>NC_090648.1:322081840-322419072 GCF_040937935.1 Hyperolius riggenbachi
TTCAGCTTTAGCTAAGGCAAGGTCGTTGACCACTTTGGTGAGAGCAGTTTCGGTTGAGTGGACAGGCCGAAATCCAAATTGGAGTGGGTCTAGCAGTGAGTTAGCATTGAGGTACTGGGTCAGGCGTTTGTGAACCAGACGCTCAAGGAGTTTTGAGGCAAAGGGGAGGAGGGAGATAGGACGGTAGTTGGAGGGTAGCGAGGGGTCGAGTGAGGGTTTCTTGAGCAGGGGTAGCACAATGGCCTGCTTGAAGTCTGTGGGGAAGGTGCCTGTGGATAGGGAGAGGTTGAACAGGGTAGTGAGGACTGGGGCCAATTCCGTGAAGTGAGGCTGGAGTAAATCCGAAGGGATGGGGTCAAGGGGGGAAGTAGTGGTATGGGAAGTCTGCAGTAGGTGGTTGACTTCCTCGGTGGTAGTAGGAGTGAAGGATGTGAGGGGAGGATAGGGTGGAGGAGGAGCTGGTTGGGAGGGGGTGGGAGGTGAAGATTGGAAAATTGGATATTTCCTGGCGGATGGAGACAATTTTGTTGGTGAAGTGGGTGGCTAAATCTGTGGCAGAGAGGGAGGAAACGGAGGGTGGGGGGGTGGGTTTAAGCAGGGAGTTGAAGGTGGCAAAAAGACGCCGGGGGTTGGAAGCTTGTGCTCCGATGAGCTTAGTAAAGTATTCCTGCTTCGCATGAGCAAGGGCAGTGTGGAACTGCAGCAGCTTGGTCTTGTACTGTAGGAAATCCTGGTTAAGTCTAGTTTTTCTCCATTTCCGTTCAGTGGCGCGTGTTTTCCTCTGGAGGATGCGAATATGGGTAGTGCGCCAGGGCTGGGGGTTAGGGGGTCGGTTGTGGCGAAAAATTGGTGGAGCAGCTTTCTCTAGGGCTGATGAGAGAGTTTGGCGATACTGAGCTGCAGCAAGATTAGGACAGGTTAGGGTGGGGAGAGTGGAGGAGAGGGCATGGAGGGGGTCAGCAAGGACACTAGGGTTGAGCTTGCGTAGGTCTCGCTGCCATCGACCAGGTGGGTGGGTGGCTAAATTGGAGGTGCCTTCTGTGAGGAGGTTGAAGGTGAGAAGGTGATGGTCTGAGGGTGGAAAGGGTGCAATGTCAAGGTCTGCAATGGTGGTGGATTTAGTGAATACAAGGTCGAGAGTGTGACCTGCAGTGTGAGTGGGGGTGTTGGCGTGTTGTACAAGTCCAAGTGAGTTTGCAATGGTGAGTAGCCGGGTCACAGCAGAGCTCTGGGCTTCATCGATGGGAATATTGAAATCCCCAAGGATGATGGTGGGGAGGTCAGAGGAGAGGATATGAGGGAGCCAGGAGGCAAGGTCATCGAGAAATTGTGGGGTGGAGCCCGGAGGGCGGTATAAGACCGCAACAATGGCAGGGAGGGGGTGGTAGAGGCGAATGGTGTGGTATCCAGTTGTTTTGTCCAATACTCCATGGGGTCATCATTACTCTCTATATTGTCTGGAGCACTGGCCGACCCCAAGTAATCATTCACCATACGGGCCAGCCACTGGCGGTGACTACTTTGCCTGCTGGTGGTGCTGCTGCTACAAGGAGGATCTGGCATTGGCTGATAAAATTCCTTCAACATACTCAGCAGGTTCACAGATTGGCTAATGGTCCTGCTGCTGGGAGTGGGACCATCAGATCTTTGCTGAGTATGATGAGGCTTGGTAGCTTGGGCCCGGGATACAGGTTCAGGAAACGCATCTTCTACCCAACAAAGAAGGGCATCCCGGATGTTGCTCATCCTGGCATCTGCTTGGGAGGGGGGTATGAACTGCCGCATTTTCCCCTTGCACCAGGGATCTAAGATGGTGGCCACCCACAAGTCGAGCCTTGATTTGAATTTTTTAATCCGGGGCTCCTTACAGAGGCACTGGAGCATATGCGCAGCCATAGGGAAGAGATGTCTGTCATTAATCACCTCTTCCTGGCTGTCAGAACTGTCGTCATGTTCCAGCTCCACATCATCATAATCTTCTTCCCACCCCCGGACAATGGGCTCTTCCGCTTCCACAAGCTCTGCCTCCTCATCCAGGACTTGAGCATGCTCACTCACTCCCCCACTTGACTGACCACTGTTCAGTAGAGCTTCCTCCCCCTGTCCGAGCACTTTGTCAAGAGCCTTGTCCAGCATGAAGATAATAGGGAGCACTTCTGATATGCTGCAGTGCTCCTCACTGACCAATTTTGTTGCCTGCTCAAACGGCTCCAACACTTTACAGACCTGTCCAATCAGCTGCCACTGGTCCCCAGTAATGTAGTCCAGTGGCCCTGTTCTGGAGGAAGATGTCTGAGACAGGTATAGCCTGACCGCCATTCGCTGCTCCCACAACCTCTCCAGCATGTGGAGGGTGGAGTTCCACCGCATCAGATAATCTGAAATAAGACTGTGCTGCGGCAGGCTATGGCAGCGCATCAGCAGTTTCAAGACCGCAGTGGCGGTTGCGGAGCAACGGGTGTGGGCTGACACTTTTCGTGCTGAAGCCACAGCGTCCTTCAACCCATCAAAAGTTCATAAACATTTTTGGACTACAAGGTTGAAGACGTGGGCCAAGCAAGGTAAGTGAGTGTAACCACCTTTCGAAATGGCGGCCAGGATGTTGGCACCATTATCAGACACCACTACACCTGTGTTCAGTTTTCGGGGGAAAAGCCACTGCCAAATCTGATCCTGTAAGGCTGCAAGGATTACAGATCCGGTTTGCCTGTTCTCGTCCATGGATTCGAGTTTCAGCACTGCTTGGCATCGATGGCGCTGCAGACCAGTGTAGGAGCGGGACCACTTGCTGGGAGGCTCTGCAATGGCGGACTGGCCTTGGACAGAACAGGTAGAAGAGGGAAGTAGAACAGGCCTCCCCTTCAACGCACGTGGCGGCACCACCAGCTGAGATGCTCCAGATCTTGCACCCTCCTCAGCAGCACCGTGGAGGGTGACCCAATGGGCGGTAAAAGTTAGATACTTTCCCTGCCCATTCCTGCTGCTCCAGCCATCCATAGGGAAGTGCACCTTGCCACCGACAGCGTGATCCATAGACCGGCCGACACACTCCACAATATGCTGGTGAAGGGCAGGGATAGCATTCCTGGCAAAATAGTTGCGGCTGGGGATCCGCCATTGTGGAGCAACACTGTTCATCAGACTGCGGAAGGGGGCACAGTCCACAAACTGGTAGGGCAGCATCTGTTGGCACAAACAGCCTTTCCAGGAGCGCATTATTTTTCACAACAAAAGGATCACTTGCAGGGAGCATCCTCTTCCTCTGCAACATTTCTGGCACAGAGGCCTGACGCTGGAACCCTGGTGATTTAGAGGAAACCAACAAGGGTGATGATGAGGTGCTTGCCGAGGTCTGGAGTCCTCTTCCAGCCTGGCATGCAGAGGGATTTGCACAAGAATGGGACTGAGCAGGTTGGCTAGGGACAGGACGAGTAGAAAAAGAAGAGGAGGGGCCTGTTGCTGCTGCTTTTCCTCCACCTATCTTATTGTAATTTTTTACATATTCAAACTCCCGTCTGTGGTGGTTGCGCAGATGTCTTATCAGCCCTGAAGTGCCGAACCCGGTGCCCGATTTGCCTCTGCTCACCGATTTACGGCACATAGAACAGACTGCCCTGGATTTATCCTCTTCCAGAACAGTAAAATAATTCCATGCAGGGGATGTGCGTGCACGTGGAGCAGTGGTGCAAGTGGTGCGACCTGTTCTAGCACGTCCATGCTCAGCATTGGACTGGTGGGTACTGACAGACGAGAAAGCACTTGCAGGCTGTTGGCCAACCATCTGCTCTGTTTCTCCATGCTGCTCACACCTGCTAGTGCCTAACCCACCAGACAGCGACCACGTTGGATCAGCCGCCTCATCATCCAAAACATCATCCAGTTCAACCAAATCACTGGAACTCATAAGGGACTCTTCTGGACCATCCACCTGGCCACAAAACACCTCTGTATTTGACTGGTGGTGATGTAGATTGGTGGTGACACAAGCTCCCAGTTGTGATGGATTACTACTGGATGAAGAAAACACAGGGGCCATTTCTGTCACCGCAGAACCCACCACTTCTTGGGACCTTGGTCCCATGGTCTCCTCCAATGCCTTCTCCCAATCCTTCTCCACATCTCTCTCATCGATGTAGGTGTGCTTTACTTCTGGAGGAGAGTACTGGGAGGAAGCAACCTCGTCAAGAGAAGCAGCTGCGGTCGGGTTCTGGTCATGAGGAACCTGGCGGCCACTACTGGTGCTGCTGCCACTAGCTACAAGTTCCTCAGACTAAGTAGAGGGTTCCTGATCTAAATAATCAACAACTCTGTTCGCCTGCTGCTCTGTCAACATTTTCCTGCATCCGAACAGAGGGAAGACATCTCTGACCAGGGGGGAACGCTTCCTGCTGCTGCTGCCGCTGCCACCCTCAACCTGATCACGTACTTCACTCCATTTTATTTTAGGAGTGGCAGAAAATTGCTGCTGCTCTAGCTCCATTGCTTTGGGACCAAAAACTTTATTGGGGAAGGGGTATGAGCGACAGAACCAAAGTAAAATAAATAAAGAAAATAAATCAAAAACAAAATAAAGAAAAAAAAAAAAAGAACTTAGAAAAAAAACGTGCACTACACTCAACTAATCAATCACCTCTCTCACTCTGTCAAACACTAAGCCTGTGGCCTGGCTGGCTCTGTCTAACCCTCTCCACACAGCAACTACTAGTACTCGACTACACTACAATCTATCACTCAAAGGCTCAGTGCACACCAAAACCGCTAGCAGATCCACAAAACGCTAGCGGTTTTTGGAGCTGATTTCAGAGCGATTCTAGGTATGTTTAGAGTGGTTCTCTAAACATACCTAGCGGTTTTGGGTGCGTTTTCGTGTAGCAGATTACACATGTTGTTACAGTAAAGGCTGTTACTGAACAGCTTCTGTAACAAAAACGCCTGGCAAATTGCTCTGATGTAGCGATTTCAGAGCGGTTTGCGTTTTTCCTATACCTTACATTGAGGCAGAAACGCTTCTGCAAACTGCAAACGTGCAGCAGGAGGCACGTTTGCAGTTTGCTACAAACCTCAAACCGCCGGTGTGCACCATCTCATTGAGATACATTAGCCAAGCATTTTTACAGGCGGATGCGGCCGGCGGATCGCATCCAAAACCGCGCGGTGTGCACTGGGCCAAACTAACAATCTACTGTCACTCTCTCACAAATACACCTAGCTACTACTACTAATATAGCTCACACCAATCTAATTCTCTCACACAGTCTTTAAAAAGACTTTTGGTTTATATACAGTCTTTAAAAAAGACTATTGTTTTATGTTGAAACAACTAATATGGGTCTGTCTCTCCTCTCGCCAACACCAGACTGAAACCCACAAGCTTTCGCGCCTGTCACAGCTCTCTTATATACAAAATGGGTGGGATAGCTGATGATAGGTACCTAGGACCTGGTTGCTAACGTAGGATTGGTTGGTTTTTGTTAAGACTCTAATTGGTGCATAAATTCAGTTTTTAATGCAGAAATCATCATGTTTTTAGCTTCTGTGATGAGTCTATCCCTTTTGATTGGCTAATGCAGCTTTTACACGCTTCTGTTTTAAATTCAGATGGAATTCCGCATAGAAATTCCGTTATTTCCGATTATTTCCGATTAGCGCTATAGCTTTTCCGTTCCGGCTCAACAGAACGGAATTGCCAATTTCCGACCAGAATTGCGGAAATCTCCATTCCGCGGAATCCGACGAGCATCCCTAGTGGCATTACATGCTGCATCTTCTCCTGCTAGTATAACCCATATGTGCTGCATAATGATATGATGCTGCTTCCATTTGTCTTAGGCAGACACATATAATGTTTAGCCATCTAGAACTATCAGGAACTTGCATGTTGTGGATTCTCATTGATTAGTTCAGTGAACTAGTAGGAAACCCCAGTGGGAGATTTAAGGATGTTTCTCCTTATCAAAAAGGCTTTTCATTGGTCCATGTAAAATGACCAAAATGGAACTCGACTGGAGATTTAAAGATGCTTATGCTGGCACTAATTTAGTATTATGGCATAGTGCTGCAGAGTGGATGGTACTTTGAGAACTTTACAATGAAGAAGAATCCTGATAAGTAGTGATAAAGTTATTGGCAAATGAATAGGAGGTGAAAGTTGTTCGGATGCATAAGGTGGAAAAACACTGAAGGCTGAAGTGGTTAAAGGGGACTCCTAGATGCCAGGGCTTTGTTGGCCCCCTCCTCCTCCTGAGGCATCGGAGGTGGGAAAGAACCCCTCTCCTCCATAACCTCCCCCATACTCTGGACCATGCGGGCTGATATAGCTCAAGTTACTTAATTACTAACACTCGGAATATATATATATATATATATATATATATATATATATATATATACACACACATTTATACACATGTTGATACATTATCTGTCATTTTACCGCATTTAAATAGTACCACTTTTTCCTTCTAACGTTTGAAAATGTCAGTCGATTTAACGCCACTCCTGCCCCACCCCCAACCAACCTAGCTTTCCATACTGTCCGATCAATATTTTTGATCGACTTTTTGGTCAAAATTAATACACTTTGCACATGTTATTGTAGGAGCATGCTGTTTAAGAAATGTATAGTGTGCATTTTTTTCATAGAGAACATTCACACTTATGCATTGCTTTTGCATGCTGAATTTTTGGCCTAAGACACATGCATTTGTTTCACTGCTAAAAGAAGAAAAGAAACTGAAAACATAGCCACATTCTAACCTATTGCTGACAACTTCACACTGATGGGTGTGGCCACGGCGTCAGCTCAAGGACCGCCTAACGCCTAACGCAGTCCTGGGGCGTGCATCTCCGCTTGGTAGGCGGAGCGATCACCGCTCGGAGACTGTTAGATGGCGAAACCGTCCGTACCGGGAACAGTAAATTCGGGCGCCTGAGGCAAGTGGACAAATCGGGCGCCGCCATTCACTCCCATAATAAATATCGTTTAATGGGCGCCCGACAGGAAAAAAGGGCGCCGGAGAAAAATAACGTTTTATAAGCGGCGCCCGGAGACTTTTACTGTTTTATAACTGCTTCTCATGATTACACATTATTTTATGATTTATAATTTTTTAAACATTATTTTTAAACGAAAAACAGTACAATCTTTTTTAAAACATTATTTTTAAACGAAAAACAGCACAATATTTTTTTCACACGTTATTAATGCTTATCACAGGGGGGTCTTAGGTTTAGGCACCACCAGGGGGGTCTTAGGTTTAGGCATCAACAGGGGGGTCTTAGGTTTAGGCACCACCAGGGGAGTCTTAGGTTTAGGCACCACCAGGGGAGTCTTAGGTTTAGGCACCACCAGGGGAGTCTTAGGTTTAGGCACCATCAGGGGAGTCTTAGGTTTAGGCACCACCAGGGGGGTCTTAGGTTTAGGCACCAACACGGGGGTCTAGGGGTTAGGGGTAGGTACAGGGAGGGTTACTTACTATTTTTTTTTAAACGTTATTATACGTTTCACTTTTTAAACGGAAGATTAACGTTTTCACAATTGCCAATTTCATGCACATTATTTAATGATTTATAACTTTATAAAACATTATTTTTAAACGAAATATAGTACATTATATTTTTAAACGTTATCCATGTTTATCGTTTAAAACCCGGCGCCCTTTTTTCCCAGCGCCCCTTTTTAACGTACGCGTCTGTACCATGTACAGTGCTGCGATCTAGGGCAGCACTGTACTGGGGACAGCCGCGTGACACGGCTGTCCCCTCTGAAGGCAGGCTGAAGCCTATGACAGTTAATCACACCGATTGGCTGGCGGGGGGAGGGAGGGGAATTTAAAAAATTAATAAAAAAAAATAGATACAAATATTTGAAAATAAAACAAACAAATATTTATATTTAAAAAAAAAACATCTGGGGAGCCATGCTTCCAAGCATTCAATACAGTCCTGAGTGCATTAGGGAACGTTTTATCAGCACACCTCAATCACTACACACTTCACCTGCACAATTTCAGTGAGTACCACCATACATCACACCCCTGTGTTGTGGACTTGCTGCAAAAAGTGACCCTTCTCAGATGGATCACACAGCACAAATGGGTTGTTAAGCACCTTCTGCACCACAACAGCTCCCCTGAGTGCTGCTTCCACTTACACAGGTTGTGCTTGACACCTCTCACTTCAAAATACAAGGCAGACCCTTATAGTGTAAAAGCAAGCTGTTTAATATTAATTTCCTTTAAGCCACTACCTGCCCATCTGCTGTTTTAAAATGTCATGTTTGTCCCTGTTAATGGACCAAACTATAAACTTTACTACTATTTGTATTGGGGGAGTGGGATCCCCAAAATACTGGTGAGCAGCGGGTGAGAACTTTTTACTACTATCCTCTCAAGCGCCCTCCACTTTTGCTTTAAGATGTTTTAAAACGTCCCCCTTCTCCGCCGCTACCATTCGCGATCATGGCCCCCCACCGCACTTACTGCCGGGACCCACACGGCATTGATTGAGAAACAAATCAGAGTGCCCGTAAGCAAAGATCATGGCTTCAACAAAGAAGCCAATGAGCTTTGCGCTTACAAGACTCTCTCTGTCTCACATTTTACCGCATTAAAATAGTGACTTTTTCCTTCTAACTTAACAGCGATTTTCTGAAAAACTGAAAGGTCTTTTTGAAAATGTTTTCCCTACTGTTCCCACTGCCCCCCTTAACATACCTTAACATACAAATTTGGTGTTTCTAGCTTGTATGGGGGCTTTGCTATTAACCGCTAAATTTGGCGGCCATTGACTTTAATGTTAAACACAAAAGCAAATTTTTAACAAAAATGTTTGCATTAAAGCCATCACTATCAATTTCTTTCAGAAAAGGATCGATTCAGAAGGTGTTGATGATACCTACCACACACAGCACATTCATTTTTAATAGATTCTAGTAGTGTTGGGCGAACACCTAGATGTTCGGGTTCGCGAACGTTCACCTAGATGTTCGGGTGTTCGCGCCGAACTCCGAACATAATGGAAGTCAATGGGGACCCGAACTTTCGTGCTTTGTAAAGCTTCCTTACATGCTACATACCCCAAATTTGCAGGGTATGTGCACCTTGGGAGTGGGTACAAGAGGAAAAAAAATATTTGAAAAAGAGCTTATAGTTTTTGAGAAAATTGATTGTAAAGTTTCAAAGGAAAAACTGTCTTTTAAATGCGGAAAATGTCATGTTTCTTTGCACAGGTAACATGCTTTTTGTCGCCATGCAGTCATAAATGTAATACAGAGAAGAGGTTCCAGGAAAAGGGACCGGTAACCGTAACGCTAACCCAGCAGCAGCACACGTGATGGAACAGGAGGAGGGCGGCGCAGGAGGAGAAGGCCACGCTTTGAGACACAACCCAGGCCTTGCATGAGGACAAGAAGCGTGCGGATAGCAATGCTTTTTGCCGCCATGCAGTCATAAATGTAATAAAGATGAGAGGTTCAATAAACAGGGACCGGAAACGCTAACCCAGCAGCAGCAGCAGCACACCTGATGGAACAGGAGGAGGCGCAGGAGGAGAAGGCCACGCTTTTTGAGACACAGCATCCCAGGCCTTGCATGAGGACAAATAGCGTGCGGATATAGCAATGCTTTTTGCCGCCATGCAGTCATAAATGTAATAAAGATGAGAGGTTCAATAAACAGGGACCGGAAACGCTAACCCAGCAGCAGCAGCACACGTGATGGAACAGGAGGAGGCGCAGGAGGAGAATGCCACGCTTTTTGAGACACAGCATCCCAGGCCTTGCATGAGGACAAATAGCGTGCGAATATAGCAATGCTTTTTGCCGCCATGCAGTCATAAATGTAATAAAGATGAGAGGTTCAATAAACAGGGACCGGAAACGCTAACCCAGCAGCAGCAGCAGCAGCACACGTGAGGGAACAGGAGGAGGCGCAGGAGGAGAAGGCCACGCTTTTTGAGACACAGCATCCCAGGCCTTGCATGAGGACAAATAGCGTGCAGATATAGCAATGCTTTTTGCCGCCATGCAGTCATAAATGTAATAAAGATGAGAGGTTCAATAAACAGGGACCGGAAACGCTAACCCAGCAGCAGCAGCAGCAGCAGCACACGTGAGGGAACAGGAGGAGCCGCAGGAGGAGAAGGCCACGCTTTTTGAGACACAGCATCCCAGGCCTTGCATGAGGACAAATAGCGTGAGGATATAGCAATGCTTTTTGCCGCCATGCAGTCATAAATGTAATAGAGATGAGAGGTTCAATAAACAGGGACCGGAAACGCTAACCCATCACAGATGGTCATTGTTCATGTTACTTGGTTGGGGTCCAGGAGTGTTGCGTAGTCGTTTCCAATCCAGGATTGATTCATTTTAATTTGAGTCAGACGGTCTGCATTTTCTGTGGAGAGGCGGATACGCCGATCTGTGACGATGCCTCCGGCAGCACTGAAACAGCGTTCCGACATAACGCTGGCTGCCGGGCAAGCCAGCATCTCTATTGCGTACATTGCCAGTTCGTGCAAGGTGTCTAGCTTCGATACCCAATAGTTGAAGGGTGCAGATGGATTGTTCAACACAGCTACGCCATCTGACATGTAGTCCTTGACCATCTTCTCCAGGCGATCGGTGTTGGAGGTGGATCTGCACGCTTGCTGTTCTGTGGGCTGCTGCTGCATGGGTGTCATAAAATTTTCCCACTCCAAGGACACTGCCGATACCATTCCCTTTTGGGCACTAGCTGCGGCTTGTGTTGTTTGCTGCCCTCCTGGTCGTCCTGGGTTTGCGGAAGTCAGTCTGTCGGCGTACAACTGGCTAGAGGAGGGGGAGGATGTCAATCTCCTCTCTAAAGTCTCCACAAGGGCCTGCTGGTATTCTTCCATTTTGACCTATCTGACTCTTTCTTCAAGCAGTTTTGGAACATTGTGTTTGTACCGTGGATCCAGAAGGGTATAAACCCAGTAATTGGTGTTGTCCAGAATGCGCGCAATGCGTGGGTCGCGTTTAATGCAGTCTAGCATGAATTGAGCCATGTGTGCCAGAGTCCTGCCAGAATCCTCATCATCCTCTTGTGAGCGTTGTGATAGTTGTTGTGATGCATCATAGTCGTCACCTTCTTCCTGGTCTGCTTCTGCTGACCATTCGCGCTGAATTGTGGAAGTCCAACGTGCACCGCTCTGGCCCTCGTCAGTGGTGGCAGGAAATTCCTGCTCCAACTCCAGCTGTTCCTCCTCCTCTTCTTCGTCATAGCTGCTGGGGCCAGCGTTTCCTGATGCGGATGGCCTGATGTTGGTACCATCACGCTGATCGTTTTCTCCTTCAGATTCCCCCAGTTGCATCATGACAGCTGTTTCCTTGATTTTCAACATTGACCTCTTCAGTAAACACAGCAGTGGTATGGTAATGCTGACTGAAGAGTTGTCACTGCTCACAAGCAACGTGGATTGCTCAAAATTTTGGAGGACTTGGCAGAGGTCCAACATGTTGGCCCAATCGGATCCACAGAAGCTTGGCAGCTGTCCGGATGCGCCTCGGTACTGCGCCGTCATGTACTGGACCACTGCACTCTTCTGCTCGCAAAAGCGGGCTAGCATGTGCAGCGTAGAATTCCAGCGCGTAGGGACATCACACAGCAAGCAATGGTGGGGGAGATTGAAGCGCTCCTGCATCTTGGCGAGTGCCCCCGAAGCAGTACTGGAATTTCTGCAATGTTTGGCCACTCGTTGCACCTTCAACAGAAGATCGACCACGCCTGGGTATGTCCTCAGGAACCACTGAACTACTAGGTTCATCACGTGCGCCAGGCAAGGGATGTGTGTCAGCTTAGCCAACCTTACAGCGCGAATGAGATTACTCCCATTATCACACACAACCATGCCCGGTTTCAGGTCCAGCGGTGCCAGCCACAAATCCGTCTGTTCCTTTATTCCCCTGCAAATTTCCTCCCCTGTGTGCTGCTTATCCCCAAGGCAGATCAGCTTCAGCAACGCTTGCTGACGCATGCCAACAGCTGTGCTGCACTGCTTCCACGATCCTACTGCTGCTGGGTTAGCGTTTCCGGATGAGGTACAGCTTTGAGATGCGTTGGAGGAGAAGGAGTCAGAGAGGTAGGTGCTGCTGTTGTTATCCAGTGGGAGGGACGGCGGTGCAGCTGTTTGCGGCGTGGGCAACACCCGCGCCGTAGCAGGTGAGGAATCGCTGCCAGGCTCCACAAGGTTCACCCAGTGCGCGGTAAGGGAGATGTATCGACCCTGGCCGAACGCACTCGTCCAGGTGTCAGTGGTGAGGTGAACCTTGCAGGCAACGGCATTCTTCAAGCTTCGGGTTATTTTGCTGACCACATGCTCATGCAACTCAGGCACTGCAGAGCGCGCAAAGTGGTAGCGGCTGGGAACCACGTAACGTGGGATGGCCACTGACATCATGCCCTTGAAGCTGTTTGTCTCCACCACTCGATATGGCAGCATTTCGCAGGCCAGAAGCTTGGCTATGCTGGCTGTTACTGCCACGGCCCGGGGGTCATTTGCTGGCAATTTCCTCTTGCGATCAAACATCTCCGAGACAGACAACTGAATCGTAGGGCTGCACACTGAAGGGCTGTTGGTTGTTGTGTTTGATGAACACTGGGAGACCTCAAGAGCACTACTCCGGAAAGTGACAGTGTCAGCGTCGTCTGATGTTTGTGAATGTTGTGAACCACGCAATGGCTGGGCTACTGCTGCTGCTGAGGCGGGTCTGGTGGTGAGTCTGGTGACCCCAAGGGAGGCAGTGTTGCTGGTACCCTGTCCTGCCGCGTTTGCCCACAGAGTGGGATGTTTGGATAGCATGTGGCGGCTCATGCTGGTGGTGGAGAGGTTGTTAATACTTTTCCCCCTGCTCAGGCGGGTCTTGCACACCTTGCAAATCGCCATAGTACCATCCTCAGTGCAGTCTTCAAAGAAAGCCCAGACTTTGGAGCACCTGCCTTGCTGGCGATTTCTGTTTGCGCCTCTTTTGTCTATCACTTGAACTTCCACGCTTGTGGTGCCTGAAATTGCGCGCCGCCTACCTTGTGGCACAAGGCGAACTCGTGCAGCAGTGGGTTCTTCAACAGACTCATCTGTGCTGCTGCTACGACGGCGATGTTCTCGTTCACAAACAAAATCTGTGTCTCTGTCCACATTGTCCATACCCTCCTCTTCCATCTCCTGAAACTCGTCATATGTCATTGTGGGGGGCCGCCGCCATGGAGTAGAGCTCCCCAGAACAACCTCTGCGCAGCTCACTCCAACGTTGTCTTCCAGATCTTGTCGGCCGACCTCCTGCAATTGCAACCCCTCCTGCCCAACTTGCTCTGGGATTTGGGTTTCCGAGTCCTCCTCGGACTCGCCTTGTATTTCAGTGCGCGGTGCATTTCCCACAGTTAATGGTTGTAAATCCGGGCACAACATTTCTGTCTGTTCCTCCATTGACCTTTGAAAGGTGGAAGTTTGTTGGGCTGGGAATAGCTCCTGCGAATACCCCATTGTGTCCTGAGGTAATTCATCGGACTGGTTATCTGGCAGTTGTGTGCGTGGTGTCGCTGTCGGTTGTGTCAGCTTTGTGCCCACTGGCTCCTTGTAACTGGCTGAGGACTCGGACCTCGTGCGTGATGTGCTGGTGCTGCTTAACCCACTGCTGGACGCTTGAGAGGTCATCCAAGTAATTATCTGGTCCTGTTCTTTTGGATTTGTGAGGGTTGTTGTCCTGGACAACATGGGCGGTATTGAGTGGGTTTTCTTGGGTGCTCCCCGTGTGGCCTGTACGTGAACTGTCAGGGGAAACACCTCTTCCCTTGCCCCTCCCTCTTTCACCGGATTTCTTCCTCATTTCACTTATCCTTAAAGTACACGCTGACTGGCAGCAGTACAGTGGCAGTACAGAAATGCTATACAGTGGTGGGTGAGCGGTGTACCACTATTCCCAGCAGCGACACAGAGCACAATGCTATCAGTGGCGTAGCTAAGGAGCTGTGGGCCCCAATGCAAGTTTTACATGGGGCCCCCCAAGCACTCTATACATAACAATTGATATGGCGCACCAAAACCTGCCAATGGCAACTACAGTGTCAGAGGTGCAAGAAGGGGATGGGGAACAGTTTATTAATGATTACCACTATTCAAAGCATCTATAGAAGTGATTATTATGAGCACAGGACCAATAGAGAGGTAATACTGTAGTTGAGGGAGGGCCCTTTGGGGCCCCTCTGGCCCAAGGGCCCCGATGCGGTTGCTACCTCTGCACCCCCTATTGCTACGCCCCTGGATGCTATACAGTGGCGGGTGAGCGGTGTACCACTATTCCCAGCAGCGACACAGAGCACAATGCTATACAGTGGCGGGTGAGCGGTGTACTACTGTTCCCAGCAGACACAGAGTGGCAGTAAACGCAATGCTATATAGTGTGGCTGAGCAAGGTACACAGAGTGGCAGTAAACAGAATGCTATATAGTGTGGCTGAGCGAGCGGTGTACTACTGTTCCCAGCAGACACAGAGTGGCAGTAAACAGAATGCTATATAGTGTGGCTGAGCGAGCGGTGTACTACTATTCCCAGCAGACACAAAGTGGCAGTAAACACATTGCTATATACTGTGGCTGAGCGAGGTACACAGAGTGGCAGTAAAGAGAATGCTATATAGTGTGGCTGAGCGAGCGGTGTACTACTGTTCCCAGCAGACACAGAGTGGCAGTAAACAGAATGCTATATAGTGTGGCTGAGCGAGCGGTGTACTACTATTCCCAGCAGACACAGAGTGGCAGTAAACAGAATGCTAAATAGTGTGGCTGAGCGAGGTACACAGAGTGGCAGTAAACAGAATGCTATATAGTGTGGCTGAGCGAGCGGTGTACTACTATTCCCAGCAGACACAGAACAGTAAACAGAATGCTATATAGTGTGGCTGAGCGGTTACCACTATTCCCAGCAGCGACACAGAGCACAATGCTATACAGTGGCGGGTGAGCGGTGTACCACTATTCCCAGCAGCGACACAGAGCACAATGCTATACAGTGGCGGGTGAGCGGTGTACTACTATTCCCAGCAGACACAGAGTGGCAGTAAACAGAATGCTATATAGTGTGGCTGAGCGAGCGGTGTACTACTATTCCCAGCAGACACAGAACAGTAAACAGAATGCTATATAGTGTGGCTGAGCGGTGTACCACTATTCCCAGCAGCGACACAGAGCACAATGCTATACAGTGGCGGGTGAGCGGTGTACCACTATTCCCAGCAGTGACACAGAGCACAATGCTATACAGTGGCGGGTGAGCAGTGTACTACTATTCCCAGCACACACAGAGTGGCAGTAAACAGAATGCTATATAGTGTGGCTGAGCGAGCGGTGTACTACTATTCCCAGCAGACACAGAACAGTAAACAGAATGCTATATAGTGTGGCTGAGCGGTGTACCACTATTCCCAGCAGCGACACAGAGCACAATGCTATACAGTGGCGGGTGAGCGGTGTACTACTATTCCCAGCAGACACAGAGTGGCAGTAAACAGAATGCTATGTAGTGTGGCTGAGCGAGGTACACAGAGTGGCAGTAAACAGAATGCTATATAGTGTGGCTGAGCGAGCGGTGTACTACAATTCCCAGCAGACACAGAACAGTAAACAGAATGCTATATAGTGTGGCTGAGCGGTGTACTACTATTCCCAGCAGCGACACAGAGCACAATGCTATACAGTGGTGGGTGAGCGGTGTACTACTATTCCCAGCAGACACAGAGTGGCAGTAAACAGAATGCTATATAGTGTGGCTGAGCGAGGTACACAGAGTGGCAGTAAACAGAATGCTATATAGTGTGGCTGAGCGAGCGGTGTACTACTATTCCCAGCAGACACAGAGTGGCAGTAAACAGAATGCTATATAGTGTGGCTGAGCGAGGTACACAGAGTGGCAGTAAACAGAATGCTATATAGTGTGGCTGAGCGAGCGGTGTACTACTATTCCCAGCAGCGACACAATGACTGGGGGGACCCTGGCTAGCGTGGCTGGAGCACGAACTACCCTGCCTGCCTACCCAAAGCTAAACCCACAGACAAATGGCAGAGATATGACGTGGTTCGGGTATTTATTTACCCGAACCACGTGACAGTTCGGCCAATCAGAGCGCGTTCGGGTCCGAACCACGTGACCCGTTTGGCCAATCACAGCGCTAGCCGAACGTTCGGGGAACGTTCGGCCATGCGCTCTTAGTTCGGCCATGTGGCCGAACGGTTTGGCCGAACACCATCAGGTGTTCGGCCGAACTCGAACATCACCCGAACAGGGTGATGTTCTGCAGAACCCGAACAGTGGCGAACACTGTTCGCCCAACACTAGATTCTAGCAGGAAATGTATTGAAAATCAATTAAACTGCAGCTTTGAATTGTTCGAAGCAAAGCGGTGCTATTGTCAGTCGATCTCCCGCCACTCCTACCCCACCAGTGGGATCCCCAATATACTGGTGAGCAGCGGGTTTGAAATATTTACTATATCCTCCCAAGTGCCCTCCACTTTTCCTTTAAGACATTTTAAAATGTCCCCCCTCTCCTCGGCTACCATTTGCGATCGCCCCCCCCACCGCAATTATTGCCGAGACCCACAGGGCATTGATTGGGGAACAGATCAGTGCCCGTAAGAAAAGATCATGGCTTCAACAAGAAGCCAATGAGCTTTGCGCTTACAACACTCTCTCTGTCTGACAGAGACAGAGAGTGTGAAGACATCTAGTGGTCAAAAAAAAAATACATGCAAAAATAAAAAAAAAAACACTTCACACTTTATTTTACATTTATTAAATTAAATAAAAATAAATGAATACCTCCTTCCCCTCTTCCTGAATCCCCACCACCACCAGTTACCAAAATAAAAACACCTGTAAAAAAAAATGCATACAATTGTTACATTAGGGACTCTGCTTTTCTACTATGTATGGCATGAGAGGGTATATTACTGTTATATTTGCATATATGGGGTCGTAATTAGTAACAGTTGCAAAACTGAAAAAATGCACCTTATTTCCAAATAATATATTGTCGTCCTACATTGTACTAGGGACATAATTTAAACATTGTAATAACTGGAACAAATGGGCAAATAAAATATGTGAGTTTTATTCACAGTAGCATGTTTTATTTTAAAACTATAATGGCCGAAAACTGAGAAATAATTAATTTTTTAAATTTTTTCCCTAATTTTTTTCTTTTTATTCCTGTTAAAATGCATTTAGAATAAAATAATTCTTAGCATAATTTGCCACCCCAAGAAAGCCTAATTGGTGGTGAAAAAAACAAGGTATAGATTGTTTTGTTGTGACAAGGAGTAATAAAGTTATTGGCGAATGAAAGGGAGGAGCGTTTACAGGTGAAAATTGCTCTAGTCCATTAGAGCAAAAATTCTTGGGGGTGAAGAGGTCAAAGTGTAACTGAGACTATACAAGCACAAGGAAGGTGCTTCTTCCTGCCCCCCTAGGCTATTCGCTCTCTTGCTGTCGTCCTGGTCCCTTTGGTGTTGCCACTGTCAGCCCCATAAATTCTGCAACTCGACTGAGTTGCAAACCGCTGCACATTCATGATCCCAGCCGCACACTCACCCTGATCGCACTCCCGTAGCCAGGAGAGCTCTCCGCAGCACAATACGCAAACACTGTAACTGGGCTTGCGCAGAATGCTCCCAACTATGGGAGCACAATTGAGGGTATGTTCGGATGACAACATATATGCACTGTGGCCTGTAAATCGGCTTAATTGCAGACTCCACCGCGAAAGAACGGAGGAAACCTGACTGAAAAAGAGGGGCTAACGGACTACAGGGGGCTGGAGGAAGCCCCAGGTGAGTATAAATCCTTGTACTTGTATTATCTCAGGTTTACTTTAAAATGTTAGATTACACTCATGCAAACCATGGTTAGAAATAAGCGCTACTCTGCACCTCAGGGGTGCACTGCATGTCTTCCTAAAGGTGGCCACACACGATACAATAAAATGATCCGATTTTACAGTAATTCGATAAAAACGATCGTATCTCCCGAAAAACTCGAAAGCTTTTTTTTCATTCGACTGAAAAATCCGATCGGATTTCCCGTTTTCTTCGATTTTAATCGATCCGGACTGCCAGATATTTTTCTTCAATCTTTCTAAAGATTGTATGGTGTGTGTTGGATTGTCAATTTATTAATATACACACCCTAGCAATTTTGTTATAGTTTCCAATCATTTTTATCATAATTGGGGGAAAAATTGAACATAGGTGTGTGGTACATTGGTCATATTTTTGAAATGTTACAATCAGTCAGAAAAATTGATTGCAATTCTTAAATTGAACAGATATTTAAAAAATTGTATGGTGTGTGGCCACCTTAAGGCACTCCCGCAGACCCCCATATAGCCTCCAACCAACCACTTGCACTGGGCTTTCTCGGTTAATAGCAGCTGCTATAGCAATTCCTATGCCACTGATGAGAGTCATACGAACACAGAGGAGGAGCAGTAAGGCATATAGTATAGGAGGAAATTATATGGTTTTCCAGATGACTATGCAATGCCCTTGCTGATTGCCACTTATGCCCAGAAACAGTCACATATACGAATCAGATTAGTCTTGCTGACATCAATATAGATTGTTATTACAAATTGAAACAGATCTGTCTAAACACGTACAAACCCTACAGCCCTCCATAGTTGCAAGGCAAGCACCAACATACATTGCACACTTTGAATGGCTCATTTTTTTCTCAAATAACACATTCCAGACTTCACAAAAATGTGCTTTAGTTGGATTTAAAATGCTTTTAAAGGAAATTACCAAAATTTATAGCATGCCTTGGGCATGTACAAATACCAAAATAATTTGTGTGGTGTGCTGCCTCACCAACAGCTATTGGACTTCAGTAAACATCTGCTCTTTTACTCTCAGCAGTACATCATATATTTTTCTTCACTGCCTCACTGACAGTTCTATATTAAACTCAAGAAAAGTAATTTATACAGTGTTTTTAGATAAATCAACACACCTAGCTATTAACTGCTATAAAGGAATAGTTAATGACTTTTAATTGTCACCTAAAAACACAACTGATACAGACAATATAAACCAGGGATGGTCGTAGTCAGCCAACTTCGCTACGCTGGAACTACGCGTAGTTTTACGCAATTACACTTCGCCAAACTACGGTTTTGAAATCAAATATTCACTTTGTATGCATTTCGTAGACTACACATTAAAATACGCAATTACACGTAGTGTGAAGCGTAGTGTATGTGGATGCTTATGCCCGCATGCAGAAAATTGTATGCATTAATTCCTTTGTAAATGCTTATACCGGGAACTCTTCTCTGCGTACATTACCCTTTCCAATGCATACAATCGCACGCGGAAAATTAGACGCGAGTAATGCATTCGTAGTTCACTATGCAATACACATGTTAACAACGCATAGTGGGCGTAATTTTGAAACTTCCCCTACGAACTACGATGCGTAGATGAGAACTACGATGCGTAAATTCGCACTGGCGTAGTTTCTGCTCATCCCTGATATAAACAGCATATTATGGAATATTATATAATCAGAGATAATGTTCAGTTAAAACTTCTTGTTACACTGATGTTTGCTGAAGTCAAACTCACCAAGGTAAATTGGTGCTAGACAGTCACATAAAGTGCACACTAATATCAAAAGTTTCAGTGACATATAAAATAATTTTGATGCATGTACATGCACCTCCTGTTTTCTGTATCACACTTAAAGGGAAACCAAAGTGAACCTTGCACAAAAAAAGACATACTTACCAAGAAAAGGTTAAACCTCTGGTTGCTGTAGCGGCTTCTTATGTCCTCCTTGCAGCCACTCGACGGGACTGTCCGGAGGATCGGGGGTATGCTCCTCTTCAGACATGAGTGCACCTATGCTGCACTTGCATGTGAAAGTGACACCGACACAGCAGCGTGTAGCCATTCGTGCATGAGCGGCTCCGGGCTACTGTGCAGACATGGCTGTACTCACGCAGGTGCAGAGGCGCGTGGCACTGACCTTCATTCCGACAAGCCTTTGTCGGAATTCTTCGGGAGGTCTGTGCTTGGCAATGGGTGATGAAGGATGGATGGGAAGCAGGGCCAGTTTCAGACTTCTTGCTGCCTGAAGCAAACTTGTGAGGATGACCCCCCGCCCCCAATTTGCAATGATCGCCCAGCACCCCAAAAATTTGCACTGCACATTATAGCTGCGCTGCAACCAGAGAAAAAAAACACCCTCAGTATAGGTAGGTAGGTAACCAGGTATAGGTTCTCCCTGTATAGGTCAGAAAGGTATGGTTGCCCCAGTAAAGGTAGTCAGTGTAGTTGCCCCCAGTATAGGCTAGCCAGGTAGGTGCCCCCAGCAGGTAGTCAGTATAGTTGCCCCAGGCCCAGTATAGGTAGCCAGTATAGTTGCCCCCATTACCAGTATAGGTAGCCAGTGTAGTTGCCCCCTGGACCAGTATAGGTAGCCAGTTTAGCTGCCCCCAGACCCAGTATAGGTAGCCAGTATAGTTGCCTCCAGTCCAGAATAGGTAGCCAGTTTAGTTGCCCCAGGTCCAATATAGGTTGCCAGTATAGTTGCTCCCAAGCTCAGTATAGGTAGCCAGTATAGTTGCCCCCAGGCTCAATGTAGGTAGCCAGTATAGTCCAGTATAGGTAGCCAGTATAGCTGCCCCCAGGCCCAGTATAGGTAGCTAGTATAGTTGCCACCATTACCAGTATAGGTAGCCAGTGTAGTTGCCCCCTGGACCAGTATAGGTAGCCAGTTTAGCTGCCCCCAGGCCCAGTATAGGTAGCCAGTATAATTGCCCCCAGTCCAGTATAGGTAGCCAGTTTAGTTGCCCCCAGGCCCAGGCCCAGTATAGGTAGCCCTGTATATTCTCCCTGCATAGGTCAGAAAGGCATGGTTGCCCCCAGTAAAGGTAGTCAGTGTAGTTGCCCCCAGTATAGTTGCCCCCCAGCCCAGTATAGGTAGCCAGTATAGTTGCCCCCATTACCAGTATAGGTAGCCAGTGTAGTTGCCCCCTGGACCAGTATAGGTAGCCAGTTTAGCTGCCCTCAGGCCCAGTATAGGTAGCCAGTATAGTTGCCCCCAGTCCAGTATAGGTAGCCAGTTTAGTTGCCCCCAGGCCCAGTGTAGGTAGCCAGTATAGTTGCTCCTCAGCCCAGTATAGGTAGCCAGTATAGTTGCCCATTACCAGTATAGGTAGCCAGTGTAGTTGCCCCCTGGACCAGTATAGGTAGCCAGTTTAGCTGCCCCCAGGCCCAGTATAGGTAGCCAGTATAGTTGCCCCCAGTCCAGTATAGGTAGCCAGTTTAGTTGCCCCCAGGCCCAGTATAGGTAGCCCTGTATATTCTCCCTGTATAGGTCAGAAAGGTATGGTTGCCCCCAGTAAAGGCAGTCAGTGTAGTTTCCCCCAGTATAGGCTAGCCAGTTTAGCTGCCCCCAGGCCCAGTATAGGTAGCCAGTATAGTTGCTCCCAAGCCCAGTATAGGTAGCCAGTATAGTTGCCCCCAGGCTTAGTGTAGGTAGCCAGTATAGTCCAGTATAGGTAGCCAGTATAGCTGCCCCCAGGCCCAGCATAGGTAGCTAGTATAGTTGCCCCCAAGCCCAGTATAAATAGCCAGTATAGTTGCTTCCAGGACCATTATAGGTAGCCCGTTTAGTTGCTGCTAAGTCAAGTATAGGTAGCCAGTTTGGTTTCCCCAGTGCAGGTAGCCAGATAGGTAGAGATGGCCCGAACGGTTCACCGGCGAATGGGAACTGGCGAACTTCCGGGGTACGCGATCGCGGAGAACCGCGAATTTTACCGGAAGTTCGATTCGCCCCCATAGTGCATCATGAGGGTCAAATTTGACCCTCTACATCACAGTTAGCAGGCACATTGTAGCCAATCAGGCTACACTCCCTCCTGGAGCCCCCCCCCCCGCCCCTTATAAATGGCAGGCAGCGTCAGGCTTTTCACTCGCTTGTGTGCCTGCAGTAATTAGAGAAGGGAGAGCTGCTGCAGAGAGAGATATAGGGAAAGCTTAGTTAGGCTCTTGTAGGCTTGTTAGCTTGCTCCTTGCTGATTCTTATTGCTAAAAAAAGCACCCCTCAACAGCTCTTTTGAGAGCTAATCTTGTTCTTGTGATCTATTTTTTTTTTGTGTGGCCCACTTGCATTATATACAGCCCTGTCAGTCAGTCGCAGCTGGCCTTTGGCCCCTTGGTGGTAATTACTACTGTGCCAGGTGCAGATTTGTAATACCCATCACTGCATATAACTACCTGTTGTTTACAGTGCACCCACCTACCTATGTGAGCACACGCAGTGTCACTGTGCCTGTCCGGTACCTGTCTGTGTGTGACAGGTGCACATTGTAATACCCATCACTGCATAAACCTCCCTGTTGTTCACTTCAGTGCACCCACCTACCTATGTGAGCGCATGCAGTTTCACTGTGCCTGTCCAGTGCCTGTCTGTGTGTGACAGATGCACATTATAATACCCACCACTGCATATACCTAGCTGTTGTTAAGTGCACCCACCTACCTACGTGAGCGCACGTAGTGTCACTGTGCCTGTCCGGTACCTGTGTGTGTGTGACAGGTGCACATTTATAATACCAGTCATTGCATAATTGTTCACAGTACCTGTGTTACCGCACACTGTGTAATTTACCACTCCGAGCATACCTGTTAACTGCACCTGTGTGACAGCTGCACATTGTATTGTAATACCAGTCACTGCATACCTACTGCACCTGTGTGACTGCACATTGTATTAGTCAAGTCAGTGCATACCTTTCAATTCAACCCCCCCCCCCCCTATATGGACAAAACAGGTAGAGGCAGAGGCAGGGGCAGACCCAGAGGCAGGCCACCAGGCAGGTCTGTTTGAGGTCGTGCTGACGTGATTTCTTTCGGCCCTGGCCCAAAGTACAGTGCTCAGAAGAAATGCCTTCCCATCAACTCCCAAGATTATCGGGACGTGGTTGACTATTTAACTCAGAACACCTCATCTTCCGCAGCCACCAGCGCTACTATTAGCACCACATCCACTGCATTTGACACTTCGCAAGTGTTATTTGGTGGGGAAATCACTAATGCACAGCCATTCTTGTTACAACAAGATGAAGGCCTAAGCAAGTTACACCACCTCATATGTCTGAGTTAGGCGACACTATGGACGTAATGTGCGAGGAGGAGGATGATGAAGTACCTGCTGTTGGTGCAGTTTATGAGGTGTCTGAGGCAAGTGAAGCTGGGGAGGATGATTATGATGATACGGATGCCACGTGGGTTCCCAATAGAGAAGATGAACAGGGGGACAGTTCAGAGGGGGAGTCAGATAGGAGAAGGAGGAGACGAGTTGCTGAAATAAGCAGGGGGAGCTTGTCTTCAGAAACAGCTGGTGGCAGTGTCCAGTGCCATATATCGCCACCTATGGACAGCCAGCCAGCATACCCTTCAACGTCAGCTGCTGAGGCCACCATAGTGCCCACACCCCAGGGGGGCTCAGCGGTTTGGAAATTTTTTAGTGTGTCTGTCGTAGATCAGAGCAATGCCATCTGTTCTCTCTGCCTCAAAAAATTGAGCCGTGGAAATGCCAACACCCACGTAGGGACAACTGCCTTACGAAGGCACATGCTGAAAAGGCACAAACTGCAATGGGAAGACCACCTGATGAAAAGCAGCACACAAAAGAAAAGCCACCCTGCTTCTCCTCTTCCTCCCTCAGGTACATCATCTTCAGCCGCTTTCTCCCTTGCACCTTCACAATCACAGCCACCCTCCTCCACTCCGCCTATCACCTTGAGTGGTTCCTGCTCCTCTGCCCACAGCAGCAGCCAGGTGTCCGTGAGGGAAATCTTTGAGCGGAAGAAGCCAATGTCTGCCAGTCACCCCCTTGCCCAGCGTTTGACAGCTGGCTTGGCAGAACTGTTACCACGCCAGCTGTTACCATACCAGCTGGTGGACTCTGAGGCCTTCCGAAAATTTGTGACCATTGGGACACTGCAGAGGAAGATACCAGGCCACAATTATTTCTCCAAAAAGGCGATACCCAAACTGTACCATGAAGTTGAGAGGCAAGTGGTGTCATCTCTGGCACACAGCGTTGGGTCAAGGGTCTATCTGACCATGGATGCCTGGTTTGCGAAACACGGTCAGGGCAGGTACATTACTTACACAGCCCATTGGGTCAACCTGGTGACCGCTGGCAAGCAGGGACGTGGCTGTGCAGCGGAACTTGTGACACCTCCACAGCTTGCAGGCAGGTCTGCTGCCACCTCCTCTCCTCCTGCTACATCCTCTCCACTGTTGTCCTCCTCCTTGGCTGAGTGCCAGTTTAACTCTACTGGTGCTGTGATCTCCTCTCCAGCTACACAGCCCCAGCTCCCCAGGGCCTATGCTGCATGCCAGGTATGACGGTGTCACGCCATATTAGACATGTCTTGCCTCAAAGCGGAGAGTCACACTGGAGCAGCTCTCCTGGCTGCTCTTAACAAACAGGTGGATCAGTGGCTGACCCCGCACCAACTGGACATCAGTAACGTGGTGTGTGACAACGGCAGCAATCTAATTTCAGCTTTGAATTTGGGAAAGTTGACACATGTTCCCTGCATGGCACATGTGCTGAATCTCATCATTCAGGGATTTGTGTCTAAGTACCCAGGCTTTCAGGACGCCCTGAAGCAGGCCAGGAAGCTGTGTGAACATTTCAGGCGGTCTTACACGGCCATGGCACGCTTTACGGACATTCACCGGAGAAACAACTTGCCGGTGAGACGCTTGATTTGTGATAGGCTGACTCGCTGGAATTTCGACCCTGGTTCTGTTTGACCGCCTGCTACAACAGGAGAAAGCCGTCACCCAGTATCTCTACAACTACAGTAGAAGGACACAGTCTGGGGAGATGGGGATGATCTGGCCCAAGAACTGGACACTCATGCGAAATGCCTGCAGGCTCATGCGGCTGTTTAAGGAGGTCACAAACATGGTGTAACGATTGCGGAATCGTTTTCATGGTCAGCGCACAAGATGTGCACTGACACAATGAAAACCCTCCACAAGCATATGAAGGGGGGAACCCAGCTTTGGTGCAAACACCAGTAGAGGGCAATTCCCACCGGCAGATGGCGCTGTGGAGTGCAGACGAGTACAACCGCTTCACGGCCACAGATGCCAGATGGGGATAGTACAGATCAAGACAATGCGGGGCTGAACAGCCCTTAAAGAGAAAGAGCACAGGTACAGGATGAATTTGTGTTCACCAATCTAGTCGCGACCCTGCGACGGTGAACACCCATCAGCAGAAACAAAAGTAGGAACGCGATCGCGAGAAGGGCGATTGCCAGAAGTGACACAAGACAGATCAGAACAGACACGAGAGGAGCAAAGGCACAGCAAACGACAATGAGAAGTAACGAAAATAACAAACGCTAACTAAACGCGAACACCGCACTCATTCGCAACAGCGAACGCGTTTACAGCGTGGTCTCCGTGTGTTAAGCACAACAGAGACAAGCACTAACCGCCGACAGACAAACACGAAACAGAGAACGCGAGCGCTTGCTTAACGGTTACCTCACCGAGCCTACAGCAAGCGTTCGTATCAGACAAGACAGACAAATGGAAAACAGGAATAAGCTAGGAAGGATCCACAGCCGCTACCGCTAGGGGCTAGTGCGATCCAAGCAAGACAGGCAGATGAGATAGCTGGTAGCAACCGATTGAACGAGGAGGAGGAGGAAGAGTTATGTGGGGAAGAGGAGTCAGACTCAGATGTTGATGAGGAAGGTGTTTTTTTGGAGGAGGAGGCGGCAGAAGAACAACCACAGCAGGCGTCGCAGGGGGCTTGTGCTGATCAACGTTTCTGTGGTATTGTTCGTGGCTGGGGGGAGGAGGAGAACTTACCTGACATCAATGAGGAAGAGCAAGAAAGAGATGGATAGTACGTCTGGATCCAAATTTGTGCAGATGGCGTCTTTCATGCTGTGTAAGTGCTGTCCAACCTGTTGAGGGACCCCAGTATAAAAAAACTCAAGGGGAATGAGCTGTACTGGGTAGCCATGCTACTAGCCCCTTGGTATAGGCACAAAGTGGCGGAGATGTTACCAACTCACCTGAAGGCAGAAAGGATGCAGCACATGCAGAATAAGATGGCAACTATGCTTTACAGTGCATTTAAGGGTGATATTAGAGCACAACGGAATAAAGGTACCACTGCTAGTAATCCTCCTCCCATGTCCACACAGGCAAGGACATGGTGCTCCAGCGATCTCATGGTGATGTCGGACATGCGGACATTCTTTAGTCCAAAGCCTCACCTTAGCCCTTCCGGATCCACCCTCCACCTACACCTGCATCGGCAGGTAGCCGACTACCATGCCTTAAGTGTGGATGTAGACACTGTGAGCAGCGATGAACCCTTGGACTACTGGGTGCGCAGGCTTGACCTGTGGCCAGAGCTGTCCCAATTTGCCATCCAACTTCTGTCCTGTCAGAAAGGACCTTCAGCACAGCTGGATGCATTGTCACTGAGAAGAGAAGTCGCCTAAGTCACAAAAGTGTTCAGTACCTCACCTTTATCAAAATGAATGAGGCATGGATCCCGCTACTGCCCGCCGAAGACTAAGTCAGTCCCCACTCACAGCATCTTTGCCTGCACGCCGTGTGACTGGCTTCCTGCCTCAAGACTAAGTCAGTCCCCACACAAAGCATCTCTACCTGCACACCGTGTTACTGCCTGCCCCATGACTAAGTCACTCCCCACACAGCATCTCTGCCCGCAGGCCGCTTGACTGCCTTCTCCGCCACCACCAACAGGGTCCAGGACTCCAGGCGGATTCCTGAATTTTTAAGGCCGCTGCTAGCAGCGGCCACTATAATATTTTTTCTGATGCATGTACATGCCTACCTAATTTTTCTGGCTGCAGTGCAACAACAAAACAAAAGGCATGTACATGTGTCAATTCCCCTTTGTGATCGTTACCTTGCTGCGGTGAAGGGGCTTGCGTATCACAATGAAGCAATGACCGACGGCTATATGAGTGTCTCGGGGGGGGGGGGACACCCAAGATAATAAGGTTGTTGCTTCATTGTGGACAGACCAAATTCGATCAGCTGGACACTCAGTCACTGTTGTTCTGTCGTTCAGCTACCTCAGTACCTCAGCCTGACCATATGGGCTTGAAAACCGCCATCACCTGCACTCTGGCCATGGTGCGCACCAGTCCAGCACGGCTGTCACAACACAAACAGCTGTTTGCGGTGTGTTACACAGTGAGTTTGGTCTGTCAGTGGGAAGCAGTACTCTAATTACACTCCCTGATTGATGTATACACATGCAAGATGTTTTAAAGCACTTTAGGCCTCCAATTTAGCAATAAAATGTGATTTTTACCCTTAAAACGCTGCTGTGCGTCAAATTCTGATTTTTCCCGGGGAGTTTTGGCGTGTATCCCACTCCGCCATGCCCCCCTGCAGGTGTTAGACCCCTTGAAACATCTTTTCCATCACTTTTGTGGCCAGCATAAATGTTTCTAGTTTTCAAAGTTCGCCGCCCCATTGCAGTCTATTGCGGTTCCCAAAAGTTCGCACTAACCGAACTTTTGCGGAAGTTCGGGTTTGCGGTTCGCGAACCAAAAATCGGTGGTTCGAGCCATCGCTAATATTCTCCCCTTCGCTCCCTGCATCTGCTGCTACACAGACCTCAGATCAGAGCAACCTGCTGTGCTGCTGTGACAGGAGAGCGGCTCCCGTATCAATGCATATACAGGAAGTAAGTATTTACTTCCTGTATATGTGCTGATAGGTGAGCCACTGTCCTGTCACAGGGTGAGATGCCACTCTACCGCCCATGCCGCCTGATGCGAAAGTTTCACTTGGTGTCATCAGCAATCCGGCGGTGGTGGGAAGCCTCTATAGGATCCAGAGGCTTACCTCTTCTTAGGTACGTATGTCTTTTTTATCCTGAGGTTCACCTTGGGTTCACTATAAAACAAAAGACATGCAAATAGCCAGACTTAGGCTGAATGTCTTGTCCATTGGAGCCTACTACCTCTCTTCCTTCTCTGCTTTACAAGATTTAGAAAATTATGTAAAGGCTATTTTCCTGCACTGTAAAAACGCACATAATGCTTCCCACTGCAAAAATGCAATGCAGTGGGAGCAATGTGGGTTTTCCCGCTGTGGGATGCCAAAAATACCAGCAGTGCTGCTTTTTGCACACAACACATGCAATTCCCTATTTCATATTCTTTTTGCCGGCTGTTGGCCAACACTGCAAATTCATCCATGGAAAACTACTGTGTTTTTCCGTGGACTCAAATGTGACCCCTGCCTCAATGGATCTGTGCAATTTTATTAGCTTTGGTTAACTGAGGCTCGCCAAGGTTCAGGATCAATGGATAATATAGGTGATCCTGAAAACTTGGCCTGGACTTTTGTTTTCTCATCATGGATACCTGCACAGCCACTAGATCACAATTTCTTTAGCAACAAGCACTATGGTATAGTATAGCTAGATAGCAGTTGAAGGTTCTTTTCACCAAATAGCAGACATTGTTGCATATTCACTGAAGAGCATCAAAATTATCATGAGCAGGCAGTACGCTGGCAATTTTACCATAACTTACGTTAGTTACATACTATGCATTACATTACACAACTAGCATATACGCTGTTACCTAGGTAATGCATGTGTTGTAATGGTGACACACACTACATGGTTTGCACATATTACACAACAACAATAGAACTGCCTTGCACTACCTGCACACCAAAATGTTAACACTATTTAGTGAAGTTTTACAAGTACATTAACTCTAAAAAAAGAAAGGTTGACTGTATAGGACTCCTAAAGGATGAGGATGGGAACTCAATGGTGGATGACCAAGGTAAGGCAGAGTTATTAAATGCTTTCTTTGCTTCTGTCTTCACAAAAGAAACAGCACTGTTGCAAACTACAGAGGCGGAAGAGTCTCAATCTTCTAACTGTAATATTAAATACTTAACGCAGGAAGAAGTGAAGGCAAGACTAAATAAATTAAAAATAGACAAGGCACCTGGCCCGGATGGCATGCATCCTAGGGTCCTAAGGGAATTAAGTTCAGTTATAGATAAACCCCTTTATCTTATCTTTTGTGACTCTCTTGCAACTGGCAGAGTCCCAGTGGATTGGCGTACAGCCCACGTTTTCCCATTATTTAAGAAGGGCAAAAAATCTGATCCAGGAAATTATAGACCTGTAAGTTTAACATCAGTTGTATGCAAACTATTTGAGGGGTTACTAAGAGATACTATACATGACTTCATAGTAGAAAATAATCTTATTTCTCAGCATCAACATGGGTTTACTAAAGACAGGTCCTGTTTGACTAACATGCTCAGCTTTTATGAGGTAGTGAATGCTAATATGGATATTGGGAATGCTGTAGATGTGATATACTTGGACTTTGCAAAGGCCTTCAACACTGTTCCCCACAAAAGTCTGGTGCAAAAGTTGAGGATGCAAGGACTGGGGAAGAGTCTGTGTTCATGGATAGGGAACTGGCTAATGGACAGAAAACAAAGAGTTGTGGTCAATGGATCATACTCAAAATGGGAGACTGTTAGCAGTGGGGTCCCACAGGGGTCTGTTCTGGGTCCAGTGCTCTTCAATTTATTTATTAATGACCTAGTAGATGCAGTAGTGAGCAATGTTGCTATTTTTGCAGATGATACAAAATTGTGCAGAATCATTAACTCTCAGGAAGATAGTGTCATATTGCAACAGGATCTGGATAGGATGGCTATATGGGCACATACATGGCAGATGAAATTCAATGTTGACAAATGTAAGGTCATGCATTTTGGACGTACTAATGGTCTAGCACCATACAAAATAAATGGGATACAGTTGGGGACATCAAACTTGGAGAAGGACTTAGGAGTACTCATTGACAACAAGTTAAATAATCGTACTCAATGCCAAGCAGCTGCAGCTAAAGCTAACAAAATGTTGGGATGCATTAAAAGGGAAATAAAAACTCGAGATGCTAGCATAATATTGCCCCTGTTTAACTCTCTAGTAAGGCCACATCTGGAATATGGAATTCAGTTCTGGGCACCACATTACAAAAAAGATATTGCAGTTTTAGAGCAGGTGCAGAGACGAGCAACAAAATTGATGCGTGGGATGGAAGGTCTCACTTATCGAGAAAGGTTAGATAAACTGGGTTTATTTAGTCTAGAGAAAAGACGCCTTAGAGGGGATCTAATTAACATGTATAAATACATCAGAGGGCAATATAATACCTTGGCGGATTAGCTTTTTGTCCCTAGGCCTTCTCAAAGGACTAGAGGACATGATCTGCGCATGGAGGAAAAATGTTTTAGCCATTTATTTAGGAAAGGGTTCTTTACAGTAAGAGTGATTAAGATGTGGAATGCATTGCCACAGGAAGTCGTTATGGCAAACTCTATACCTGCATTTAAAGGGGGTTTAGATGCTTTCCTTGCGTTGAAAGACATCCATGGCTACAATTACTAGGTAATGCCTAATGATGTTGATCCAGGGATTTTATCTGATTGCCATCTGGAGTCGGGAAGGAATTTTTCCCTTTAGGGGCTTCCTCTGGATCAACAGGGATATGTGAGGGAGCAGGCTGGTGTTGTACTTTATACTGGTTGAACTCGATGGACGTATGTCTTTTTTCAACCAAAATAACTATGTAACTATGAATATGCCTTAATATATACGGTATTTTTCGGAATATAAGACGCACTTTTTCTTCCCCAAAATTGGGGGGGGGGGCATGGGGGAGTGGGTGCGTCTTATATTCAAAAGGTACGGTTTTGAGTCCCGGAATATACTCACCTGATCCTGCCGCCACGCTCCTGTCCTCCATCTGCGGTAATCCGAGGCTGCCTGATCATCCAGATCCATGTCTTCTGTATCATGAGGCTTCCCACTAATTCAGGATGCAGCTCTTTGGCATCCCATCCGCCGCGCTCCTGATCGCTGCCTAGTTACCGCGTCATAGGCACTTCCTGGTTACAGTGCCTCTTCTGTGTGACCCGCAGTGCACGTGAGCCTGACGTCACGTGCACTGTAACCAGGAAGTGCCTATGACGCGGTAACTAGGAAGAGTATCGGGCAGAGGAATGCGTACACCGGAAGGCTGCAGTCTATATACCGAGACTGCAGCGATGAGGAGCGCGGCGGATGGGACACCAAAGAGCTGCATCCTTAATGAGTGGGAAGACATGGATCTGGATGATCGGGCAGCCTCGGATTACCGCAGATGGAGGACAGGAGCGCTGCGGCAGGATCAGGTGAGATACAGCAGAGGTTAGTTAGTGAAGTGTAGTGTAGTTGGTGGGGGGGCAGAAGGGGTTAGTTAGTGAAGTGTAGTGTAGTTGGTGGGGGCAGCAGAGGTTAGTTAGTGAAGTGTAGTGAGGTGTAGTGTAGTTGGTGGGGGGCAGAAGGGGTTAGTTAGTGAAGTGTAGTGTAGTTGGTGGGGGCAGCAGAGGTTAGTTAGTGAAGTATAGTGAGGTGTAGTGTAGTTGGTGGGGGGGCAGAAGGGGTTAGTTAGTGAAGTGTAGTGTAGTTGGTGGGGACAGCAGAGGTTAGTCAGTAAGGTGTAGTGAGGTGTAGTGTAGTTGGTGGGGGGCAGAAGGGGTTAGTTAGTGAAGTGTAGTGTAGCTGGCCAGTGTAGCCTAGATAGAGACATTTTAGAGGGGAGTAGGTTGGTAAGACGCCCCTGCACCAAAGACGCATCTAGGTTTAGCTAATTTTTTTCCTGATTTTTGCCCTCTAAAACTAGGTGCGTCTTATATGTCGGAGCGTCTTATATTCCGAAAAATACGGTAATAAATCTAGACACAGTTTAGTCAATGATTTATGTTCTCAGATGATCTCTAGACCTGGGGGACCCCTGCAAATGAAGCTATTAGTTTTTATTTATAGTTATTGGAGAGCAGTACTACTGTCCAAATGCTTTTTACCTGGTCTTTTATCTTTTACTAATTGTTTGATTTTAGAAAAAATGGATGATATGTGTCAGTTTATGCCGCACTTTTGAATTGAAGTGTGGATTTTCAATTTACTAACATTCCTCCGTTATTTTAACTTTTTTTTGTAACGTCACTTTTATAATAACACTACTTGGTATTTGTAAAAGCAGGAAGACAAGTGGGATTGGATTCCTTAAAATGTTCAACTTTATATTGTTTTAAGAGAACTGAATGGGAATACCTTTGTGTAATTGGATGCCTTACATAGAAGGAGACTCGTTTAGTAATTCACCATACAGTGTAATTTATAATAGCAAATATATCGGCGCCAAGGGACAATGGAACCGCCGCCGAGAAGAACAATGTCCAAAGGTTCAGAAGTCAGGCATACATCAAAACTCAGCGCAGGTTTAAAAAGTCATTGTATGTAGGGATAGGGAATGATAAATTCTTCACCACAATGCATCAAATGCTCAGAGGTAGGTATCCGCCAAACATCAAAACAAGAAAAGGCTTACCAGCTCCCAACAACTCATATTATAAGGTTGTAAAATGGCTCAGGTCACAGATAACGTCCAGGGAACATCAGACGTTGTGAAGATCCAGTGGACATCCGTATGGCGGTAAAGTTTCAGGAATTTACATAGGAAAACAAAAACGGCAACATCTAAGCGTAACCCGCTTATTTAGATAAAATTTCTTTAAAAGGCAGTAGATATAAAAACAATAACTCACATACGGGGCCCATAAACTGGGAACCCCTAAAGATTAGCGCGCATGTAATGGTCAATCGTAGATCAATAGACAATGGTGCCGCCTATTACCTTCCCGACTGGTTTTGCAGTCTTGCGTCATCAGGGGAGGAAAAAGAAACCTGATGACGCAAGACTGCGAAACCGGTCGGGAAGGTCACAGGCGGCACCATTGTCTATTGATCTACGATTGACCATTACATGCGCGCTAATCTTCCGGGGTTCCCAGTTTATGGGCCCCGTATGTGAGTTAATGTTTTTATATCTACTGCTTTTTAAATAAATTTTATGTAATTAAATGGGTTACGCTTAGATATTGCCATTTTTGTTTTCCTATGTAAAGTCCTGAAACTTTACCTCCATACAGATGTCCACTGGATCTTCACGACGTCTGATGTTCCCTGGACGTTATCTGTGACCTGAGCCATTTTACAACCTTATAATGTGGGTTTTTGGGAGCTGGTAAGCTTTTTCTTGTTTTGATGTTTGCCGGATACCTACCTTGAGCATTTGATGTATTGTGGTGAAGAATTTATCATTCCCTACATACAATGACTTTTTAAACCTGCGTTGACTTTTGATGTATACAGTGTAATTTGTTTTAACCTTGTGGATGTCAATACACATGGACAATCATTTTAATATCTGTCATTGTTTATGCAGGTTAGGACTGAGCTACAACAATATTATTAATGTTGAGAATGGATCCATCGCCAATGTACCTCACTTGCGGGAACTGCATTTAGACCACAACAGCTTGACCCAGGTGCCCGTTGGACTCAGTGAACACAAATATGTCCAGGTACAGTATGGGTTATTCAGTCTTCAATTGTAAATTATAGCATTGTAGAACAATTACAAATACTGCATTTTTTAAACTATAAGACTCACTTTTTCTCCCTCAAAAGTTGGGAAAAAAGTCACTGAGTCTTGTAGTCCAAATGCGGGGAGTTGCTGACTTGTGAACGCCTGCTATTATGAACCTCCAACCTGCTGCAATGTCGGGGACTCCCTGTACTGTGCCCATGCAGAGGAGAACCCAGGGGGACAAACAGTGGGAACAGGGGGACACAAAGTGACAAATAGGAGGACACAAGGGGGGCACAAAGGGGCATAGAGGAGGACACAAGGAGGACAGAGGTGGACACATGGGGGACACAGGAGGACACAAGGTGAACAGAGAAGGACACAGGGAGACACAAGAGGTACAAGGGTGCATGAGGTAGAAAGGGGGCCTAATGCACAAGATGCCCCTTCACCATGGATGCACTAGGTTTAGTATATATCTTTCCCCTGGTTTTTGTCCTCTAAGTCTAGGTGTTTCTTATGGTCAGGAGCATCTTACAGTCCAAAAAATACGGTAACTGCTCAGCGCAATTTAAATTTAAAAATGTCCTAATTATCAACCAATATATGGACTACATACTGTATATGTAAATCAAATAATGTAAATTCTTCCTCTCTTAATTGGAAACAGCAGTGTTTATTCTACAAAACATGCATTTTAAACTGGGTGAAAAATAAGACCTTAATCCTTCTAAAGGTGTTTATCACAGTTTTTACATATCTTAGTGAAGTGACCAATCTCTTAAGTCCAGGATTACACGTTGATAGAACTGATAGCACATATTTAACATTTCTCTATTAGAATTCAACTGGCCAGCTAAGCCACACTGGTTGCAGCAAGCTCTGTCAAGACTAAGATTGTCAGAATTCCTTCCAATTGGCAACAATTATTGCTGCTCTGTGCAGCAAACTTCTGATGCAGGAAAAGGAAACCATACTGTCTACATTGAAAAACTGTGCAAAACAGGGTACAGATTCCAACCTAGAAAAGTCATGTAGCTCAGAATATTTGTCAGCATATTGAAATGGAAAGTTAATTTTTCAATAACAATATACTGCAAAAACAATTGTGCAGCCCTGGTACATAAAAATAGACAGTAATGTGCCTGAAATATAATATATGCAGCTGCTTTGAAAATGGGAGTGACTCCCCCCTCTTCACACACACACACACACACACATGCAGACACACTTGTAACAACTGATCAAGAGATCAAGCAAGCGCTTAGGGTAATTAAACCACCTATGTTCAAAATAGTAATTTATTGAAGCATGCAAGATATGCATACAAATAAAATGCTGCCCTGGAAAAAAAATTAAAAATTGCACAAAGGAGTATTATTAAAAGTGTATCTTTAAAAATATAAATATATTTAATAGCTTATCTAATAATTCGTAATGAGATGTGATGAGACATACGTACGGAATGTAGGACTCATTAGTCTCAGTACACATTATTACGATATATATATATATATATATATATATATATATATATATATATATATATATATATATATATATATATACTGTATATTCATTATCCTGTTACAACATTTTATGTAATATTTGTGCATAATTTTTTACATTTTATTTGTATGCATCTTGCTTCAATAAAATAGTTTTACTTATTTGAACTATTTACATTGATATAGGTGGATTAATTACACTAATCGCTTGTGTGATCTCTTGATCAGCCCGGATACATAAAAAGAAAATTTACCCCCAATACTGTGCTCATACACTGGTGCTAATAAGATCAGTAAGTGATATTCCACTACATGAATTAAGTAACACTGGAATGTCTCTTTAAGACTGAAAACCAGTGGAACGCTCCTCCTCAGTGTGTGTGTCATGTATAAAAAGTATTTAAATAAACAGGTAGGTACTCATAAGATGCTTGCATATAGATACAGTTTCTTAATCAGAATGCTTGGGGTACCCCCTTCAGGCATAGACTCACCAGATGTTGCCCCCTTCTGGGCCCGTATTCACATATGAGGTATTGGCCACCTCACAGTCTCACTGGCAATCCACCATCCGGATATCTGCAACTGCGTGGGAGAGCTTTGAGGAGGTGAGGAGGTTAGGAGGACGGAGGGTGAATCAGCCGCTACCTCTGACAGTGACTCCTGGACTCTGGGCCCACGTGTTGCAGTTGCACTGCTCACTTTCCTGGATACATGTTTATAACAGTCACTACATTCTACATTCTTCATTTTTATTCAGCCTTTCCCTGTAATTTTGTTTTGGGTGATGGCCACCGAGACGAAGGACATAGTTCAGTAAGTCATCTCTGACCTGGAGATCAGAACTGATCCTTAAAAACTGTCCTGTATTTTTGACAGATCTTCTGCAACCAGGTGATCAGGGCTACCTTGGGTCTTCTCATGCCTTTACAAGGATGCACCGTTTTTTACTGAATTCACAGTTGTGTCACATAAATTGTGCTCATGCACCCACAGTGAGATGTTTTATTTATTAAATTCATGGTATGCCAAATGCACAATCACTAGCTTGCTATCATTGTAGCATTTCTAATTATGATCTCATAAGACCCTATAAAGGTTGCAAACTTTTGCCACCTAAAACAAAATCATTTTTAGAAATTGTATTTAAGATTTGTACTTATACTCTACAATATTCCCTAAAGCATTATAACCCCCTTCCTTTAGCATCTCTCTGGGTAGTGCCAGTTTATGCCACATGTTACACATGCACAGTGTATCTTCATAGGCAATCAAAGCTTTAACTGGTAACCTTGATGTTAAGAAAGATTCAGTTTTTTTTCTGTCATTTTCTGTCATTTAGTTGGCCAATATGAGGTTTGTTTAAGTTGTAAGGTCCTCCCCTCAAGGATAAGGTTATATTAGAGCTTCGCATTGCTTAAATCAGTAGGATCAGCCATACTATGCCAGGGAAAAAAACACGTATATAAGTAGAGAAATACTTGATCTACTTGCATAACACATGTATTATACTATCTACATTTTGATTTCAGTGAATGTTATATAGTAAATGACGAGAATTCTGTGGGGGCCATGTCTTTTGCCCACAGTTAAGGCTAACTCGTAATGTAATTTCTGCCCTTTACTTTTTTTCTTGTCTTCTCCAATCGCTGAGTCGCCTCAGCCTTGCTTGTAAACACAAGTGAGTAGGGGATTAGGTTTCAGATAAGCAGCTGGCAGGGAAATAAAGGAAAGAGGAGGAATACATTATAGATAAAAAGAACCCCCAGCATGCAATACTTTGGCACCGACTACTAAAGGGCCATGCTCCTTAAGTATGTGATAACTCCAAATCATAACAGCAGAAAAAGTTTTGAACGTTTTGAATGCAGGATTAGCATCTTTATCACTTAAAGGGACACTTAAGTCAAACAAAAAAAATAAGTTTTACTCACCTGGGGCTTCCAATAGCCCCCTGCAGCTGTCCGGTGCCCTCGCCGTCTCCCTCCGATCGTCCTGGCCCCGCCGGCAGCCACTTCCTGTTTCGGTGACAGGAGCTGACAGGCTGGGGACGCGAGTGATTCTTCGCGTTTCTGGCCACAATAGCGCCATCTATGCTGCTATAGCATATATCATATACCATATAGCAGCATAGAGGGTGCTAATGTGTCTGGGAACGCGAAGAATCACTCGCGTCCCCAGCCTGTCAGCTCCTGTCACCGAAACGGGAAGTGGCTGCCGGCGGGGCCAGGAGGATCGGAGGGAGACTGCGAGGTCACCGGACAGCTGCAGGGGGCTATTGGAAGCCCCAGGTGAGTAAAACTCATTTTTTTTGTTTGACTTAAGTGTCCCTTTAATACACTCAGACCAGTTGCTGTTGAAATTTGATTTTTATGGTGATGATACCGCTTTAAGAGTAGTTTAAAATGCTACTGTTCAGTGGAGAAGAGGGACTGCTGAAAATCTCAGTGGCATTGCAGTCCTATTAATGCATCAAAATTAATGCCACTAAAGGCTCTTTAAACTCCTCTAGTGGTGCACATTCAAACAGTTATTATGATTAATTTTTACATTTAAAATAAATTACATTCAAACTCTTACTCATCCTCAACCAATGCAGATGGAGCTCAATAACTTCACTGTCCACAATAGTCTGTCAGGCTATGCCTGGCCTAGTCAGTCCTCTTCATCTTTCAGTATGAATTGTGACTTATCTACCTGGCTACACAAATGGGAAAAGCAATACCCTGTACAAACTGTTTCAGGAAAAAATCTTTGCAAATAGTGAAGCCAACTTTTTAGTAAAAAATCTATTTACCCGTGATTCAACCAAGCCTTATAACACAAAACAGGACATATTTTAAAATTGGACTATTAAAGGATACATGAGATTACATGTGACATGATGAGATAGACATGTGTATGTACTGTGTCAAGCACTCAAATAACTATGCTGGGTTCCTTTTTTTTCTTAACTACCTGAAAGAGCTGAAAACCAGGTATGCAAGCCACAGTTTATGTCCAAGTCGGGACGGGTCGGACTACAGTGTTTCTCTCACTGATAAGGAATTGCAGCCATAAAATACTTTAATGTCATAAAATGGCTTCTGAGAGCAGGAAAGAAAAAAAATGATTAATAGTTCATAGATTTTAGATCTGACATACTTCAATGCATTTGCTATTGATCAGAGACAAATAAACAGTAAAAACTGAAAAAGTAGATTTAAAAATAAAATAAAACTATGGGATCTCAGAACAAGTCATTTTTAGGAGAAGGGGGGTAGATACAATTGTTTATTGCATCAGTTTATTTTCACCTTGTGTTTCCTTTAAATCCAAATCCTGAGAAAATCCCTGCATTCAATTTGTATTTAAGCAAACACTCCAGTGACCTCTGTAATATTAAATAATATAATTCAAAATGCATTTACTAACAAATCTCCTTTGCAATTTTGCAGGTCGTTTATCTACACAACAACAAAATTTCTGCTGTCTCAACAAATGATTTCTGCCCTGTCGGTTACAACACAAAGAAGGCGTCATATTCGGGGATCAGTCTCTTCAGCAACCCTGTCCAGTATTGGGAAATCCAGCCAGCCACATTCAGATGTGTATATGAACGCTCTGCTATTCAAATTGGAAACTACAAATAAAAGGGATTTTTTTTTGGCCAATATTTTTTTTTCTATTAAACACTTTTTTGTTTTTTGCATATTTCTTTTAAAAAGCCTGAGCAACAATTAAAAAAGTCAAATACTGGAAAGTGGCCCCAATCAAATTTGTGACCATGTTTTATAAAACATTAGCTTCTTGATGTAAAGGTGTGTGCTGTTGATAGGAATCGGTATGCATACACATTGTATGAAGGCAATTTACACTGCAGGAAACATAGACTGAATAAAATGTAGAGCTGTTTCTTCATTTAGTATAAAACACAGACAAAAATGCATGTATTAGTGAATCCTTGTGATGCTCTTGTGCAAATAATTGTTAGCTCCCACCCATTGAAGCAATAGGAAATCTATCTTCTATACACAGATGTAGCTGCAGTTATCTTAAACTTGTTTCTATGTCTTAACTTTGCTACATAATTTATTTATAAAGTGCTGACACTTCTCTGCAGGGCTGTCTAGAAAGCATTGATTCAGTCTCACTCTTCACTGTCTGCCAATGGGGTTCATACTTTCATGTGCTCATCACACTCCTGCCTGACCAGAAGCCAATTAACCTAAAAAGAAATCCCCCCAAGCACAGGGAGAACATATGGTTCAAGTTCATGTTAACATGTGCCTTGGACCCAAAGACTAGAGAAGTTATTCCTGCATCAACTATGCTACCCTATGATGGTTGACCCTTTTGTATGAAAGAATAACTTATCAAAGTGTGTAGATCTTATCCCAAATTAATTATCCTAACCCAACTTCTTGTCTTTGTCTTCACCTTAACTTCACCTTAACTCTGTTGTCCCTTTTAACTCATAATAGGTTTACTGAGTTGGCTTCAAATGTACACTTCTTAAGTAAGTGTAGATATAAAATGTGGCTGAGACTGAGGCATTTTCCTATAAAATAATTGTTGCTATATCTGTATGTTAAATTCAGTAGCAGTAGAAGTAGCACGGATACGTATATAGTCCATTGGTTGAAGACTTTTTTATTGTTGGTGTACATAAGTCTTGTGTTAGTTAAATAGTGACTTAATGCAGGAGCTGTAGTTTTGTTTGGATTCTGGTTGTTGGACTATCTCAGAAGCTATTGTTTTATCACTGATGGTTGCGTATACAGTGGACTCTCACTGCCAAAGTTTCCAGCTATGTATCACCAAAAATGTAATCAAAAAGATTTCATACATTGATAGTTGCATTCTCTGTGTTAATTTGCTTTATATCATAGAGAATCCAGTGAGAGATGTGTCATCTCGCCTTCCTTATTTGATGTTCCCAGATGTAATGTCCCAAGGTCAAAAACTTTTATAGAACAATTGCACTTCTATTATTTTCTCTAGAACAGCTTAAAATAGCTAAATGATAACTAAATATACATGCACGACTGACTGCGCCCATTTTGTTAGCTGCAGCATTGCCATTGCAAGCTACGGACAAAACCACTAACAAGCCAGTTATTGTGCTTGCAAATTAGCAGTTTTTGAAAGGGGTAAATTGCTATGATAGTTCATTCCATGACCTATTTAGAGCTGTTTTAAAGGACATAAAAAACAATTACACTTTAAGAGATATACAACACCAATGGGCGGTACGGCAGTGCAAATTTCATCCAAAACTTTAAACTGGAAGAATTCTTAGTATTGCATACTGGAGTGATGATAATGAGAAACTCACCATATACACACCCGCGCACATTCCATATGGATTCTAACTTTGTGATATTCACAAAACAATGGGACGGAAACTGGTCATATGTGGGGGTAGCTGATTAATCTTTTATGTTTGGTACTGCGGTGATTCATTAATGCAATGGAGCTTCTTATGTTCATCTTTTAAGACATCACTTTATAGTGTTCTAACAAACTACTTCCTGTAGGTGGTGCTAGGATAAATCAATGCCACACTTAGAAAGATAATGTCAGACATGCACAGACCATTGAATTTGGGGAAAACGTGACCCGCTGAATGTCTGAATATTCAGAAATGCTAAATTAGCAGGCCCCATATTTGACCAACACAGCCTCTAGAATCTGGGCACATTGGTCATATGACTTCAGTGCTCCAGCAGCGTGCTGCCATTTTGCTATGTGTTAACATGTAAAATGACAGATAAAACAGTTTCCTGTTATATTCCATTATATATATCTTCCTGCGTTGTTTATAATAAATGGCAATCTTGCATAAACAATTTAGTTCATGAAGTGCACCTGAAACATACATCAGCTGTGTACTATTTTATTTAACCTATCTAGTTATAGTTTAGACTATAAATATTGTACTATAGTAGGCATATTTTTGGGCTGTGTCAGTTATAGCCACAAATAAAATGTTTCGCAACTGAGGTTAAAACGTTTGTCCACTATGTAAAGAACAACACAATGGTGAGTTGCTGTCTGCTAAATTCAACCACTGACACTCATTTTGAAGCACACCACAAGACTTGTGGATTGGAGGGAGTAAAACCCAAAATCCATGGACTGTCTGGCTATTGTATGGTTTGTAGTGTATATTAATGTTGTTTAAAGTCCTATTCGGTTACAGATTTACGTCTGTTAGATGTATGTGCGCTACAATAATGTACATGGAATTGTTTGGTTTTTAAGTAAGTATGTAAAGTACATTAAAATGTCGGAAAGCTCAACCATGTTGACCTCTGTGAATTATGAGTGATGTCTTTTTGGTGTAATTTGTTTCTGAGGACTTATATTGCCGTACACTTCAAGTGTTTAAAGGAAACACAAAGTAAAAATAAACTGATAAGATACACAATTTTATCTATTCTCCTACTCCTAAAAATTACTTTTGTAGAATCCTGCAGGTTTCTTTTCTGTGTATCAGATAAGAAATTAATGTTTAATGTTGTATTGTCTTATATACTGACACAGTCTTTCAGCGTCCCAGAAGCTAAAATACATATACTATTGACCTTTCTTATCTATCTTCTGCACTCAGAAGCTGTTCTCTTCCAGGCAAGTGTTTTATAGCTGTAATTCCTTAATAGTGAGGATTACGCTATAGTCCAACTTAGCCCCGACATGAGAGAAACTATCACTTGCATACCTCAATGTTAACTCTTTCAGACTGGAAGAAAAACAAAAGGAAAAAAAAGGAACACAGTGTAGTTATTTGCATACTTAGTACTGTACATACACATGTCTATCTCATCATGTAACATGTCACCTCGGGTGTCCTTTAATTATATATTATATACAGTTGATTATATATATTTTTTATGCCTGATCTCCCATTTGAACACCTTAATTACCTCGTGGTCATGCTGATTTCTGGAATGCATTTCAACGAATGCTTGTCCCATACAAAAGTGTAAATAAAGTTATGGTATTCTGGCTGCAACCTTCTAAAATAATAAATATTGAAGCAAGAAAGATAGGCAGAGAAGTCACCATATATGAAAATGTCCATGATGTAAGAAATTGGGTCGCAAACCAAAGGCACTAGCTGGTTAGTCAATGCTTAATTAAGGCTTGGCTCAAACAGAAGTCCAAACCAGCTGTCCACAGCAGCCTGGCATCTTGTTGCAAATGCTTTTCTGCAAGCGTGCAGAAATGCATTTTTGGCAGTGCTTCCTTGCATGCAGCAGTTTTCATCGCACTTGGGACTCAGAAGCGTGGTGGAAAACAATCCTGGATGAAAACTGTTGCTTCCAGGATCGGCTAAGTGCTGGGTAGACAATGGCAAAAATCGGCATTTGAGCAACTAATGGTTAATGACAGTAAGTGGCTGTATCAACAGCATCTATTTATCTGAATGGACAGCATATAAATGACGAGCACCGTGGGTGTTGTTTATCATCGCAGAATCATCCGTGGGAACCAGGCCTAACACAACCGTCAAATAAATAAACGGTGGGTAGTGGTTTAGATTTACTACACATGGTTTTCTTTTCCTGGATGATATAGGTTTACATATATGGTGGATTGTCCACTCATTCCTGGTCAGGATTAGACACAATTGAAATTGAGAGATTTTGTTTCACCAGTAAATGATCTTCTGCTTTCAGAACCACTGGTGGATAACACAATACAAATTTACACTGTGTTTTTCAATATTTTTCTTTTACAAAATAAAAGTGAAACCACCAATACTACCCAAGTGACATTGGCACGTGGCAGATACTGTAAGCAACACGCTTGGGGATTCCACAGGTAAGGGGTGCACTGCTCTTAAAGTGTACCTGTAATGAAAAAAGTGATCCAAATGGGTACTTACTTAAGTAAAGGCTAATCCAGAGGCTTCCCCATTCCCCTCCTCCTTGATGTTCCAGCGCTGGTCCCCCCCCCCCCCCCCCCAAAAGCCTGTCAACAAGAGCTTATTGACACAGTTTGACCACATTGCACAGCTTAAAGGACACCTGAAGGGAGAGGAATATGGAGGCTGCCATCATTATTTCCTTTTAAACATCTAAAATTGCCTGGCTGTCCTGTTGATCCTCTGCCTCTAATATGTTTAGTCATAGACTATGAAAAAGCATGCTGATCAGCTGTTTGACTTAAAACAAACCTGAACTGAAAAATAAAAATAAGCATTCACACATCATACTTACCCCCCGTGTAGTCTGCTTCTCAGTTTCTTTCTCCTCTCCTGCTTCCTGTTTGTCCAGTGTGATTAATGAAATTCTCTGTCCTCCATTTTTAAAACGGCGATGACCCCATAACAGCTTCCGGGTCAGAAGACTGTTAAAGAAACACTATCAATATCCAAGTGTTCTAAAATGATGATGTACAAATAAAGTCTAAATGTAACGATCGGTGTCAGCACACAGAGAGAGTCTGGTTGTTGATGATCTGCAGAATCATTAACAATACAGATGTATACTTGATTATGGATGATCTTCAGAATCACCAATAATGCAAGTATGACTAACCTCTGGACACCTAATGAAGTGTAAGTGTTTGGTGCAACTGTAGGCTATCTCCCGTGAGGCGGGAGACACAGATAACTTAGGCCAGAGACCACCTGAGGTGCAGGTTGCCCTGGGCTGTGCAGGGAATTTCTCCTTAAGAGAGGGGATAGAGATATACTGGCAGCCAGTGATTCCCTGGTAACCTGTTAATCAGACTGTACTGCAGCCAAGGGACTCCTATGGGATAGAGGCCACTGGCTGCACTGCAGGAAGGACTCTCTGATGAGCGAGAGGTCCTTGCAGCTAACTGATACTTGGTGGATTAGTGTCACGGGTAGTACAGACTAGTGTTGGGCGAACAGTGTTCGCCACTGTTCGGGTTCTGCAGAACATCACCCTCACCTGATGGTGTTCGGCCAAACCGTTCGGCCATATGGCCGAACTAAGAGCGCATGGCCAAACGTTCCCCGAACGTTCGGCTAGCGCTGTGATTGGCCGAACGGGTCACGTGGTTCGGACCCGAACGCGCTCTGATTGGCCGAACGGGTCACGTGGTTCGGGTAAATAAATACCCGATCCACGTCATTTCTCCGCCATTTGTCTGTGGGTTTAGCTTTGGGTAGGCAGGCAGGGTAGTTCTCTCTCCAGCCAGGCTAGCCAGGGTCCCCCCAGTCATTATGTCGCTGCTGGGAACAGTAGTACACCGCTCACCCACACTATATAGCATTGTGTTTACTGCCACTCTGTGTCTCTGCTGGGAACAGTAGTACACCACTCACCCACCACTGTATAGCATTGTGTTTACTGCCACTCTGTGTCTCTGCTGGGAAAAGTAGTACACCGCTCACCCACCACTGTATAGCATTGTGCTCTGTGTCGCTGCTGGGAACAGTAGCACACCGCTCACCCACCACTGTATAGCATTGTGCTCTGTGTCGCTGCTGGGAACAGTAGTACACCGCTCACCCACCACTGTATAGCATTGTGCTCTGTGTCGCTGCTGGGAACAATAGTACACCGCTCACCCACCACTGTATAGCATTGTGCTCTGTGTCGCTGCTGGGAACAGTAGTACACCGCTCACCCACCACTGTATAGCATTGTGCTCTGTGTCGCTGCTGGGAACAGTAGTACACCGCTCACCCACCACTGTATAGCATTGTGCTCTGTGTCGCTGCTGGGAACAGTAGTACACCACTCACCCACCACTGTATAGCATTGTGCTCTGTGTCGCTGCTGGGAACAGTAGTACACCGCTCACCCACCACTGTATAGCATTGTGCTCTGTGTCGCTGCTGGGAATAGTAGTACACCGCTCACCCACCACTGTATAGCATTGTGCTCTGTGTCGCTGCTGGGAACAGTAGTACACCGCTCACCCACCACTGTATAGCATTGTGCTCTGTGTCGCTGCTGGGAATAGTAGTACACCGCTCACTCACCACTGCATAGCATTGTGCTCTGTGTCGCTGCTGGGAACAGTAGTACACCGCTCACCCACACTATATAGCATTGTGTTTACTGCCACTCCGTGTACACCGCTCACCCACCACTGTATAGCATTGTGTTTACTGCCACTCTGTGTCTCTGCTGGGAACAGTAGTACACCGCTCACCCGCCACTGTATAGCATTTCTGTACTGCCACTGTACTGCTGCCAGTCAGCGTGTACTTTAAGGATAAGTGAAATGAAAAAGAAATCCTGTGAAAGAGGGAGGGGCAAGGGAAGAGGTGTTTCCCCTGACGGTTCACGTACAGGCCACAGTGGAGCACCGAAGAAAACCCACTCAATACCGCCCATGTTGTCCAGGAAATCAACCCTCACAAATCCAAAAGAACAGGACCGTTAGCGTTACCTGTCCCTTTTCCTGGAACCTCTCATCTGTATTACATTTATGACTGCATGCCGACAAAAAGCAAATTGCTATCCGCACGCTTCTTGTCCTCATGCAAGGCCTGGGTTGTTGTGTCTCAAAGCGTGGCCTTCTCCTCCGGCGCCGCCCTCCTCCTGTTCCATCACGTGTGCTGCTGCTGGGTTAGCGTTACCGGTCCCTTTTCCTGGAACCTCTCATCTGTATTACATTTATGACTGCATGCCGACAAAAAGCAAATTGCTATCCGCACGCTTCTTGTCCTCATGCAAGGCCTGGGTTGTTGTGTCTCAAAGCGTGGCCTTCTCCTCCTGCGCCGCCCTCCTCCTGTTCCATCACGTGTGCTGCTGCTGGGTTAGCGTTACCGGTCCCTTTTCCTGGAACCTCTCATCTGTATTACATTTATGACTGCATGCCGACAAAAAGCAAATTGCTATCCGCACGCTTCTTGTCCTCATGCAAGGCCTGGGTTGTTGTGTCTCAAAGCGTGGCCTTCTCCTCCTGCGCCACCCTCCTCCTGTTCCATCACGTGTGCTGCTGCTGGGTTAGCGTTACCGGTCCATTTTCCTGGAACCTCTCATCTGTATTACATTTATGACTGCATGCCGACAAAAAGCATGTTACCTGTGCAAAGAAAACAGTTTTCCCTTTGAAACTTTAAAATTGATTTTCTCAAAAAATATAAGCTCTTTTTGCTAATTTTTTTTTCCTCTTGTACCCACTCCCAAGGTGCACATACCCTGTAAATTTGGGGTATGTAGCATGTAAGGAGGCTTTACAAAGCACGAAAGTACGGGTCCCCATTGACTTCCATTATGTTCGGAGTTCGGCTCGAACACCCGAACATCGCGGCCATGTTCGGCCTGTTCGGCACGAACACGAACATCTAGATGTTCGCCCAACACTAGTACAGACAGGCTGAACACTCGAGGGATGAGTGCCAGTCAGAAGGGTCGGGCAGGCCAGGTCAGCAACACACGAGCAGATAAGGTACAAAGACAGGAGGCTGATTCGGTAATCGGGTACAGGCAAGGTTGGCAATAGTGTTGGGCGAACATCTAGATGTTCGGGTTCGGGCCGAACAGTAGTGATGGGCGAACACCTGGATGTTCGGGTTCGGGAAAGTTCGCCGAACATGGCCGAGATGTTCGGCATGTTCGGGCCGAACCCCGAACTTTCCGAACATCCAGCTTTTGAGGGCCATATGGGGTCGCAGGCATAAGGGGGGAGCATGCCCCGATCGCGGGGGGGGGGGGGGTCGGAAATTCCCCCCACCCCCTCCGCTAGCGCTCCCCCCTCTGCCCGCTTCCCCATACAAAAGTTTAAGCAAAGTACCTGTAGTGGATGGCCTGGCAGTGGGCGGCACTGTGGAGTGAGGAGGAGGAGTCCGGAGAGTGACGAGTTGAGTGAGGCCGGGCAGCGGGCGGTTCAGCGGAAGTACCCTTGTGGTACTTCCGCCCTTTCTCTGACCTCACGCCCGCTGCCCGGCCTCCCTCAACTCGTCACTCTCCGGACTCCTCCTCCTCACTCCACAGTGCCGTCCACTGCCAGGCCATCCACTACAGGTACTTTGCTTAAACTTTTGTATGGGGAAGCGGGCAGAGGGGGGAGCGCTAGCGGAGGGGGTGGGGGGAATTTCCGACCCCCCCCGCGATCGGGGCATGCTCCCCCCTTATGCCTGCGACCCCATAGGGGGGCAGTATTCGGCCGAACAAGGCCCTGTTCGGCCGAACAGGGGCCCTGTTCGGCCCTGTTCGGTGGCCATTAGAAGTTCGGGGCGAACCCGAACTTAAAAGGCCGAACACCATCAGGTGTTCGGCCGAACGCGAACATCACCCGAACAGGGTGATGTTCTGCAGAACCCGAACAGTGGCGAACACTGTTCGCCCAACACTACCGAACAGGCCGAACATGGCCGCGATGTTCGGGCCAAAATTTAGCAAAAAGAGCTTATAGTTTTTGAGAAAATCGATTTTAAAGTTTCAAAGGGAAAACTGTCTTTTAAATGCGGGAAATGTCTGTTTTCTTTGCACAGGTAACATGCTTTTTGTCGGCATGCAGTCCTAAATGTAATACATATAAGAGGTTCCAGGAAAAGGGACCGGTAACGCTAACCCAGCAGCAGCACAGGAGGAGGGTGGCGCAGGAGGAGAAGGCCACGCTTTGAGACACAACAACTCAGGCCTTGCATGAGGACAAGAAGCGTGCGGATAGCAATTTGCATTTTGTCGCCATGCAGTCATAAATGTAATACAGATGAGAGGTTCAATAAACAGGGACCGGAAACGCTAACCCATCACAGATGTTCATTGTTCATGTTACTTGGTTGGGGTCCGGGAGTGTTGCGTAGTCGTTTCCAATCCAGGATTGATTCATTTTAATTTGAGTCAGACGGTCTGCATTTTCTGTGGAGAGGCGGATACGCCGCCGATCTGTGACGATGCCTCCGGCAGCACTGAAACAGCGTTCCGACATAACGCTGGCTGCCGGGCAAGCCAGCACCTCTATTGCGTACATTGCCAGTTTGTGCCAGGTGTCTAGCTTCGATACCCAATAGTTGAAGGGTGCAGATGGATTGTTCAACACAGCTACGCCATCTGACATGTAGTCCTTGACCATCTTCTCCAGGCGATCGGTGTTGGAGGTGGATCTGCACGCTTGCTGTTCTGTGTGCTGCTGCATGGGTGTCAGAAAATTTTCCCACTCCAAGGACACTGCCGATACCATTCCCTTTTGGGCACTAGCTGCGGCTTGTGTTGTTTGCTGCCCTCCTGGTCGTCCTGGGTTTGCGGAAGTCAGTCTGTCTGCGTACAACTGGCTAGAGGAGGGGGAGGATGTCAATCTCCTCTCTAAAGTCTCCACAAGGGCCTGCTGGTATTCTTCCATTTTGACCTGTCTGGCTCTTTCTTCAAGCAGTTTTGGAACATTGTGTTTGTACCGTGGATCCAGAAGGGTATAAACCCAGTAATTGGTGTTGTCCAGAATGCGCACAATGCGTGGGTCGCGTTCAATGCAGTCCTAGGCCGAAGAGGTCATAGCCTAGGGTCACAAAACCTGTTTATTTGGGCAATTTCAATGGTGGCGAGTCTGACGTACATAAATCACAGCAATGGCCGTTAGCAACGTCTGAATCTCACGAAATGTCTCATGCAGGTAGAAGACATATTGTTAGACTTGGGCTCCAAAGATGGGTTCCCTACATCTCTGCAAACCAGAGTTACAGGGCTCCAAATTTGGTAAAATCCCCCATAGGCTTTCATTGGGCCTCCTATTTACAGTTCCAAAATCTCACATCTTTTCAAAGGGCAATTACTCAGCAGTGGCAAATTTTCTAGCATTGTAGGGACCCTTAGGGGGAACATGACTGGTGAGTTTCGGGCCCCTAGGCCAAAGAGGTCATAGCCTAGGGTCACAAAAACCTGTTTATTTGGGCTATTTCAATGGTAGTGATGGTGACGTACATAAATCGCAGCAATGGCCGTTAGCAAAGTCTGAATCTCACGAAATGTCTCATGCAGGTAGAAGACATATTGTTAGACTTGGATTCCAAAGATGGGGTCCCTACATCTCTGCAAACCAGAGTTACAGGGGTCCAAAATTGGTAAAATCCCCCATAGGATTTCATTGCCTCCCTATTTCACTTTCCAAAATCTCACATCTTTTCAAAGGGCAATGGCTCAGCAGTGGCAAATTTTCTAGCATTGTAGGGACCCTTAGGGGGAACATGACTGGTGAGTTTCGGGCCCCTAGGCCGAAGAGGTCATAGCCTAGGGTCACAAAAACCTGTTTATTTGGGCTATTTCAATGGTAGTGATGGTGGCGTACATAAATCTCAGCCATGGCCGTTAGCAACGTCTGAATCTCACGAAATGTCTCATGCAGGTAGAAGACATATTGTTAGACTTGGATTCCAAAGATGGGGTCCCTACATCTCTGCAAACCAGAGTTACAGGGGTCCAAAATTGGTAAAATCCCCCATAGGATTTCATTGCCTCCCTATTTCACTTTCCAAAATCTCACATCTTTTCAAAGGGCAATGGCTCAGCAGTACCAAATTTTCTAGCATTGTAGGGACCCTTAGGGGGAACATGACTGGTGAGTTTCGGGCCCCTAGGCCGAAGAGGTCATAGCCTAGGGTCACAAAAACCTGTTTATTTGGGCTATTTCAATGGTAGTGATGGTGGCGTACATAAATCTCAGCCATGGCCGTTAGCAACGATGTGAGATTTTGGAACTGTAAATAGGAGGCCCGGCCTCCCTCAACTCGTCACTCTCCGGACTCCTCCTCCTCACTCCACAGTGCCGCCCACTGCCAGGCCATCCACTACAGGTACTTTGCTTAAACTTTTGTATGGGGAAGCGGGCAGAGGGGGGAGCGCTAGCGGAGGGGGTGGGGGGAATTTCCGACCCCCCCCCCGCGATCGGGGCATGCTCCCCCCTTATGCCTGCGACCCCATAGGGGGGCAGTATTCGGCCGAACAAGGCCCTGTTCGGCCGAACAGGGGCCCTGTTCGGCCCTGTTCGGTGGCCATTAGAAGTTCGGGGCGAACCCGAACTTAAAAGGCCGAACACCATCAGGTGTTCGGCCGAACGCGAACATCACCCGAACAGGGTGATGTTCTGCAGAACCCGAACAGTGGCGAACACTGTTCGCCCAACACTACCGAACAGGCCGAACATGGCCGCGATGTTCGGGCCAAAATTTAGCAAAAAGAGCTTATAGTTTTTGAGAAAATCGATTTTAAAGTTTCAAAGGGAAAACTGTCTTTTAAATGCGGGAAATGTCTGTTTTCTTTGCACAGGTAACATGCTTTTTGTCGGCATGCAGTCCTAAATGTAATACATATAAGAGGTTCCAGGAAAAGGGACCGGTAACGCTAACCCAGCAGCAGCACAGGAGGAGGGTGGCGCAGGAGGAGAAGGCCACGCTTTGAGACACAACAACTCAGGCCTTGCATGAGGACAAGAAGCGTGCGGATAGCAATTTGCATTTTGTCGCCATGCAGTCATAAATGTAATACAGATGAGAGGTTCAATAAACAGGGACCGGAAACGCTAACCCATCACAGATGTTCATTGTTCATGTTACTTGGTTGGGGTCCGGGAGTGTTGCGTAGTCGTTTCCAATCCAGGATTGATTCATTTTAATTTGAGTCAGACGGTCTGCATTTTCTGTGGAGAGGCGGATACGCCGCCGATCTGTGACGATGCCTCCGGCAGCACTGAAACAGCGCTCCGACATAACGCTGGCTGCCGGGCAAGCCAGCACCTCTATTGCGTACATTGCCAGTTTGTGCCAGGTGTCTAGCTTCGATACCCAATAGTTGAAGGGTGCAGATGGATTGTTCAACACAGCTACGCCATCTGACATGTAGTCCTTGACCATCTTCTCCAGGCGATCGGTGTTGGAGGTGGATCTGCACGCTTGCTGTTCTGTGTGCTGCTGCATGGGTGTCAGAAAATTTTCCCACTCCAAGGACACTGCCGATACCATTCCCTTTTGGGCACTAGCTGCGGCTTGTGTTGTTTGCTGCCCTCCTGGTCGTCCTGGGTTTGCGGAAGTCAGTCTGTCTGCGTACAACTGGCTAGAGGAGGGGGAGGATGTCAATCTCCTCTCTAAAGTCTCCACAAGGGCCTGCTGGTATTCTTCCATTTTGACCTGTCTGGCTCTTTCTTCAAGCAGTTTTGGAACATTGTGTTTGTACCGTGGATCCAGAAGGGTATAAACCCAGTAATTGGTGTTGTCCAGAATGCGCACAATGCGTGGGTCGCGTTCAATGCAGTCCTAGGCCGAAGAGGTCATAGCCTAGGGTCACAAAACCTGTTTATTTGGGCAATTTCAATGGTGGCGAGTCTGACGTACATAAATCACAGCAATGGCCGTTAGCAACGTCTGAATCTCACGAAATGTCTCATGCAGGTAGAAGACATATTGTTAGACTTGGGCTCCAAAGATGGGTTCCCTACATCTCTGCAAACCAGAGTTACAGGGCTCCAAATTTGGTAAAATCCCCCATAGGCTTTCATTGGGCCTCCTATTTACAGTTCCAAAATCTCACATCTTTTCAAAGGGCAATTACTCAGCAGTGGCAAATTTTCTAGCATTGTAGGGACCCTTAGGGGGAACATGACTGGTGAGTTTCGGGCCCCTAGGCCAAAGAGGTCATAGCCTAGGGTCACAAAAACCTGTTTATTTGGGCTATTTCAATGGTAGTGATGGTGACGTACATAAATCGCAGCAATGGCCGTTAGCAAAGTCTGAATCTCACGAAATGTCTCATGCAGGTAGAAGACATATTGTTAGACTTGGATTCCAAAGATGGGGTCCCTACATCTCTGCAAACCAGAGTTACAGGGGTCCAAAATTGGTAAAATCCCCCATAGGATTTCATTGCCTCCCTATTTCACTTTCCAAAATCTCACATCTTTTCAAAGGGCAATGGCTCAGCAGTGGCAAATTTTCTAGCATTGTAGGGACCCTTAGGGGGAACATGACTGGTGAGTTTCGGGCCCCTAGGCCGAAGAGGTCATAGCCTAGGGTCACAAAAACCTGTTTATTTGGGCTATTTCAATGGTAGTGATGGTGGCGTACATAAATCTCAGCCATGGCCGTTAGCAACGTCTGAATCTCACGAAATGTCTCATGCAGGTAGAAGACATATTGTTAGACTTGGATTCCAAAGATGGGGTCCCTACATCTCTGCAAACCAGAGTTACAGGGGTCCAAAATTGGTAAAATCCCCCATAGGATTTCATTGCCTCCCTATTTCACTTTCCAAAATCTCACATCTTTTCAAAGGGCAATGGCTCAGCAGTACCAAATTTTCTAGCATTGTAGGGACCCTTAGGGGGAACATGACTGGTGAGTTTCGGGCCCCTAGGCCGAAGAGGTCATAGCCTAGGGTCACAAAAACCTGTTTATTTGGGCTATTTCAATGGTAGTGATGGTGGCGTACATAAATCTCAGCCATGGCCGTTAGCAACGATGTGAGATTTTGGAACTGTAAATAGGAGGCCCAATGAAAGCCTATAGGGGATTTTACCAAATTTGGAGCCCTGTAACTCTGGTTTGCAGAGATGTAGGGAACCCATCTTTGGAGCCCAAGTCTAACAATATGTCTTCTACCTGCATGAGACATTTCGTGAGATTCAGACGTTGCTAACGGCCATTGCTGCGATTTATGTACGTCAGACTCGCCACCATTGAAATTGCCCAAATAAACAGGTTTTGTGACCCTAGGCTATGACCTCTTCGGCCTAGGACTGCATTGAACGCGACCCACGCATTGTGCGCATTCTGGACAACACCAATTACTGGGTTTATACCCTTCTGGATCCACGGTACAAACACAATGTTCCAAAACTGCTTGAAGAAAGAGCCAGACAGGTCAAAATGGAAGAATACCAGCAGGCCCTTGTGGAGACTTTAGAGAGGAGATTGACATCCTCCCCCTCCTCTAGCCAGTTGTACGCCGACAGACTGACTTCCGCAAACCCAGGACGACCAGGAGGGCAGCAAACAACACAAGCCGCAGCTAGTGCTCAAAAGGGAATGGTATCGGCAGTGTCCTTGAAGTGGGAACATTTTCTGACACCCATGCAGCAGCACACAGAACAGCAAGCGTGCAGATCCACCTCCAACACCGATCGCCTGGAGAAGATGGTCAAGGACTACATGTCAGATGGCATAGCTGTGTTGAACAATCCATCTGCACCCTTCAACTATTGGGTATCGAAGCTAGACACCTGGCGCAAACTGGCAATGTACGCAATAGAGGTGCTGGCTTGCCCGGCAGCCAGCGTTATGTCGGAACGCTGTTTCAGTGCTGCCGGAGGCATCGTCACAGATCGGCGGTGTATCCGCCTCTCCACAGAAAATGCAGACCGTCTGACTCAAATTAAAATGAATCAATCCTGGATTGGAAACGACTACGCAACACTCCCGGACCCCAACCAAGTAACATGAACAATGAACATCTGTGATGGGTTAGCGTTTCCGGTCCCTGTTTATTGAACCTCTCATCTGTATTACATTTATGACTGCATGGCGACAAAATGCAAATTGCTATCCGCACGCTTCTTGTCCTCATGCAAGGCCTGGGTTGTTGTGTCTCAAAGCGTGGCCTTCTCCTCCTGCGCCACCCTCCTCCTGTTCCATCACGTGTGCTGCTGCTGGGTTAGCGTTACCGGTCCCTTTTCCTGGAACCTCTTATATGTATTACATTTAGGACTGCATGCCGACAAAAAGCTTGTTACCTGTGCAAAGAAAACAGACATTTCCCGCATTTAAAAGACAGTTTTCCCTTTGAAACTTTAAAATCGATTTTCTCAAAAACTATAAGCTCTTTTTGCTAAATTTTTTTTCCTCTTGTACCCACTCCCAAGGTGCACATACCCTGTAAATTTGGGGTATGTAGCATATAAGGAGGCTTTACAAAGCACTAGATGTTCTTCCAACCCTACACGTGACCCGTTCGGCCAATCACAGCGATAGCCGAACGTTCGGGTAACGTTCGGCCATGCGCTCTTAGTTCGGCCATATGGCCGAACAGTTTGGCCGAACACCATCAGGTGTTCGGCCGAACCCTAACATCACCCGAACAGGGTGATGTTCTGCAGAACCCGAACAGTGGCGAACACTGTTCGCCCAACACTAGTTGGCAACTGGTAGGCAGATAGGCAGAGGTACCGAATCAGAAAGCAAGAGAGAGGTCAACAGAGCAAATGGTCATAACAGAAATAAAGCACAATCCTAGTCTGATGTGTGAGGTCCTTGGTCTCGACACCCAGGAACTAGTCTAAGGAATAACACAGTATCCTAAGCTTGGGTGTGAGGTCCTTGGTCTCAACACCCCGGAACTGGTATAAGATATAACACAGCAATGACACAGTAATCCTAAGCTTGGGTGTGAGGTCCTTGGTCTCAACACCCCGGAACTGGTCTAAGATATAACACAGCAATGACACAGTAATCCTAAGCTTGGGTGTGAGGTCCTTGGTCTCAACACCCTGGAACTGGTCTAAGTATAAAACAGCAATGACAAGAGAGTAATCTGGCTAAGTGTGAATTCCCAGATCCACCTGGTTCTAACACACTGTAGGATCTGACTGAGGTCTGAGTGCTCACACGTAAGTATTCGCAACGGCAGACAACCAGCAACTGACAGGCAAGATGTATATATACTCCAGCGCTCCTCAGCGCCGCCCCCAGCCACTCAGCCAATCAAGAGTTCCGCTGGAATCAGCTGACCGTCCTGGTCAGCTGATACCTGTCCTGCTGGCATAAAGGTCCTGCCTTCTAGCGCACGCACGCGTAGCTCTTCATCTGTGTGCACTAGAAGGCCCAGGCAAACCAGACGCATGATGCTGTGCGGAAACCGCCGGTCTGAACGCGGGGATAGTCGCCCCGCCGCCAGACCGCGCGGCGGCATCTCCGCTATTCATTACACTAAGTAGCAGTGTAAACATTTTCCTAGTCTTCATGTTAAATATCAGAGGCAAAAGCTTTAATTCATTAAATGTAGGATTTAGCTTTATTTGGAACAAATCAATTGCAGAAGTGGTGTCTGCTCCAATGCACAGCCAGTGTTGCATAGCAGACTACAGAGTATGTTTCTCTGAAGCAAAAAAAGTATGAAAAGCTGTGGTGTCACAGGCAATTACAAATGTTTATAGCAAGTTACATTTCCTCTGCTCTCTTCAGACACTTCAGTCAGAGACACAGGACACAGCAGTTGATGAGAGCTTTCTCTCTCTCTCACACACACAGGGGTAACAGATGAAGTGCGAGGGGAATTCCCCCTCCCCTCATGGCTCATTCTGCCGTCAGTTTTGGCATCAGTACAGTAAGAAAGTATTTTGATAACAGCAAATAAAGAGGTTGCCAGTGAATTGTATAATTTGTTACTTTTGTGGTATGGGCGCTCCTCTTACCTGACTGACTCTGAGGTTTTACACAAATAATTATCACCACTCCGCCCTAGTGGATCGCTATGTACGCTGGGGGTATCACCTCCCTAATTGGATAACTTTATTGTATGCGTACAGCGCTCCCACTATGCGGCACAGACCTGATATAATGTATAAACTGTAGCAGGTAGGCGTTCCCTCCTGATACCATGTATAATAAAATGTCCTAAATTTCAATGTCCTCCTTAGATGGACTATAGTACACAGATTTCTTCTATACAGTCCAAAAAATGACCTATCAGTGGTGTCAGCACTTCACTCTACTTCCATCAACATGAGCATGGTTGGTGTACAATATTATACTCTCACCAATGTCCAAGGGCTGACATATATAGATATCAGCAGACAGGTTTCATTACAATTCACGCAGTATCGGTCCTCAGCAACTTCCCCCTGTGAATGTCCTACACAAACAAGGGAAAAGACATAGCGTAATCCTGCTTCAAAGCAACTTCCAAACAGCTCCCACCACCAGTGAGGTTTTAGCTCAACTTCAGCACCTTCCGTGTGTGTGCAATCACCATGCACCCCACACCACTAGTACATAAAACGCTCACCGGATAGGTTGGCTGACCGGCTACAGACCAGCAAATGCGTTTGTAGTCTCCCGTGTCAAAGGAACTGAGGTTGGACCAGCTGTATCCTTAAGAACTCAGAGAAAAAGGTTCCATAGCATAATCCCGTTTATTAAAAAATTAAAACATATAAAAGTGCACTCACAATTGTAGAAAGTTTATGCGCATATCAATATAGGACGTCCTCCTCCGCTCTCAGCACATCTGCGTCTCCACTGCTGTTCCGCCTGAGGCCACGCCCTACCGGTTTCGTCAATGATGACTCATCAGCCCCTGATGAGTCATCATTGACGAAACCGGTAGGGCGTGGCCTCAGGCGGAACAGCACTGGAGACGCAGATGTGCTGAGAGCGGAGGAGGACGTCCTATATTGATATGCGCATAAACTTTCTACAATTGTGAGTGCACTTTTATATGTTTTAATTTTTTAATAAACGGGATTATGCTATGGAACCTTTTTCTCTGAGTTCTTAAGGATACAGCTGGTCCAACCTCAGTTCCTTTGACACGGGAGACTACAAACGCATTTGCTGGTCTGTAGCCGGTCAGCCAACCTATCCGGTGAGCGTTTTATGTACTAGTGGTGTGGGGTGCATGGTGATTGCACACACACGGAAGGTGCTGAAGTTGAGCTAAAACCTCACTGGTGGTGGGAGCTGTTTGGAAGTTGCTTTGAAGCAGGATTACGCTATGTCTTTTCCCTTGTTTGTGTAGGACATTCACAGGGGAAGTTGCTGAGGACCGATGCTGCGTGAATTGTAATGAAACGTGTCTGCTGATATCTATATATGTCAGCCCTTGGACATTGGTGAGAGTATAATATTGTACACCAACCATGCTCATGTTGATGGAAGTAGAGTGAAGTGCTGACACCACTGATAGGTCATTTTTTGGACTGTATAGAAGAAATCTGTGTACTATAGTCCATCTAAGGAGGACATTGAAATTTAGGACATTTTATTATACATGGTATCAGGAGGGAACGCCTACCTGCTACAGTTTATACATTATATCAGGTCTGTGCCGCATAGTGGGAGAGCTGTACGCATACAATAAAGTTAGTGAATTGTATACACTAGTACTTAGCAGCACTTCCCAAACCATTCCTATCTCAATTGAAAGAAAAACATGCTAATCGATAGTGTTCCTTTAACCAGTAATATCGCTTGAGCCATAGGGAAACATGGACATTACCTTGCACAGCTGTCCTTTCAGTTATAACTAACAGCAACTGATATCGTGAAAAAGGGCTAGAAGAAAAATACGGTAGCCTCCTTTCAGCTTCTTGAGAGACAAGTTGTAATAGATAGCGGAGATGCCACCGCAGCGGTGAGCGGCATGGCGGCTGTCTCCGCGTCTCAGCCCTTCACAGCGCATTTACATGGTGGAGTTTTGCCTGGTCCGTCAGTTGCACATAGACTGAGGGCTACGCGCGCGCGCGCCAGGGTGACAGGACCTTTATGCAAATATAAGGGGAGTCAGCTGATCGGCCGGTCAGCTGACTCCAGCAGTGCTCCTGATTGGCTGAGTGACTGGGGCGGCGCTGTGGGGTGCTCTCAGTATATATAGGACCTGCCTGTCAGTAGCTCTTCGTCTGCTGTTGCAAATGCTACGTGTTAGCACTCTGACCTTAGTCAGATCCCAAAGTGTGCTAGAACCAGCAGGAGCTGAGGATCCACACTTAGTCAGATTCTGTTGATACCTAAAGTACTAATTGAATTGTATTATTTGTTATGACCTTCTGCTAGCCTTGACTACTCTTCTGCTTACTGATTCTGTGCTTCTGCCTATCTGATCCTGTTGCCGACTCAGCCTGAACACTACTCTGATTTAAGCCTTCTGTCTTTGTACCGTATCTGTCCGTTTGTTGCCGAATCTGCTTGTCTGACTCTCCTGCCCTCACCAGTGAGCCAAGTCCCTGGTGAGGGATTCTCTGTACGTCTTAATCACCTGCTCCTCAGGTGACCAGTAGCTGCAGTACAGTCTTAATCACCTGCTCCTCAGGTGACTAGTAACTACGGTACGGTCCTCATCACCTGCTCCTCAGGTGATTAGGAGCTGCAGTACAGTCTTGATCTCCATCCCCTCAGGTGATCACCTGCTGCAGTACAGTCTGAATTACCTGCTCCACGGGTGATCAGTATACGTTGTCTTACTGTGCACCACCCACTCCTCGGGTGGACTGATTACTAGTTCATCTGCATCTCCAGCTTGCTGGAGTGCTGATCCCTGTACTCTATAGAGATATCTCCCTCTACCAGCTTCTCTGGGGGAGTTGGTATCTCTATCTGTATTACTGTTGCACCAAACACCTATCTTTACATCTGGTTGTCCTGTGTCTCGCTATACTAGCATTAGTGGTGATTCTGCAGATCACCACATAATCAGGTATAGTATCTGTATTATTGGTGAATCTGCAGATCACCAATAATCAGAAAATCTGTTCTTGCTGACACCAATCGTTACAGAAGAGCAGACCAAACATTATGGACGCACTGCGTAGTCAGGTTGAAGTCCTGACCACCGCGGTAAACAATCTTACCGGGGTAATCAATACCCAACAGACTCAGGTCACTCAACTGTCTGGGACAGTACAGGTACTTCAAACAACTATTGATACAGCGCGATCCCCTTCAGTCACGGACCTTCATATGTCCGTACCCAAAAAGTTTTCTGGGCATAGATATGACTTTCAGAATTTCAGAAACCGTGTGCTATCCTATTTTGAGTTGAGACCCAATCTGTCAAGATCTGAGAACCAGAGGGTAACATTTTTAAAGACCCTTTTGTCACGAGATTCACAAACATGGGCATATAGTCTTCACACAGGGCATGAGGCATAATCCTCAGTTCAGGAGTTTTTTAAGGCCATGGCCGTTATATACGATGATCCGGATATTGCTATCACGGCTGAGAGGAAACTAAAGACTCTCAGGCAGGGTCATAATCCAGTGGAGGTTTATGCCACAGAATTTAGGAGGTGGGCTGTATCAGCTAGATGGGGAATGTATGCTTTATTAGATTGTTTTCTGTCAGGACTATCCGATGCAGTTTCTGATTTATGTTAGGTCATCCTGAGCCTAAATCTCTAGACGAAGCAATTTCATTGGTGGTGCGGGTTGATCGCCACCTTCGCTATCAAAAACAAACCCGTGGCAGTAATGCTGTAAGATCTGTTCCCTACGCCTCTTCTCCACCCTCGTCACCTCAGGATGAACCGATGCAGCTCGGTCAGTCTAGGTTAACACAAGTGGAGAAGAATCGCAGAAGGTCAGAAAGACTCTGTCTATACTGTGCTGAGGAGGGTCACATTGTCCAGAATTGCCCTAAAAAGTCGGGAAACGCTGCCGCCTAGGTGTAGTCAGAGTAAATACCCTAGGCGAGCTGTGTTTACCTCTAGATAATAACCGCTTACTCCTCCCTTGCTCCATTACCTGGGAGGGTCGGGCCACGGCCACAGAAGCATTCGTGGACTTAGGCTCTGTAGCTAATTTTATAGATTAAGACTTTGTCAAAAAATTGGGGATCCCCTTACTTCCTTTAGACCGTCAGATTTTGATCACAGCGGAAGATGACTCTCCGTTACAGTGTAGACAGCCTCTCTCCCAGACCCCCTTATTGTTGTGCAATATAGGGGTTCTACATAAGGAGAATCTACAGTTCTTTGTCCTACAAATGGCAACCTCCACCATAATCCTCGGTATACCTTGGTTGCAACTACACTCCCCTCAGATCGACTGGGCTTCAGGTCAGCTACAGAGCTGGTCAGCCCATTGTCATCATCATTGTTTGGAGAAAGTTGCTGTTTGCGCCACCAAGGTTCAGGTGAAAGGGGTGCCAGTGCAGTACGCACAATTTTCTGATGTGTTTTGTCCAAAATCAGCAGAGAAACTCCCACCACACCGGAGCTTCGACTGTCCCATAGAGTTAAGATCAGGTTGTATGCCCCCTAGAGGCCATCTCTATAATCTGTTGGGGCCAGAGAAGCTGGCTATGCAGGAATACATTAAAGAAAATTTGGCCAAGGGCTTTATCCGTCCTTCCCGGTCACCAGCAGGGGCTGGGTTCTTTTTTGTACAGAAAAAGGACGGTGGGCTTCGACCTTGTATTGACTATCGGGGTTTAAATAAGATCACAGTGAAAAATCACTATCCACTGCCTTGAATTGATGATTTGTTTGCTCAGGTGACTAATGCCAGTATCTTCTCTAAGCTAGACCTACGAGGAGCATACAACCTGGTACGCATTAGGGACAGTGATGAATGGAAGACGGCATTCAACACGCCCGATGGGCACTACGAGTTTCTGGTCATGCCCTTCGGGTTGTGTAATGCTCCTGCTGTCTTCCAGGAGTTGATCAATGAAGTCTTTAGGGAAGTTCTGGGAAAATTTGTGCTAGTGTATCTGGACGATATACTGATTTTCTCACCCAATCTAACAGAACATCAGAAACATGTGAAGTTCGTTTTAAGAAAATTGAGGCAGAACTCATTGTATGCGAAGTTAGAGAAATGCCTCTTTGAAGTCACTAAGGTCCCTTTTTTGGGATATATTATTTCCACTTCAGTTCTCTCCATGAATCCTGAAAAAGTCTCTGATGTATTGGAGTGGCTTCAACCTGTAGGATTGAAGGCACTCCAAAGATTTCTTGGCTTCGCCAATTACTACAGGAAGTTCATCAAAGGGTTTTCTTCTGTAGTGTCACCCCTCACCAACCTTACCAAGAAGGGGGCTGACACTTACCATTGGACAATAGAGGCACAGTCTGCCTTCGCTACGTTGAAAAAGTTATTTTGTTCTGCTTCCATTTTGAGATACGTGGATGTCACCTTCCCCTTCATTGTTGAGGTGGATGCATCGGAGATTGGGGTTGGGGCTGTGTTGTCTCAACGCTCTGGCCTTCAAGGCAACTACATCCCTGTGCCTTCTTTTCTCGTAGGTTCTCTCCAGCCGAGAAGAACTACGATATTGGCAATAGGGAGCTCTTGGCCATTAAGTTAGCCTTTGAAGAATGGCGCCATTGGCTCGAAGGGGCAGAACATACGATCAGGGTCTATACTGATCATAAAAATTTGGAGTACATCAAAGGGGCCAAAAGACTTAGCCCCCGACAGGCTCGCTGGTCCTTGTTCTTTTCAAGGTTCAGGTTTGTCATCACGTATACCCCGGGAAGTAAGAATGTCAAAGCAGATACATTATCTAGGTGTTTTGAGCCTGAGACAGTTCAGCCATCAACCCCTGAGACCATCTTACCTCAAAGACTGGTGGTGGCAGCCACGGAAACCTGGGAAGACTGGGCAGTTACCCTAGGGCCTTACCAGCAAGATATTCCAGAAGGGAAGCCCGAGGGGGTTCTGTTTGTGCCACTTCCTTTTCACCTGCAATTGTTCCACGCCCATAAGAATGCAGGGCATCCCGGGGCTGCTCGAACTCAGGACCTATTGGTCAGATGTGTATGGTGGCCTTCGTTGTCTCTTGATTGAAAAGAGTTTGTGAGAAAGTGTTCTGTGTGTGCCAGAAATAAACCCTCTCGTCAAGCACCAGTAGGTACTCTACAACCTTTACCGGTGCCAAATGAACCATGGAAACACTTGTCCATGGACTTTGTAGGAGAACTCCCCAGGTCTGAGGGCAAGTCGGTCATCTGGGTGGTAGTTGATAGGTTCAGTAAAATGGCTCATTTTGTCCCTCTAAAGGGACTCCCCTCGGCCCAGGAATTGGCTGATCTCTTCATCCAGCACATTTTCCGGCTGCATGGCATTCCGGAGAATGTGGTGTCAGATAGGGGAGTCTAGTTTGTGTCTAAATTCTGGAGAGCCTTTTGCCACCAGCTCGGTATGGACCTATAATTTTCATCAGGTTACCACCCACAGACCAATGGACAGACCTAAAGAGTTAACCAGTCCTTGGAGCAATTTCTCAGGTGTTATGTGGCAGATGCGCAGTCAGATTGGGTAAAGTTCCTGCCATTTGCGGAATTTGTGCATAATAATCTGAAGAGTTTCTCTTCAGTTTTTTCTCCTTTCCAGGTGGTTTCGGGGAGATCTCCCAAATTCTTTCCAATACCAGTGGCATCTTCCCCTTTTCCGGCTCTAGAGGATTGGCAAAGGGCATTGAAGGAAATTTGGGTGCTTGTAAATGGAATCTGGGAAAAGCCTTCCAGACGCAGAAAAAACAGGTGGATAAAAGAAGTTTTCCCCAGGAGACATGGTGTGGGTGTCTACTCGGCATCTGGCGTTAAAGCAACCATCACCTAAGTTAGGACCCAGATTTGTAGGCCCATATCCTGTGTCCAGAAAGATTAATGATGTGATATATGTGATTGATCTCCCAGCCAGCATGAGAGGTGTGAGATCATTTCATGTTTCTTTGTTGAAACCTGCTGTACATGTGGATTCCTCTCCCCCCCACCCCCCTTGTGATGATTGATGACCAACCTGAGTATGAGATCGAGAAGATTTTAGATTCTCGAGTAGTGCAGAATTCTGTACAGTACCTGGTCCATTGGAAGGGGTATGGCCCGGAGGAGAGAACTTGGGTTCCGGATTGCCGCATGCATGCCGAGGATCTAAAGAAAGAGTTTCATGAGTTACATGGTGAAAATCCGTGTAAGAAGTGTCCGGGGTCCACTCCTCAGGGGGGGGGGTACTGTAATAGATAGCGGAGATGCCGCCGCAGCGGTGAGCGGCATGGCGGCTGTCTCCGCGTCTCAGCCGGCGGCCTTCGCTACATGGTGGAGTTTTTGTTGTGGGAGAGCTGGCAGGCACACGGGTAAACACTGCAGGTAGCAGGCAAAAACAACACCCAATAAACTATGTGCTCACGACAGATACTAGATCATTTGCAAAAGACAGGAGAGCAGAAAGGTCTGGCACTATAGTTTAATGATTGGCATAGTGACACAAACAAATCCTCTTCATATAACATCAATAAGTGCTAGAAATTTCTAGAAGTGTCCAAAGCTGTACCTGGGTGTTGGTGGAAGGCAGCGGGTGTGGGCGTCAGTAAGGTGCACGGCCTAACGACCGTTTCGCACAGGCTTACGCTAAGCTTCTTCTGAGGTAAGTGCACAGTGTGTTAGAACACTGGCAGAATTAAATGCGCGTCTATCGTATGACGCGCATTCGGTCCGCCAAGGAAGACCCGCCCCCATATGCGCGCCGGCCCAAGGGAGTCCAATGTCCAGGAAGCGCTTGGTGGAATGCACGGTCGCATGCGTATAAGTTGACGTCATTGCACAGCAGTCCGCGATGGCGCGCCCACCAGCGAATAGTGGAGATGGAGGATAGTTGCTATGGCTACTAGGGGGTCACGCCCGCAGTAAACAAAACTGCATGGCATGACCACAAGCCACGCTGCGCAAAAATACTTGCAGGATAAACATACAATATATAATAACGCGCACATGGGCACATTGCAACAGACGCCATATAAGAAAGGTATCAAATGCTTAAGCCCATGTGTATCCTCTAGTCAAGGAATTGGACACGGAGAAAAACTCATGTGTCCATGCTTATTAGCACTATGACTGCCACTAAACCGGGAAAAAGGGAACATCATAGGGCCAAAGTGTCAAAAGGAGGCAGGATGACAAAGTGTACCAGGAGAAAGGTGAAAGTGAAGGAGAGAAACCGAGAGCCCAAAATAGTGTAATATGTATTGGATAATGAGATAGAGTGAAAGGTAAGTATTATACTCACAAACGTGGGTTACCGCAAAGGTAACCACTGTATAGGCAGGTGGGGAGATTAGACCTGTCCCCACTCAGGATTAAGACGTCGTTCTCTGTAGATAGAAAGAAAAAAGGGTATTCACCCTTCCACCAAGGGTGGATGATTTGGTCTTGTCGGAGTGTACAGAGGCGCCAATAGGATAAAATAGACTAAAATTGTTAAAAACGGTAAGTAGGCGGTGGTGGACCAGCTACTCAAAGCAGACACGATGTGATGGGGTGCCAAACTGACATTGGACTCCATGCTGTGTATTACTCCTTTATATATTGCCTGATGAAGCGGGATTGCCCGTGAAACGCGTTGCCAGTTCTATAGGAGTATGTATGAATAAATTTTTGTTTCCTGAATCGACAAGCATCGTGTCTGCTTTAAGTAGCTGGTCCACCACTGCCTACTTACCGTGTTTAACAAGGTGAAAGTGAAGGGTGGAGGAAAAGGGGAAAGGAAAGAAGAAAAAAAGAGAAGGGTGAGAGAGAAAAATGGAACACTAAGATGTCCAGAAAAAGAGAGAGTGGAGTTGGAATATATCTAGAGAACAGGCACCACAAAGTTGGGGTACCAATTGGGTCCAACATGGCTTACAAAATACATAGAAAAATGCATACCTTTATTATAGAAAAATATCTCTAAAAATTCAGAATATTTATAAAAATATTTTAAAAATGGTTGTATCCCTCTAAGCATGCACTCAAGCAAAATGGGTCCTAAATGGCCATGGTGGAAACCAAAAGGGCAACAATAGGAGGTACAGAGATGAACACAAAGACACCAAGAATATTAAGGATCTAAGAAACAGGCAAGGTCGACACAGTCATTAAGACCCAAGGCTCCCATAGCATTTGTGCGCAAAATCCAATGCGCTTCCTGTCTGAGTAAAAGTTTCCTCCTATCTCCGCCCCTACATGGGGCGTTGCAAACATCAATGCAGGCAAAGGAAAGACGATTGGGGTTGCTATGGTGAGCTGTGGACATATGCTCAACAATCCGTGGACAACCTTTATTTTTAGGAAGGAGGCGAACGTGTTCCAAAATACATTCTTTAGCCATCCTGGTTGTCTTGCCAATGTAAAAACGTTGGCATGGACACCATATGGCGTATACAACATACTTAGTTCTACATGTAGCAAAAAAGGAATATTACACTGTACAGGGCCCAACTGAAAGGATTTACCAGTCTTCATTAAGGGACAGGCTTTACAAAAGCCACAACGATGGTTCCCTGTGGAGGCAATATCACTCAGCCAGGTGCGCTGTGGAGTTTCGTGAAAATCGCTGTGCACCAGAAGATCACCAATAGTGGGTGCCCTCTTGAAAGCTACAAGTGGTTGAAATGGCAAGATATCTTTCAATGTTGGATCTTCCAATAGAAGGGACCAGTTCTTACTGAAGGTCCACTTGATTTGGTTAGCCATAGGGGAGAATTCAAATGAGAATACTCCCGGACCTTTTGAAGGTTTTTTCGTTCCTTTCTTTTGACTAACTCAGACCTGTCTCTATCGGTTGCTTTTCTAATAGCTGCATTGAGACTGTTTTCATTATAACCTCAGGCAAGGAGTCTTAATTTGAGCTCTTCTGCTTGTTTGATAAAATCTTTCAATTTGGTGTTGTTTCTGCGTAAACGCAGAAACTGGCCAAAAGGGAGGGATTCTGTAACATGTTTGGGGTGGTAACTATTACAATGTAGGATGGTATTGGAAGCAGTGGGCTTACGATAACCCTTTGTTACAACACCATCCTGTGTGACAACCAATTCAAGATCGAGGAAGCAGATATTCTCCTCTGACCACTCCATGGTAAACTGCATATTAACTTCGTTCTGATTAAGATAATCCAAAAAGCACTGAAGGAGTGGGGCACCCCCTGACCAAAAAGCCAGGGCGTCGTCCACATACCTGGACCACATCCTCAAAGCTGAACGAAAAGGATTATTGTCAGAATGTATGTACATTTCTTCCCAAGCACCTAGAAAAAGGTTGGCATACGTGCAAGCAACCGGGCTCCCCATTGCAGTGCCCGACACCTGCTGGTACCAAGTATCCCCGAATAAAAAAGCATTGTGTGTGAGAACGAATTATAGACACTCGCAAATGAAGGCATTGTAGGAGTCATCTTTATTCTCCCTGTCCAAAAACATTCTCACAGCACCAATGCCATCAGGGTGTGGAATCCTACTATAAAGGCTTGTAACATCAATGGTTACCAGCAGGTCGTCTCTACACCACAATGAGGACCCAAGACCCCCCAAGACATCAATAGTGTCACTAAGATGTGACGGAATGTGTGTCAATAATGGGCGGAGGATGTGGTCCAGGTACCTGGATAGTCTCTCCGTGACCGACCCCAGGCCCGACACAATGGGCCGGCCCGGAGGGTCAGTCAGGGATTTGTGGATTTTAGGTAAACAATACCATACAGGTTTAACTGGAAAGGAAGGCATAAGGTTATTAGCCAAAGTGGATGTTAGGAAGCCATTGTCTACCCCACTACGGAGGAGAGACCTCAAGGCAGAATGATAACTAGCAGTGGGGTCTCCCCTGAGGGGTCTATAAGTTGTAGCATCCGACAGTTGTCTAAGGGCTTCCATCTTATATTTTTCAGTTGAAAGTAGTACAATAGATCCTCCTTTATCCGCCTTTCGAACGGTCAAGGCTGGACAACTTTTCAGCCACTGTAGAGCTCTGCTTTCTGTAGGAGAAAGATTAGGGACTGCTTTGGGATAAATCAAGGCTTTAACCTCGCTGTCTACCTGTTTCTCAAAAAGGTCGATACAAGAACCAGTTTGTGTAGGAAAGGGCATGGTGGACTTGCATGGTTTGAAACTGGTGTTATCAGACTGTGGTACATCAACCAAAGCTGATTCCACCAAAAGCTCATTAAGAGCTGTGATTTCTCCAAGTTCCTTGTCGTTCCATGACCCTTCTGGGCTAAAACCCAGAGTACCTACAAAAGATTGATCAAGTTTTTGTGGACCTAACAGGAACAAAGTTTCTTCTATTTTCTTCTTCCCAAAGTGATGCTTTATGTTAAGTTTTCTGATTCCTTTATACAGATCTACTTTAAATTGTGAAAAGTTAAATTGTTGAACCAAAGAAAAGTTCAGCCCTTTATTAAGAAGACTCTCTACTCCCTCCGGCAGCTCCACAGTGGTCAGGTTCACCAAACTTGTTTTAATGTTTGAAGGCATTGTTGCTAGTAGATTTTCCTCATTTTGCCCTTCCCTTTCGGTTTGTCCTCCCAAGTGAATCTTTTGTCTCTTGTTCCTTCTTCTCCCTCGCCTGATGCGCCGCCTAAAGGGGCATTGGTCGGGTTAACAGGGGCTGGCTTTCTAGGGTTGCTTTTTGGGCGTGGTTTGGGTTTTGGAGTATCCTCCTCACTTGAATCGGAATCAGTAGTCCAATATCCCTTGGGCTTTCTAGGTGTAGATGGCTTGCCTCTTGGCTTGAAACCTGGAAGCTGTGCCCAGGCAAAAATTCTCCCAAATTTATAATCCTCCTTGTCCCGAAGAAATTTGTGTAACTTCTGTGCTTTGATGTTGTCTTGCACTGATGCCAATTTTTGTCGATTTTGTCGACTGTGTTTTTAAATTGCTCCTCAGTCACCAATTTCTTATATTCCGATTTACTCTCAGAAATGGCACTCGTGAGCAAGTCTAGTTCAATTTTACTTCTGTTTAATGCGATGACACAGAGGTGCCAAGCTCGTATTGGATCCCACGCTATGTGATACTCCAGTTGTTCATTGCCTGATGAAGCGGGATGTTGCCCGTGAAACGCGTTGCAGTTCTTGTTTAGGAGTATGTGAATAAATTATTGTATCTTCAATCAACAGCATCGTGTCTGTTTTTGGATGCTGCCGGTCCACCACCGCCACCTGAATACTTTTAAACCTTTTAGTAAATGTTACTCTTTTGGCGCCTCCGTATCTCCGTATATCAAAATATATATAGGTCTATTTGGTGCCTTACAGGGGCAGGTTAGGTTAAAGATGGGATAAATGATTGCATGTGTTAGGGTTACCTTACAGCGCAAGTATTGTATAAAGACAGCTACAAATGTTGGCTGAAAGCAGAGTAGTGGGGCTATGGGGAGGACTGGGGGTGGGATGTCAAAGCTGGCACATGCTTAAAGTACATATTAAGCATTTGTGAGAGGGTTAGGTTTATTCAAATTATAGCTTGGGTGAAGTTTTGAGTTTGGAATTTGTTAATTAGTGAACATATTTTGGAGATAATGGGGTATAGTATACAGTATTTGCTTGCCGATACCCTGCAGCAAGTTGATACTGCACTAGGGTATTAGTGCTGAATTCCTGCACATCTACAATAGCTGTTAGATCTGAAACCAGGTCTATACAAGTATATATAAGTTGCTAATGCAGAATAGTAGAGTTTGGTCTCAGTATATCAAGCTCCTCCTCTATGTCATGTACATTTGATAGTAACCAGGGGCATGGGAGGCCCATGTAGTATTATACATTTCATTTATTTTGTGTTCTTTCATACTAGTTTGTGGAATGGAGGGAAAAAGGAGGGGCCTGAGATCTCTACAATATCTGGAATAGGAAAAGCAGTGATTATTTAAAGGTACAAGATATTGGGTAGGCATTATTGAGGTTGTCGTTACTAAAAGTGTCTAAGTAGGGGTTCCTATAATTTTTTTTCCGGAGTCCCCCATGATTTTAAGGAAATTATTTTCACTTTTTGCTAATTGCTAACTAGCAAAATAAGTGAAAATTGTTTTACGTTGATTATGCTACACATACCTGTAGTAAACAGGTTGTTTGGTTTGGGTATAATAAGCATTAACATTAGTTAGCATAAACAATTAGTTGAACACCTTTAAAAAATGAAGTACACACTTAAGTGGTAGCTGGGAGCCATATAATTATTCAGCTGCCCCTTTGCAGTGGGCTTATTAATTTGGCTTCAAAAAAGGTGTTTCTAAAAAAGTTATTTTACCCAAAAATGTATATGTTGGGCTCTTGACGAGTATTTGACATTTATAAAGTAACATTTATAATATCATTTGAGAAGTAAATTTCCATTCATATTTAAGGTCATTTGAAATGAGTTACTTTAAAAACATTCATGCATTCAATAAAAATATCTAAAGGAATTACATAAAGGCCGAATAGATTATGTATTTCATGTTGCCATGCCAGACTTGGTAGACTTTAAGATAAAAGGAAGAATCAGAGAGGTTGGTGTTAGCTTTGTGGAACACAGGGGAGACATTACTTGCCATAAAACCAAATGAAGTCTTTGCAAAGTGATGAAGCGTGTATATAACACCTATAGCGTGCAGGCACAGCTGCAATTTTAATGCTTGTTATTCAAAGAAATAAAGTTTGTCATGATTTGCTTTGGGCAGCATGTGGACGTCTCATTCATATACTGTCTTCTGTAAGTGCAACTATACATGAAGGCAGTGGTGTGAAATAGCACTGCTCCCTAGAAAAGCTCTTTTGAGAAATCACACCTTGGTCCATATGCAATTCATTTTTTCACCTGCTTTTTCTCCTAGGTGATATTTTCAAAATTGTCAATGAAATACATATAAAACCACCAGCAAGCAAGAGAATACTCAAAACAATTTTGACAATTCATTTTCACCAACCGTTTGGCACTTTTTCAGTTGCAAAGTGCTGAAAAATTATTTTAAATAGAAAATTAAAAATGATCTCCTAGGAGAAAACTCAGGTGAAAAGTGAATTGCATATGGGCCCTTGTTCCTTACGGCTTATTACATGAAACCTGCTCAGAAGAAGTGCAATGAAGATAGTCTCCTTTTATGGCCTCATTCATTCCCTTATGTAAGGGGAAAATTGGCTTGTTTTTTAAGCCAATACAAAAACAAAGCTGTTTATTCCTTCCTAGCACTACCAATTTGTAGCACGGGAAAATGAAAAAAAATATATATATATATTGTGCTGTGGTTACAATTTAAATTCCAGACAAAGTTCACTCTTTCCCAAACGTTTTCCTCTTCAAAATTAAATGAACAAAAATATGTAGGAAAGCGAGTATAAAATAATTCAATATAAATACCAGATTTGTTGGAAAGGGAAAAAAAAAGCTGGTGGAGATGGCAAACATTCGCTCACTCTGTAATTTTCAAATATTCCAGAATACATGGTGGAAAAACACGAGTCCAACATTTTGTGATGTTTGACTTTACAAGTCCATTTATTTTCAAGCCATGTTTCCAGCAATTTTTCCCCTCAACTTTTGTCAATGGTTCCATTGTTGTAGATATTAACAAGCACAGGTTGGCAGACTTTGCCAAACGGACAAAGACAGAAGCCCATTAGTGGGCGGACTGAAGTTGCACAAACAACCGGCACAGATACAGTTTCAGACACATGGAAATACTGCGTAAATGAGGCTATTGACATACCTAGATTAGTCAAACAGGTTTACTTTAACTGCTTAGACTTACCATTGGTACCAAAAACTATTGTTGCCATACCAAAGGGGTGACTGAAGTAGCTCCAAAACAGTCAGGTAAACATTTTTACATCAGCCTCAAGGGCCTGAACTCAGAATGTTTTCTTTGCGCAACAACATAATAACCTTTAAACACAAAAACATTTCTTTGTTACAGCTGATACAAATCCTAAAATAAAATCTGCACTGTTTCATTTTCCTGATACATGGAAGCAGACATATTGTTAACATCCTGTGCTTTCAAATGAGCTTATCTGCCATCTCTGCCATGGCAGTCAGCTGACACAGGAGAGAGATCAAATTACAATGTATGAGTAGACACAAATGAGGAGGAATTAAACAAGTTAAACTCTCTAAATACATACAGGGTGCATTTCTCTCTGATTTCCTTCTGTCCTGTGCAAGAGTTCAGGTCCACTTTAACATGTGACTTTTTAGCCAGTTGCTAAAGCGGACCTGAACTCAGAACTCCTCTCTGCTCTAAAAGATACACAACAGCATAATAACCTTTAAACAAAAACATTTCTTTGTTACAGCTGATACAAATTCTAAAATACATCTGCACTGTTTCTACTTCCTGGTTCATGGCAGCAGACATATTGGTAACCTCCTCTGCTTTGAAATGAGCTTATCTGCCTTATCTGCCGTGGTAGTCATGTGACACAGGGGAGATCAAATTACAAATTGTGATTAGACACAGATGAGGGGGAATTAGACAAGCTAAACTCTCTACATACATACAGGGTGCATTTCTCTATGTTTTCCTTCTATCCTGTGCAATAGTTCATGTCCACTTTAATAAGGAGGCTGTGCCACAACGCAGCATACTCACTTGGCATAAATGGGATACTAGGCCTCAATCTTTTGTTAATGTCTGTGAATGATACCAAATGTTTGTGGAAATATATGCTAATAAATAAGTTGAGCAAATGCAACATGCATAACCAGCTTTTCACAATTCAATTTTGGACTAGATTATGCTGTGCTGGATACCAACCCCATATAAAACGAATTTCACTGTGTATGAATAAAGAGTCCTGAAAAAAAACGAACACTTGATCAATTAATCTGACATGGAAGAGTCATCAGAACACTAGCTAATGGCCTTAGAGAGATGATCAAAGAGATGCTAATAATTCTAACTTGTATGTAAATGTAATGCCAATTGCATGTTGTCCATTGCAAATTCTCCATCAATTTTGAATGGCCTAATTCCAAGCTATGGCCATCCCTTTGTATGAAGGCCAGAAAATGTTGCACCTCCTTAACCGTCTCCTGTGCGTATATCAAAAAAGGGTGCCTGGAAAAAAGGGCACAGGGTATAGCCGAAATTGTAAGTTTTAATGCAAAACCATATTTTCCGTTTAAGAGGTTGTAAACGAAAATTTAGTGCTAAATAGGTTAAATAAACGGAAATGAAACGGCAAAATACCGTCTATAACAACAAACGAATTCTGAAATGAAACGTCAAATAGTGTCTATAACAAAAACGATATTTTCACTTGTATTAAGCATAGCAATGCAATGGTAGATTTTATAGATATTTTTCTGCAATTATACCGAACTGTAGGCTCACACAGATCTCTCCCTATCCCTTACCCCTAGACCCCCTCTTTGTTTAAATATACATAATTTAATAAATTGTATATATTACATATATTGTGCTGTAACTATACCTAACCTTACTCTCACACAGAGCCCTCCCTGTACCTACCCCTAACCCCTAGTCCCCCCTGGTGGTGCCTAACCCTAACCACCCCCTGGTGGTGCCTAAACCTAACCACCCCCTGATGGTGCCTAAACCTAACCACTCCCCTAGTGGTGCCTAACCCTAAATATCCCCTGGTGATGCCTAACCCTAACCCCTAGACCCCCCTGGTAATGCCTAAACCTAACCATCCCCACCGCACAAACACCCTAAACACAAATAAACAATAATATATTTAATCCTTAACCTCCTTGCCGGTTATCCCGAGCTCAGGCCCCGCTGGGCCGATTTTCCCCCAAAAAAATTTCAAACACGCAGCTAGCACTTTGCTAGCTGCGTGTGGTACGCGATCGCCACCGCTACTCGCTGATTCGCCGCTACCCACCGCGCCGAGCTGCCCCCCCGACCCCTGCGCAGCCTGGCCAATCAGTGCCAGGCAGCGCTGAGGGAGGGATCGGGATTCCCTCTGATGTCCCGGCGACCATGATGTCGGTGACGTCATCCTGCCCCGTCGCCATGGTGACTGGGGAAGCCCAGCAGGAAATCCCATTCTGAACGGGATTTCCTGCCTACTCTGCTGTAAGGAGCCTGCTGTGGGCTCCTTTGCCCACAGCAGGCATGCTGTGGGCAAAGGAGCAGAAAGGCTACCACCACACATACAAGGAAGGCAGTAGGCATGGACTGCACGTCCCGAGGTAGTGACCAAAAATAACAATATAGGAGGACTTTCAAGGGCTTGCTGTATTTCAAATGAATTAACTTTAAATCCTTTAACGAGAATCTGTTATGGCGGACAATGATGACACCACTTGCCACAACAGCTAGGTACAGTATATGCAGTGATGAGGTGGGTTCACTCAACACAAACGATAGGTAAATATATGCAGTAGTGAGGTGGGTTCACTGAACACAACAGCTAGGTTAGTAATAGTATATGCAGTGATGAGGTGGGCTCACTTAACACAAAAGCTAGGTATATGCAGTGATGAGGTGGGTTCACTCAACAAAACATCTAGGTGTATACAGTGATGAGGTGGGTTCACTCAACACAAAAGGTAGGTAAGTATATGCAGTGATGAGGTGGATTCACTGAACACAACAGCTAAGTAAGTATATGCAGTGATGAGGTAGGTTCACTGAACACAACAGCTAGGTAAGTATATGCAGTGATGAGGTGGGTTCACTCAATACAAAAGGTAGGTAAGTATATGCAGTGATGAGGTGGATTCACTGAACACAACAGCTAAGTAAGTATATGCAGTGATGAGGTGGGTTCACTGAACACAACAGCTAGGTAAGTATATGCAGTGATGAGGTGGGTTCACTGAACACAACAGCTAGGTATATGCTGTGATGAGGTGGATTCACTTAACACAAAAGCTAGGTATATGCAGTGATGAGGTGGGTTCACTCAACAAAACAGCTAGGTATATGCAGTGATGAGGTGGGTTCACTCAACACAAAAGGTAGGTATATGCAGTAATAAGGTAGGTTCACTCAACACAAAAGGTAGGTAATTATACGCAGTGATGAGGTGGGTTCACTGGACACAACAGCTAGGTATATGCTGTGATGAGGTGGATTCACTTAACACAAAAGCTAGGTATATGCAGTGATGAGGTGGGTTCACTCAACAAAACAGCTAGGTATAAGCAGTGATGAGGTGGATTCACTCAACACAACAGCTTGGTATATGCAGTAATGGGTATTACAATGTGCAGCTGCCTATCACACACACAGGTAGTCACTGAATGTACTGGACCTGGCTGGCAGTCTCACACACACAGTATGAATTACAAAAGCTGTCTATGCAGCAACACAAGTGTTAGATCAGTGGGACACACAGAAAAAAAAAAGATCATAAGAACAAGATTAGCTCTCAAAAGAGCTGTTGTGGGGTGCTATTATAGCAAAAAGAATCATCCAGGAGCAAGCTAACAAGCCAAGAGCCTAACTAATCTTTCCCTAGGAGAAACAGTCTGCAGCAGCTTGCCCTTCTCTCACTATAGCAGGCACACGATTGAGTGTAATGGCCGGCGGAGCCTGCCTTATATAAGGGGGGGAGTGGCTCCAGGAGTGAATGTAGCCTGATTGGCTACAATGTGCCTGCTGACTGTGATGTAGAGGGTCAAAGTTGACCCTAATGGAGCACTATGGGGGCGAATCGAACTTCCGGGAAAGTTCGCCTTCGCCGGCGAAGGCGAACCACCCAAAGTTTGCCTGGAACCGTTTGCGTGCAAACCGTTCGGCCCATCTCTATTTGCCAGTGTGTAAGAGTTTTTTCAAGAGAACGAACTTTGCCAGGTCTCCTGGTACCCCGAGTGGAGTCGGGTTTTTACATCTCCACCTGCCTGCAGTGGTCGGTTGCCCTCCTGCAACCTGCCTTTGTGAGTATTATTTCAACACCATTTGATTTATTCATCAATCTCTGACATACTGCACCATCTGGGCTTCCGTTGTCTCTGTATTTCTTTCCATATGGTGCATATACTCACCCTCAACCTTCTGAGGAAAAGCAACACACAAAAGCAAAGTCACACACCTCAGTGAAAGATACCAGGCCACAATTATTTCTCCAAAAAAGTGATACCCAAATTGTACCGTGATGTTGAAAGGCAAGTGGTGTCATCTCTGGCACACAGCGTTGGGTCAAAGGTCCATCTGATCATGTGGTCTGCAAAGCACGGTCAGGCCTGCCCGAGGACTAAGTCAGTCCTCACACACATCATCTCTGCCTGCACGCCATGTGACTGCCTGCCCCAAGACTAAGTCACTCCCCACACAGCATCTCTGCCTGCAGGCCACTTGACTGCCTTCTCCGCCACCACCAACAGGGTCCAGGACTCAAGGCGGATTCCTGAATTTTTAAGGCCGCTGCTAGCAGCGCCCGCTATAACAATTTTTCTGGTGCGTGTACATGCCTGCCTAATTTTTCTGGCTGCACTGCAGCTGCAACAACAAAACAAGAGACATGTACATGTGTCAATTCCACTTCGTGATCATTTTTTTTGGCGTGTATCCCACTCCGCCATGCAAAAACTCAGATGTTAGACCCCTTGAAACATCTTTTCCATCACTTTTGTGGCCAGCATAAATGTTTCTAGTTTTCAAAGGTCGCCTCCCCATTGAAGTCTATTACGGTTCAAAAAGTTCACGCGTACTGAACTTTTTGCAGAAGTTCGCGTTCAAGGTTCGCGAACCGAAAATCAGAGTTTTGAGCCATCTCTAATAAACAATTGTATCTATAACAAATAGCTTAGTTCTTAAGATGATCATACACATAGATAGCCACCATGTTCGACCATCAGATAGAACCCTCTCTGAGCAGACCCTGGTATGCAGTGGTGAGCCTCGGGTGAGCAGTGAGCAATGGGGACCAGTGGCCGAAGAAGATTCTTCAATCTGGATAAAAGTGAACCCGAGGTGAGAGTGATATGGAGGCTGCCATATTTATTTCCTTTTAAACAATACTAGTTGCCTGGCAGCCTTGCTGATTTATTTGGCTGCAGTAGTGAACTGAATTACACCAGAAATAAGCATGCAGCTTATCTTTTCAGTTCTGGCAATACTGTCAGAAACCCCAGACCTGCTGCATACTTGTACAGGGTCTATGGTTGGAAGTATTAGAGGCAGAGGACCAGCAGGGCAGCCAGGCAACTGGTATTGCTTAAAAGGAAATAAATATGGCAGCCTCCATATTATTATTACCCCAGATTCCCTTTAAAAGGAGAAGGAAGAAGCAAGACGTGAAAGGCATAAAAAAAAAAAAAAAAAAAAAAAAAAAAAAGAATAGAGAAGAAGGATTTTTTTTACATAATACATTTTTTTTTATTCAACTCTTGGCACTAACTAGGTACAGGGTCAAAAGTGACTGTCTATACCTATTTACCTGAAAAGGGCTGGACAGGTGGGAATTAGGGATGGTCGGAATGCCAATTTCCGATTCCACGGTAAATCTGCATTCCGCCATTGCCAAATTACCGATTCCGCTTTCCGCTACCAATTTCCGCATTCCTATACGGAATTTCTGCCGGAAATCGCGGAAATTCCATCCGAATTTAACATCAATTTTCTCAAAAACTATAAGGTCTTTTTGAAAAGTATTTTTGCATCTTGTTCAGACGATTCTGTTTAATAAACCCTGAAAATTTGGTGTTTCTAGGACTTACGGGGGCGGCTGATTTTTACTGTAATGTAAAATGCAGAAAATAGGCAGATGCAGATTTTCTGCATTTTAAATTACAGTAAAAATCTGCCGACTTTAGCAGTTAATAGCAAAGCCCCCTTCAGTCCTAGAAACACCAAATTTTCAGGGTTTATTAAACAGAATCGTCTGAACAAAATGCAAAAATAATTTTCAAAAATACCTTATAGTTTTTGAGAAAATTGATGTTAAATTCGGATGGAATTTCCGCGATTTCCGGCGGAAATTCCGCATAGGAATGCGGAAACCGACTTTAGCGTTTAATAGCAAAGCCCCCTTCAGTCCTAGAAACACCAAATTTTCAGGGTTTATTAAACTGAATCTTGTGAACAACATGCAAAAAAAGTTTTCAAAAATACCTTATAGTTTTTGAGAAAATCGATGTTAAATTCGGGTGGAATTTCCGCGATTTCCGGCGGAAATCTGCCTACCGCACTTGAATTACCAATTTCCGCATTCCGATGCGGAAATGCAATTTCCGATCGGAATTTTGGAAATTGCATTTCCACGGAATCCGAATGAGCATCCCTAGTGGGAATACTCGTATTAAAGGGAGCTGAAAGATTCCAACATAAGCCCCCCAGAATGTATGCACCCACCTCCTCTGTAGGGATGATCAGACAAGTTTAATTCTCCAAATTCAGTGAAATTTGCTGTTCCGCAGGCAAATACTGAATTTTGAGTTCAGAATTTCATGTTCTGAAGGCATTTTCTATTGAAGTCAATGGCGCTGACTTCAGTGGTTAATAAAAAAGCCCCCTACATGCTACCAAATTTGTAAAGTATGTTAAGGAGATTAGTAGGAATATGGTAAAAAAAAAACGTGAAAAGAACGTATGGTTGTTAAGAAAATTGACTTTACATTTTCATAGGAAAAATGTTTTTTACATTGGGTAATATGGGGCCCGGACCACATGGGGCTCCACACTCTGAGCTATACCAGCTCGCATGGTCCATGGTATGGGGAAACTCTGGAAGAGAGGGGTGACCAAGCCTCTCCCCCAGACCCCTTGTCCAATCTATGGACATGGGGCTCTTCCCTACCTCTGGTATCCAGAAGGAGGTGTGGGCGTTGAGGTCCTGGGGAGGTTCATGGTGGGATCTGGGAGTCCCCTTTAACAAGGAGACCCCCTCCCCAGGTGAAATGAGGATAGAGGTACCGATGCACCCATTTCCACAAACAGTTAAAATAGGAAACTCACAAATTCCAATACGAAAATTGGAACTCGGAACTGATCTGATTCTCATCCCTACTCCTGGGGTTACATATGTTATGGGGGACTTATGTTATCTTTAATAAGGGGACCACAAAATGTCCTTCTAATTACAGGTAAATAGGTATAGAAAGTCACTTTTGACCCTATAACTGTTTAATGTAAAAAAAAAAAAAGAATAATTAACTTTATTATGGAAGAAATAACTTTCCTGTATTCTTCTGTTTTTCACTTCTTTCTTATTTTATTTCTCTTTTCTCTCATTTAAATCTTGATTGAAGACTCTTTTCCACTTATCATTTCTTTTTTTTTTAAAGTTGAATTTTATAGTGTTTTAGTACAAAAACATAACATAACATAATCAACCCTCAACCACCCCTCCCCCCGGTCACCCCCAATCCCATGGTTCAGCACACCTCCAAAGCTCCTGGAGCGTTCATTAGAAACATCTATCACATAGCTGTAAGACTACCGTCAGGCACCTAAGCAGCACCTCAATTCAGGGATTATCAAGTAAATCATGTGAGTCTGTGTATTCAGACCACCGATACCATATCTTATCCAACTTTTCAGGGCATTTTCGATTAAGGTATGTAAGTTTGTACCATGTCATCACTTTATTCAGTCTTTTTGACCAGGAGGATATAGAGGGAGGAGTATCTATGCCCCATTTGCTAAAGATTTCTCTTCTCGCATAAAAGCACATTATTTGGACCAGGGTAATACCGTGAGAGGAAAGAGTGGAGTCCACATATAAACCCAGAAGTAACGATTTGGGGTCTACTACAATTCTTTCTCCCATCACCCCTGACATAATACGAGACAGTTTGGTCCAAAAATCTATAATAATTGGGCAGCACCAGAGCATATGGAAGAAATCACCTCTGTCTACCTTACATTTGGGGTATCTATCTGATCTGACAGAAGAATCTAAAAAATATGCATGCAACTGAGCAGGAGTATAGTAGGTACGATACACAAGCCTCAAATGGGCTACCTATCAGATGCCGATATCAGGAGTCCACTCATTCCACCCAGAACATCTCCCCACTCCCTATCAGACAGTTGACCAACATCCACCGACCACTTTGTCCGAGCCCTATCTAACCTGGTGGTGGATGCAGGCAATAGGATTGAATACACCATTGAGAGATGTTTGTCTACTTTTTGACGGATCAGGAGACTCTCCAGGATGTCCGACTCCCAAGACCAGGTCCCCGGGAATTGTGCAAGCCAAGCATGCTTAACCTGCATGTAACGTAAGAGCATAGATGCAGGTAAGCCAAATCGGGTTTTCATTTCATTAAAGGACAACAGTTTACCCCGGGGGACCAACTGCACCACCTGTTTGATCCCTTATCGGGCCCAAATCTGTGGATCAGGATTTTCCACAAAGTGAGGGCGTTTCGGGTTTCCCCAGAGCGGAGTGTAGGGAGACATATTGTTGGGTTTGGTCAGCCCACTTATAATTTCTACCTGCCCCCAGCAGTTCTGAACCCCTCACACCTCAGCCGGGCACCCACAGCCCCGTCGCTACTGCCGAACATCAGCCGCTCTGTTTCTCCTTGCTGGGACTCAATTGCTTTGTAATACTGTGACTCCCAGTAAAGCCCTATGGGGCAGATTCATTATTACTTACGCAGTGGAACATCGCGAGTTAAAGTCCTTATGCACGTAATTAAAATTACCAGCACCTAATTGTACCTTGTGCACTCTATGAGATACTGTACTTGCGAGGCCGGTACTACATTAATATATGTGGTGGTGATACGTCACTATAACGTGGTAGTAGGGAAGAGCGGCCATTGCTAAGGAGCGCATGCTACTATGCCAGTAGCGTGCATAACGTACATAGCGCACACGAGGTACAATTAAGTGCCGGTAATTTTAATTACGTGCTTAAGAAATGTAACTTGCTGTTCCAGTGCCTTAGTGATAATGAACTTTCCCCTATGTGTCATACACATACATGATTACTGAGTTTGTGAGCAAACATTTCTTACAACAAATATATTTTTTAAATATATACAACACTTATCATACAAGTGTGCACATAACATCACATTTTGTGAATGCCACACAATTTCATATTAGTGTGATGACTCTAAAGTTCCATACACATGCTAGATGAAACTCTGCCACGGCAGATATACAGCCAGTTGTGGCAATGGTAAGGGATGTGGTGAGGTGGCATCATTCATTCAGTCATTCTTTACATTATCACCTTCTGACAGGTATGGGCAAACATACACAAACTAAGGACTATCTAAATAAATAAATGAAGTACCAGCAGCTTCCTCTTGCCACACTGGAGCTGTTTCTTCCTCTATCTAGGTAATATAGAAGATTTTACCATTAGTCTTACAGCACTGATGGGCTGAGCCAGACAATTGACAATGGTACCAGAGGAGGGATTTGTAGACCTGGAGTCTACACAACATCAAATGGACAACATTACTTTCCATTCCTATGTTTTCTGTATCACTGGCCAACACTCAGCCTTCCGCCGCACATCTGCTGGATCATTAAAAAAATACCTCAAAATCATCCCCAAGGAAGAAAATAAATATTCTATGGCCAGTTTCTACCATATAGAATGGTGAACATGCCAGTGCTAACCTCCAGTACAGTATGCCCAGATGCCAATATTTTTCTGAAAATGTTGCCCCTGCTTGCAGGAATATGTGACAAAGAATGTGTCCCTGTCACTGCAGCACTGCTTGTGGCAGGGTGCACCTGACCATGGACACTTTAACAAACAAGCACAGACAGAGTTGATATATTTCACCTATAGGTCATTAGGTAACTAAGATGGGTACCTAAATTTCCCATGCCATCAAAATTTGACCGAGATTAATTCACCACTGTCAATCTGCCAATTGTGCTCCTCCGCCTCATCCTCTGGCTTCATGGACACCCTTCCATGACCTCTACCACCTCTGTGTTCCCAATGAATATCTGAGGTTCTTCAGTGGTTCACAAGTTAAATGTTGCCATTGTTTTATGAAGCTTTTATGCCTATGCAACTACTGCCCAGGAGCTTTAAGGGCTCTGCAGATCCAGGAAGATCTATGACACTGTACAGATGAGTCATGTGAGACAATGGCACTAATTTACTAGCAGCTCTCCATTTTGGAAACTCACGCATACCTTGCATGACCCATAACAAAAAACTTCAAAGTGAAACATTTTTTAACCCATGTACCCAGGCCTCCTCCAGCCACTGTTGGAAGAAAACAGGAAAGTGTCCACATGTTTCTGATGGTTTATCATAGCCACTGCTCACAATTCCAGCATCAGTTCAACCTTACAAAAACAATGGCTGCTTTTCCATGTACACTCTAGAACTCTACACTCTACATGTTTTGCAATGACTGTGCCAACAACAGCAAGCTGTCATTGAGTATGTAGCAGGGAGCAGGGATTGTGGGGATGAGACAGTCACGGGCTGCGCTACAACAATGTTCTGGTGTGTTGATGCTGCCTCATGCTTCCTTGGTTCTTCTCTCTGCTATTTATTAAAAAAAAGGAATTTGAAAAATTGCAAACTGATGGTATGGTCTAAAAGGTCCATGATAGTTTCCTTGCAGCACTGTGAGTATTAGCATGAGTGTCCATAATGCATCATATTCAGTCTTATGTTCCTGCTAGGTCTCTTGGCAGGAGTGTAACAATAGCCTCCACAAACCCTGGGTCCTGGCATTGTGGGGGGGGGGGGTGAAGGCAGGGGCTAAAGGAGCCAACTGTTATGCCTACATTCAGAGCAGTGACTGTGAATTTGAAAAGAAAGAAAAAAATCTGGCACTCCTTCTATACTTTTGTTACCTACAACAGGATATTGCTAAATAATGCAATGCATGTTGCAAGCTTTTTCACTTCTTGGAAATATGCAGTTGAAAGACAATTCCAAACCCCATTTTAACAGTAATGACTACAAAGCTCAACTCTAAATTGAAACATGGTGTCGGTGGGTGTTTTGAAGGATCTGGCAGCTCTAAGCCGAAGAAAAAATTTGAAATAATATTGTAATGCAATATAATTAATGGCTTTCCAACAAATAGCCTGTGGGATGCACATCTAGTTATTTCTCATGCCAAGTCAGGATTGATCATAAACTAATGGCACTAATGGATATATTCTTCTATTCACATGAAGCTGTACTGCTAAAAAAAAAAACACATGTAAACTGCCATACAGGTATGAGCTTGCACAAAAAGCAATCTTACACTGAAAAGCCTCTAGTGCAATTCCTTCTAACAGGCAACTGCATGTTAGAGCTGTAAAAAATTGTGTTACCTTAACTCTTTGAGCAACACTTTAAATTTAGTTCTGCTTCTTCTGAATTGTTCCTAAAATCTGTGACATCCGTAACACAATGAAGCTTGTAATCTTTCATGTTGTAAAGTTATTTATTGGTCACTTGTTAATAAATGTCTATGTAAGCATTAAGGCGTAGCCTGCGGCCACAATTCATCTTCACATAACAGTCAATTTCACAATTTGTCTTCCTTTATTACTTGAGTCTAATAAATGCTTAAGAGGCCAGAAGCTTTTTCTGGAATAAAGAGCGGCTTGCCATCAAAGTTCAGTTGTATTCTGTTAAGCAGGTTTTTTTCAGACCATAGAGAAAGGATGATTAAAGTCAGATTTTTGGAAGCAGCTCTGATACTTTACTCCGTGGCATGTATGTCCGTAGAAAATACTTTCAGTAATTACTTGCAAATGAATTTAAGCAGTTGCAAAACTTGATTTTTCTTAGCAAGTATGGGTTGAAACACTTTCACATAAATGCATAGAAATTCATCATTTAGTGAATGTTTATTAGTGTTCACAAATAAACATTCCAAGAAAAATACCAATTACAAAAAAGTGTCATTTTATTGTACGCTGAAGAGAAAGACAGTTTGTAGTTTATGTTTTACTTGTTTTATCCTTGAAAAGTTCTTTCATCGAGATACAGCAAATGTGTAAGGCCAGGGTTCTCTCCCCTATAGTTTCTTGTCATTGCAATTTTTTTTTTTGCTATACAACTGCCTGCAGCAAGTCTATATATCTGGATCTTATTAAAAAAATATAGGGATATCTTCTCAATAATGCAACCACTGGTTCTCTGCTCTCTTCCACTTCACCCTGCAGCCAAGGTTGGATTAAGCACTAGGGACACTAGGCACTAGTGTACTGAGAAGCAGCTGAACCCATGGTTACTATCTTGGAGCCACACTGGATGCCCAAGAATCCTAAAGAGCTAGTCGGAAATGCTCAACTAGCCTATCCAGCTCTCTATATTCCCTTGAATGGGATGAACCTGATTTCCCATAAAAATGCAATTACAATTTTTGCAAATTCAGTCATTACTTTTTTTTTGTTGAGACATTTGGCAAAACAGCAGTTACCAGCAGTAATCAAACCCCTGACTGCCTACCCTATGTACCAGTACCAGTAAAATCTGGCCACAACATTGCAGAATCACAGAATAACTAATAAAATGCTGAGCTATTTGATTGGAGTGGTTACTGTGTCTACTTTCCTATAAAGTCGCTGATGCGGAGGATGCAGCCTTCTAGGATAGAGGCCCATCTTTGCCAAAACAGGGCCAGCAGACTGTCTGACTGGAGAAACTTCAGTAAAGTCAGATTTTGGTAGCCAGCCAGCCAAGCTAGGGGTTGGGAGCCACAAATTAGTAGTTTGTCAAGTTGGAGGGTGAGTGCCAGAGATTGGTAATTGGACAGAGCAGAAGTTGACTTGACAGCAGACGGTAAAAGCCCAAGTCCATCACATGATTGGTAACCATAACCAGAAATACTTCAGACAGGAATACTTCAGTGCCTCTGAACAAAAATCAGCACCTTGAATGTTATTAGGCTCAAGAAACAGATGTTTTTTAACATCCGAAGGTTGAGGTTATGGTTATACAAAGATTAGTGTGAACGTATGATCCCTGGAGACTGCTACAACTGTTAAAGGTTATTGTGGTCTCATTAAGAGGGCCCACATTAAATTGTGGAAATGTCTTTAGAACCCTTTTGTAATGTACAGTACATAGAAAGAACTGCACCAGTACTGTAACCACAGGAAGTGTAACAACCCTATCTGGAGAAAGGGAGGGGGGTGCAATAAGGCAACTGCACTCCTCTAGTAGTTCCCATATAGCCACTGTGTGGTGTGGGACCATTGCAGAGCATGCAGGCAACCAAAGAAAGTAGTTTTATATTTACCTGTTACTGCTTAAAGCATTTCAATACTATTCAATAATGTTCGTAGAGGGAAGGAATGATACTGCTGGGGGTGAGGACACATGTCAATGCTAGAGGAACAGGGCTATTCTAGGGACACTGCAGGGACATAGCTATAATATGGGCATGATTTTGCTATATATCACTAGAGACTTCTTTGTGATGAAATTTGTCTCTCCTTAACAGAATTGTTATGATAATTAAAGATCAAAGTGATCCCACCACAGTCACCATCCCTACCCAGCTAAAATATATTTTCATTTTAATTAAAACACTGAATTATTGATCAGATTGCTGTGTATCTCAACAAGTCCAATTCTTAAAGTGATCCCGAGCTTCAAAACAAGTTCTTACCCTGCAGAGGGGGAAGTGTCAGGATCCTATTGAGGCTTCCCTCTCTTGTCGGCAGCGTTCCCATTGTAGAGCGTGGCCCCCACTGAATCAAAGCTGTGCAGCTTCACTTCCATATTAATGGCCCCGCAGTAGCCTCGCGAGCCTGCCCGCTCATGTGCAGTAGCACGGAGCCCACAGCTCTGGCTTACTGCACATGCACAGGTGGGCTCAGTCGGGTATTGCACAGTTATGTACAAGGAAGAGGAGCTGCACAGGCTTAATCTGATTAATGACAATGCCTTGAGACAATGCCTTGTCGCTAATCTTCCAGGGGGCCGCACTCAGCACCAGGGGACACTAGAATGAAGAGGGAAGCCTCAATAGGATCCCCAGGCTTCCCTCTCTTTGGGTAAGTATTTGATTTTGTGTACCCGAGCTTCAGTTACACTTAACCTCCCTGGCGGTAAGCCCGAGCTGAGCTTGGGCTATGCCGCCGGGAGGCACCGCTCAGGCCTCGCTGGGCCGATTTGCATAATTTTTTTTTGTTACACGCAGCTAGCACTTTGCTAGCTGCGTGTAACCTCCGATCGCCGCCGCTACCCGCCGATCCGCCGCTATACCCGTCGCCGCAGCCACCCCCCAGACCCCGTGCGCTGCCTGGCCAATCAGTGCCAGGCAGCGCTGTGGGGTGGATCGGATTCCCCTTTGACGTCACGACGTCGATGACGTCGGTGACGTCATCCCGCCCCGTCGCCATGTTCTTTGAGCAGGATCTCTTGATCTCTGTTCGCCGGAGGCGATCGGAGAGGCTGGGGGGATGCCGCTCAGCAGCGGCTATCATGTAGCGAGACATTGTCTCGCTACATGAAAAAAAAAAATTTTGAAAAAAGGTATTTGCTGAGATTAAGTTACAAAATAGCCCTGCCCAAATGCAGGAAGGAGACAAGGTGGCACTTTTTGCCGCTTGAGGCAAACTTGTGAAGATGCGGCCCCCCCCCAGGTAGTATAATTGCCCTCAGTATAGGTAGCTTGTAAGGGGTAGCAGCCAGGAAGGGGGGCAGCGGGCACAATGCCAGGGAAGGGGGTCCTGCAAAGCCGCCCATTGTACTGTACACGTAAAGTGGGCAGCATTGCAGGAAGTGACGAGCGGTGGAACGCAGCACTGGAATGTAAGGAGGGTGAGTAATCACTCCCCTGCCTAATACAGAGCTAATAGCTGGAAGGGGAGAGCGGATGGGGGGACCCAGGCGAGGGACTGTGGGTCTGAACCCCCTCCGCTGTGCCCGCTGCCCCCCTTACTGGCTACTCCCTCCAGCTCGGCGGCCCCCCGACCCAAGACCAGGTGAGTCCCACCCCCCCACATCTGCCGCCTGAGGAACCTGTCTCACCCCGCCTCATGGACGGCCTAGGGGTGGGGGTGTTGTTGAGATTAAACAGAAAAAATGCAATCACCTTATTTGTGGGTATGCTATACAATTTTTTGTGCATTTGCAAAGCCCTTTTCAATTGTACTGAATGAGACAGAGACTTACTAAAAAAAATGAATAGTGCATTTCCCATCTGGCTAGAATCACATCACACAAGAATGGATAACCATAATAAACTTTATAAAATTAGTGTTTTTGCGATTGGTAAAACGTATGCATTCATGCAATCTCATTAATTTCTGTGTAGTGGTAACAACACCTTACTGTTTCACATTTGTTGTCACAAGACTAAAATGTTTTTGGAAAAATTTTGATGGATTTAATTAAATGCAACATAATGAGAATTTGTTAGGGGGATTTTGATTAATTATGGCCTTATATTTGAAAAATGAACAAATATTACCAAAACCAACACCTCACACCAATGTGGGATTTCTATACATGTTACAAAAGACCAGCTAGTAAAATGTGATGGAAAAGACCTTTACTTTTGGAAAAGTGGGATCAAAGAGGGTGGCCAATGTTTTAAGGATGTTTGGGCTTTATGCATTATTATACATAATATTTTTGGGATGAGACTTTATCTTTACACATTTTCATGTGAGTTAATGTTTCTATTGAATCTATGCTATTAAAAAAATCTGACAATATATGTCATGTCCCACTTAGCACCAAACCTCTATCTGCCACAACAGTATGTGGTTCCACATCAGTTTCTAATGTTTGCACAAAGTACCAAGGTTTAATATTGCTTTATATGGCTTGAAGTACACAGCAGTCCAATAAATGTTCAAGCAGTGCCGGACTTTCGGTCCCTTTTTCATTTACATCTGCCTGTCATAACTATGTCTTGAGCAGTAACCTAATTGTGGCGCAGCCTTGGCTATCTCAATCCTCTCTCCAAGTGACCCTCAAAGAGAGGTAGTGCCGACACCAGGTGTTTCTAATGGTTCTAAACGAATACATGGGAATTTATGGGTGTTTAGGGTTAGGCCTGGAGTAGGGGTTCTGTTTAGAATAGGGTTAGGTTTAGCTGTAGGAATATCTAGATAACATTTTGACCAGAATTACCACCGTAAGATAGTAGAAAATCTGTAGATGTTTATGATATTATGGCACCCAAATGACCTTGCGTAAGCAGATGGTAGCCTTTATGTTCCAGAGCAAAAGATGATGTGTTCCACAAGTCATCTTCAGGGATATACTACTTTTGTTATCTATTAACAAGAAAAGGCTAGAAAATAGCATGAACATTTTCATGACATGTGAAGCTATCCCAGTGTGTACGTGCGCCCGGGCCATGGCAGACACGATTGACTCATATGTGTAGCCACCTCCCACCGCTTCACTGCACACCACTCCCCATCTTCCTGGCACTTCTGTCTTCATCATGATAGAACTTCCAGCTGTGAAGGTGGAAGTGTCAGGAAGATGGAGAGCAGCAGTGTACTTCTCACAAAACTCATCTCACTCATCCCTGGAAAAGAAATCTTCAGCAGGATTAGTGCAATCATATGCACCTATTGAACTGATATGCAAGACACCAAAACAAAATTCCCATGTTCTAGTAGCCAAAGGGAATATATCATAAAGTACAATCATGCCCCAGAAGCCACAGAAATGAAGCTACATTTATACTAGTCTTGTACCACACAGCTTAAAGCTTTGGCCACGTTTTCACCATGTTGGATGAATTTTGAATATTGAAACCTGTTAATTAAAAGACTGTAATAAAACTTACTTTTAAAATAAATCAGTAAACAAATGCCTTCCAAGAGGCTCTGGATAGAATAAAATTGTTTTAAGTGCACTTATTTGCTCACTAGGAGGGCAGAGTACTTGGAAATAGCTATGCTTTATTTCAAACCAGTTAATATATGGTGAGTCCAAATAGACCCGTTGTCTTAAAGAGACCCAGAGATGAGATATATTGCTGTATTTTTACTTGTCCGGGGCTTCCCCCGGCCCCATAAGCATGGATGTGTCCCTCGCCGTCCTCCTCAGCGCCGCCATTCTCCCACAGTCAACTCCCGGTCACGTCACTTACCGAAGAAGATTGCGGCTGAACGGCGGCACTGAGGAGGACGGCGAGGGACACATCCATGCTTATGGAGCTGGAGTAAGCCCCGGGTAAGTAAAAATACAGCAATATATCTCATCTCTGGGTCTCTTTAAGTTAATAACACTAAGAAAAAAAATCAAGGCAAGCTTTACAAAACCTTTGCCCTGCAATGAACTGTCTTAATCCCCCTTCTGTATATACTGCCAAGTGGACTGCTTTCCTCAGTACTTGGATATGTGTGGAATAGACTGGTGGGCTTTCAGTGTACCTCAAAGTGGCAATGTATTTTCCCATAGCTCCACAAGGCTCCAAGTTTACTATACCACATCTAAAAGATGGAAATCCAGAGTGTCTGTGTCTTATAATTATGGGTCCTGAGAATGTTCTTATAATGACCAGTGGTAACGCACGAGTTGATGCATATGAAAGATTGTTACATATCTATTGTGCTATTTTACCAGAGAGTGAAAAAGAACATAAGCATTTGGGATTTAATGCAACATTTCTCAGTCCGTATCACTGTTACTGAATATAAAGCTAAAAACTGTTGAAAATGCATTTGACTTTGTGAGCATATTCTCAGACACATGTAGAGAATGCATCTGAGCAGCTCTGGGGAACAACTCTTTTCATTCCTATAATCTTTTTGATAGCAGATTTATTTTATAGAACTTTTAGAAAAGCATATTTTTTCTTGTAGCTGTGATGATTTCTTTGTTGTGAATGTGCAACAGATGGGCTGTGCTTTGATAGCCTTCCACCTGTACTTACTCAGAGCAATAATTCTGCATGCCACTCCACAAGCTCACCATGATGATGATGACATAAGAGCTGTGTGACTAGTTTTTTTTTCTACTCTCTTTTTCTTTTTGCTGTTCTGTATTACAGTGGTTCTGGCAGGCAGTTCTCTCCTGACACTGTTTACAGCACATGATACTTGATTCAGTCTCTTTTTTAATCTGCATAGGGAATTAAAGAGAGCAGCATCAAACAGAGGTAAGCAGCATTGTGGTTGATGTTTACATTTGCATTATTGTGATAACATTTTTTGTTGTGAACTCTTGCCAGCTCTGAAAAGACTTATGCTAAGTTTATGTATGGATTTATACTTTTTTTTGTACTCTTATGCCTTTTTTTTTAGAGCACAGTCAATACACTGGAGTAAGGTCACAACATCAGCATTAATATACATTTTGCTTTTGTTCTGTTATGTATTATTCAGACTTGCTTGCTGCAACTCTTTGTGTTTATTGCACATAGTGTTATAGGTGTGTTGCAGTACAGCAACATTATGAGTTGTAAGTGTTGGTAACCAGGTGCAGTAGCATATAAACAATTACTTTTTAATGAAATACTTAAATGAAATGTGTTAAAATATGTATTTACTATGTGTGTATATATATATATATATATATATATATATATATATATATATATATATATATATATATATATATATATATATTATTTTAAGATCACTTAGCAAATGAAGTTACTTGTAATTTCATGTTGAATGGAAATATGAATTATTATTACTGATGTTATAAAATATTGTTGGTTTATAAAAATTATTATTATTATTATTATACTGAAGAATGACTGCATAACAAATATTTTTATGCAATTACTGATCATAGATAGATGGATAGATAGATAGATAGATAGATAGATAGATAGTGTTTAGACATTAACTTCATACAATTAACTTATCTGATACATGGATGGATGGATGGATGGATAGATGGGATAGATAGATAGATAGATAGATAGATAGATAGATAGATAGATAGATAGATAGATAGATAGATAGATAGATAGTGTTTAGACATTAACTTCATACAACTAAGTTATCTGATTGATAGATAGATAGATAGATAGATAGATAGATAGATAGATAGATAGATAGATAGATAGATAGATAGATAGATAGATAGATAGATAGATAGATAGTGTTTAAACATTAACTTCATACAATTAACTTATCTGATACATAGATGGATGGATGGATGGATGGATGGATGGATGGATGGATGGATGGATAGATAGATAGATAGATAGATAGATAGATAGATAGATAGATAGATAGTGTTTAGACATTAACTTCATACAATTAACTTATCTGATACATAGATGGATGGATGGATGGATAGATACATAGATAGATAGATAGATAGATAGATAGATAGATAGATAGATGGTGTTTAGACATTAACTTCATACAACTAAGTTATCTAATAGATAGATAGATAGATAGATAGATAGATAGATAGATAGATAGATAGATAGATAGATAGATAGATAGATAGATAGATAGATATTGTTTAGACATAAACACTAGATAGTGTTTAGACTTCAATTTCATACAACTTGATAGTGCTTAGACTTAAGCTTCATACAACTAACTTTTATAATTAAAATAACAAAGCAAGTTGATTTCAGGAATGTGTAGTTTAGGAAATGTGAGTCTGCAATGTTAGCTCCAGATGGAAAAAAGATGTTCAAGATCTGTTATGTGCTGGAAGGTAAATGTGTTCATGAATGAGCAGTGCTGTTTTGATACGTGTTGCAAAGCTGAAACAGGATGTTTAAGTCATTTTTATGAAGCACACCTACACAAGTATGCTGCCTGCACACTGCTGGATTAATCACTGGCTCCATTACAAAGATTTCAATAGAGTTAGGACTGGTTTCTGCTACACAGACTGAGATGTGAGATGACTTGAGGTATAAAGAATGTAGGCATATTCATGATGGATCTATTAGGCAGTGCTGCAAATTCAGAATTATACATATGAGAAATGATCTAACAGGCTATTGAAAATATACAGTGATATTAAAAAGTTACATTTGCTTATTTTTATTTTTAGAAGATTCATTCAAGTTTATTACACTATAACAGTTATAGTCACCTGCAAGGAAAAACATTGGAAACACACCCACAAGATGGGAAGTCCTATGTTATAGATGCTTTAAACCTGACTCAGTTTTTAGCAACATTAGTTTTATTTGTGAGGATGATTAGCAATTTTTACTTAACACATGGCTACTCATATGGCTGATTATGATGCAGGATACAGTGCAGTTATTCCTTGGATGAGTTTATCAGGCATATGAGTTTAACATCTTGAGGCTAACAATGGCTGATGGACAAGTTTTTTTTTCTAGTGTGAAAAGAGAAGAATGCATATGCTCCAGCTGTTGAGTTTGACTAGAAGTGTATATTCTCAGTTAAGGTTTTTTGCTTTTGTTTTTTACAATGCATGTTTATATGTTGGAGAGTGATCTATAGTTATTATTATCTTTAATGCTAGTATAGTAATAGTAGTTATAGCTATAGTTTTGTGTTGGGAATACACCTAGTGCTTTACAATGCTGAATAGAAAACACTAGAGTGATATAATGTCTTCAGAATGAAAAATTAAAAATAAAGTACAATGGATATTATAAAAGATAGAATATCTATTGTAGCTTGAAGGATTCTTTATCAGTACATTCGGCAGAAAGATGAGCACACAAGAATATAAAGAAAAGGTATTTTCCCCATCTGCCATTAAGTAGTTATCTAGAGACCCACCCACTGATATCCACACATTAATACTGTGTATAATAAACACACAGATTAGGTTACATTAGTATTTCCAGACTGTCTGTAAACATGTGTAGGTTTCCTAATCACTGAATGTGTGTTCACCATTTTTTCCCCTCAAAGTTTAAAGGTTAAAAAGCAGGAGTAACACATTGATGACATGATGACTAATCATGGGACATATGGTTTTTTATTTCCCTAGCAATCCGACGCCTTCTGGGGAGAAAAGTAATACACAGATTTACATGGCATTATACAGGCTACACTTGGTGTAATGAGATTATTGACACGTAAAAGATTTTAAGGGCCAATCCAACAGCTACTATCGTCAACTATTGATATTTAATGAAATGTAGAGGCCCAGTAGTAAACACAACACTTAATTTAAATGTTAACATTTATAAAGTGGTCTTCTCCTGTGGGATTCAAAACACATGAGTAGCAAAGAAGAGAGGTAGCTACTTAAAGTACATTCAGAACTCTTTACTGGTTGGGCACTGGTCCAGCCTCAATTTCAACCCTGGCATTTACATAAAAGGTTAACGAGCACACTCACAGATTGTAACTCCTTCCACTAACTTTGAAAAATGGAGTAGTCTCTCTGGTTAACTTAAAAATACTTAATATTCTGAGACTTCTGAAATGAAATCAACAGTGGTGGGTGGCATAGGTAAGGGGGGTGTAAAGGCTTATATAAAAAGCTAAAACAAAAACATCTGTGACTGTTCCAATCAGACTCCAAAGTAACTGAAATTACTCATAATGTTTATGATTATTAATAACCGACATTTATTATTGAATATAATAGCTTTTATGGGATTTGTGTGCTCTTCTGAGCATCAGTTATTCATTCCAAATGGGGAATTTAGTTTAATATTAGAGTCAAATATTAAATTCAGTTTGTCATTAAAAAAGTGCATAAAGCAATTTTTACCTTTTCACCAGTATTGAGGTCTGTCTCAAGCCTTACCTGTGCAATAATATGTACCAGCAGAGAGAGAGAGAGAGAGAGAGAGAGAGAGAGTATGCTGCCAAGCAACATAGCTCCTCCCTCTTAGGGAACCACCTCATGACTTTAGTCATTGTTTGCCAGTATTTATTCAAGTGATTATGAGGTAATTTCCTCTGCAATGCTCCAGTCTGGCACATAGCATTGCATAAGTATATGGTCAATTAGACCCCCTGTACTGACACTTTATTAAAACCTTTGTTAAATAGTTTATGTACAACATTTTTAAGATGCTGAACCAGCAGGGGGAGTGCAGGATTAAATATTCAGGTAACTTGAGAGTTGCAGAAGCTATGTAAACCTCTAATGATCCCTTTTAATTTTTTTTAACAATAAAACTTCCCAAAAAATATTCACGGTCAGGATTTGCCCCATTTTTGTAAAAATATTAGGGAAGTGAACATTCTTTGTTTTGCCCACCTCTTTGTAGTATGCTACCGTCAGTGAACTTATTAAATCCTGTATGTGTTCATTAGCATTGATACTTTAATTACATCATTAGTGAGATACATGAAATATTAGATGGGATCCAGAGAACTAAACTAAAATATATGTCCATACTGTCCCAGTCCCAGAGCTCAAGTTCCTGTCCAGCAACATGCTTACATCTTGATAGATTTGTTTGCAGGCTTTGCATACCACCATATAGTTGAATATTCATATATAAATCAAAATAATATATTTTTACCTGCACCATAAAATAGACTGGTTGATATAAAATCCATATGACTTGCTTATGCAGACAGTATAGACATATTTAATTTCTGCAGCTATGTACAGGCTGAGGATTGCTAAACTCATTTCAGTTTCTGGAAACGTGGCAGCATAACTTTGACAGATATTTTTAACACAAAGCATATGAAATGCATATTGTAGGGTCAATTCACAGAGACGTATTTTATAACCAGCCAAGAGTTGTAAAGTAATAGCAATAAAATATCCTTCTTGGAAAATAAAAGGCATATAACATGTCACCTTTAGCATTAAGTTTTATATAGTCAATAAATGTTGGCAAATTTTAGATGGTAGGTTCCCATTGTATTTTTTTAGGCTGTTTTGCATGTGGTTTTATTAAGAGAGTTAAGACTCATGTTATATAGTATTTGCTAATTTAAGATAATTGATTTCCTTTATTTTATTTAGGTACAACATTAAACGCCACAATGCACCTCCAATGTATTCCTTTAGTAGGGTTTCTTCTTATTGGCACTGTACTCTGCCAGTATGGCCAATATTATGATTATGGTGGTGGTTCGCCAGATGATTACTATTCATCCTATTCAAACTTTGCTATGGGACCTTCTACTGCTAACTGTGCACCTGAATGCAACTGTCCTTCAAACTATCCTTCAGCAATGTACTGTGATAATCTGAAGTTAAAGAAAATTCCAATAGTTCCATCTGGCATTCACTACTTGTACCTTCAGAACAATATGATCGAAGGCATAGATGATGACGCCTTTAAAAATGTGACCGATTTGAAATGGCTCATTCTAGACCACAATCATCTGACCAATGCGAACATTAAGAAAAATGCATTTTCCAAGCTAAAGGAACTACAAAAATTGTATGTGAGCTTCAACAATCTCACTGAACTTGTAGGACCACTACCAAAGACCATGGATGACCTCCGTGCAAATAATAACAAGATTTCAAAAATAACACCCAACATTTTAGAAGGCTTGGAAAACCTAACAGTTGTACATCTTCAACACAACAAACTGAAAGAAGATTCCATTTCAGGTGCATTCAAAGGCCTAAAATCTCTAGTGTACCTTGATTTGAGCTACAATGAGCTCTCAAAAGTACCTATGGGGCTTCCACCAAGCATAAATATGCTTTATTTTGACAATAATAAAATCACCAATGTCCCAGATGAATATTTCCAAGGTTTCCGGTCTCTTCAGTACCTTCGACTATCTAACAATGAGCTTAAAGATGCTGGTGTACCTGGCAATGCTTTCAATATTTCAACCCTCCTTGAGCTGGACCTTTCATTTAATTCACTTGGATCCATTCCAGCGGTGAATGAAGGCCTGGAAAATCTCTACCTGCATGTCAACAAAATCCAAAGTGAGTTGATTAATATGGTTATGCTATCTACATGGAAAGATGTAAGGAGTCTGTCCAATGCTTCAATCTAATGCAGTGGCTCTTAATCTTTGCTCAGTCATGTACCACAATCAAAGTCTTTGCTCTGTTCATGAGTCATCTGTACTGTATACTACACATCTGTACTAGCAACTTTCAATTAGGGCACAGTCTTTTCAAAACTGTGCAAATGAATCCAGACATACCACACAAACAGTTGTTGCATGCCATGCTTTTTATGGTAGATGCTTTTGGAAGATGTCACTATAAGGAGTATATTCTTCCATATATATGATGTAACAGTGATACAACTGTCCAAGATACCTAAGTCATGATCCTTAAAGTGCTCATTAATGGATGCAATCATTTGATCACATTTGTACATTTGAATTGCACAGAAAACCATGCAGTACGTGGAGAAAATCAACACAAAATTACTCTATGGTCGACTGGAATACAGCATTTTGCCGATCAGAATGTTGGATTTTATGATCATATCTGAAGAGAGAAAGTTGCCTTTTGACCCAATTATGGAGACAATCGATAACTACCTTCCAATTACTTACAATCCTGCAAATCTGATCAAATGATCGCATGTGAGGAAAATATTGAACCATTAATGGGCACCTTTATTTCTTTTGTCAGCTCAAATCTGACTGCCTCCCCTGAGCAACTTGTTTCCATTATGATGAAAACCTTGAAATTAAAATACATATGTACACATACCTATAAGATGTACATCAATATTAATGCTGGTACACACAAAGCAATTTCCTGTCAGATTGGCAGGTCAACATGGTAATTTCCTGCATTTCCGTGCTGCCCCGATCAAGAACAGGATACATTTTCAGGTCGATACTGATTGATCTCGTTCTTGATTGGGAGCAGACCTGACTTGGAAAAATATTGATTTGACCCATCGATCTGCTAGGAAATTACATTGTGTGCATCAGGAATTAGAATACACTGTATTGACTTTCATTTTTATGCAACTGTTACTTAACATTTACAGACATATTTTGTATTGACATATTTCCTTAAAGAAACTGTTCCCACTGCACATGATCAAACCACATGCATTGATAGAGTTGCTGTTCCTATAAGTTTGATAGTGATGAAATTCTTTCTCAATCACAAACACGCTATTTGTCGTGTTTTTCGGCCCCATTCAGTATAACTGAATGGGAATTTTTAAGTTCTCCAAAAATTGAATAGTATTCACAGCTATTGATATTGAATAGTATTCACACAGGAAAATATTTGCATTCCCCCCATGCACACTGCTTTTTTTTTGTAGACACCATACCTAAGAGCCATCAGATTAATAAAATAAAGATTTTTCCACAAAATACATCACAGTCAACAGGGAAACACAATGTAGACTGATACCAGACTCTACAGAGTAAGAAGTACATAGGCCATAGGTAACACATGCAAGTGAAGAGGATTTGACATTATGTTGGGGAGAAAAAACTCTTCAGTGTGCAATGCTTACCCTTGTCTGTGGCCAATGAAGATTCTGCAGAAGTCTAGGCCTGCATGTCACCCAGGAGAGTGAGCTAAAAAAATCACTCTCCAGTGTCTCCACTCTTCTCTGATTTACACTACTGCCCCTACTTGGAATAATAATTACAGCAACAACAATCTAATGCCTGATTGATGTGAAAATTCCCTCCTCCCATTCTTAACTTTCTAAATTGCCTAGACTTAACACACACAGTATGTCCAAAGAAATTAACCAAGTAGAAGTAGGCAACTGATTATCAAGGTAGCTTAACATCTGTCAATTTTTGTGGCAGATCCCCAACAGATTTGGTCACTTCGATCTATGCACCAACATCAGAGAAGGATTGAGATGAAATAGGGCCCTAGGCAAGATAGCAGTTTGTGTCTATCACTGATGATTATCTGGATTTTTAAGTAAGATTTGGTGGTGGTGGTGGTGGTGGTGGGGGGGGGGGTAGCATCCACCAGGCCCATAGATTGTCTCCTGATCCTAGGCAACTACCTATGTTAGCCTTGTGGATGTTCCGGCTCTGACCAACAGGCTCACCTGATCATTATTTGATTGATTTCTGGCCAAAATACATCAACATTTATTGGAAGAGAACCTTGCCTGATCAGATTCAGATCAAAGAGATCTATCTTTTTGCCACATTAGGTGGCAAGCTATAAGTGCATGAAGCTATGAGTGTATGGCTACCTTTAGTTGCATGAACACACATGGCCTTTGCTGATAGGTGAACCTGCTCCCCCCCCCCCCCCCCCTTCAATCAATTTTGCAGGTGAGGTGATATACAATGTTCCTCAAAATAAAGTTCTCAGGAATGGATTTCAAGTTGTGCTGACCCTTGTGTAAGCTGCATGACCACCGGAAGGAATCATTAGTTGTTTTTTTAAAATAGGGAGGTAGAAGAAATGTTTAATCTTTTTCTTTGTTTATTGAAATAGTCTACCTGTAGTGAATGACCTGGTAGGTGTCCTTGTTTAGTGAAATGACCTACCTTTAGGCTGGTTTCACAGTGGGATGTTAAAGTCCAACGTTACAGCATCCAGTAACGCAGCCTAACTCACAGCACTGTAAAATCAATGTTGCTGTTCACAGTAACACGTTGCGTTACATAGTAACGCAGCACGTTAAAAACAAATTGCTGCATGCTGTACGTTATACTGGGCTAAGCCACGTTAGACTGTTTGCACATGCTCAGTAATGTTGGAGGAGGAGGTCTCCCCTCCTCCTCCGCGGCCAGCCACTTGGCTAATTAATATTCACTGCACTGTGGTGACTCGTGGTGGGACTGTAGTGTTGTCCGGATCATGAACGAATCGTTCATTTGGTCCGGATCTCTTTTATGAGTCGAATCATCCGGATCATCACAATGAAAGATTCGGTTCACAGTGGATGTCTGTCTGGAAGGAACAGGAACATACAGAATGAACAGTGCAGGGAAAGTCCTGTCCTGCTAATCATTTCACCCAGTCTGCTTCCCTAGTAAAATGAATCAAATGATTCGGTTTAAAGATCCGGATCTTTTCAATGATCCGATTCAAATGATCCGAATCCTTAAAAAGATCCGGACTTCCTATGACTAACCTGGAGCGGCTGCTTTGAGAGCTGCATAACGCAGCTCAATCTGACGTCCAACTTCAACACCACCATTAGTTGCGTTAGGGGCACGTTATGCGACCATAATGTCCCCTAAAACGCAACGTCTTGGTGTGTAAGTAGCCTTAGTGATTAACCTGGTGGAATGATTGCTGTAGTCTTTAGATGTGTGACTCAGAAACTGCTGAAGCCAAAAGCTCAAAATGGCAGCCAGGATCTGGAGGATCTGAAGGGGGCAGCAGTATAGTAAAATTAAGATAAGCACTTAGATTAATGGAGAATAGTAAAATTAAAACTGAAGCGCATTGCATAGTTTTAATACTGAACTTACTTTGTCATTTCATATTTCACTAAAGTGTTCTGTGAAAAAAATAAAATAAATAAACATTTAAAGAGATCCACATTCCTAACTCCTACCAAATGTTTCATCTGCAGCCAGAGGATGGAGATAAAATAACAATTGTGGGCTAACTGTGAAGGACTGTAATTCATGGATTTATGTGTGTTATTTTTTTGTGAGTAAAAGTTTACCTGCATAAAGTCTTTCTGCTCCAGACTTAAAACCTGTTAACTATATGATGTATAACATAATGAACAAGTAAACATTTAAAACGTGGCATCAGCACTGCACTAGACAGTGGTGACTGTGCATTGTAGTAAAGTACTCATCCACTGCATACTCCTAGGGCTCGATTCACAAAGCAGCGGTATGGCAGTTTGGACGTCTTAAAGGTAAGACGTCCAAACTGCAGTGCAAATGACTTTGTGCGGTGAAAATGTTGCACTGCACATGGTATCGTGGTGCGCTGAAAACGTTGCACGGTGCAACGATAACACCACGCATGCAGTGCGACAAAAACAGGGCATATGGTGCCATTTAACGTCACGCCAGTGCGCCCTTAAGGTCGCACCATCGGGCGCACTGGTGCAACTTTAAATGGGGCACCATATGCCCCCGTTTTCGTCTCAACGCATGCGACGTTATCGCATACCGCGGTACCGTGCACAGTGGAACGTTTTCGTTGCGCTGTTGCTTTGTGTGACTAATAGTGCGCACAAAGCTACTTTACATGCGCGAATGAGCTTTTCACTGCAGCGCTAGCACTTAGTGCCGTATAGTGAATCGAGCCGCAAGTGTGCATGAGGCCTTAATGTTAATTAATTTTAATTAGCCTTATTTAATTTGTAGAAATCCCACAATTCAGCTTATATGCTCATTTTTTGGAATTCCAAGATTTAGCTTAACGTAAATCAAATTAATACTCTAAATCATAATCTTTAACAGATTTGTTAAGCCTGTTTAAATTTATATTACTTTCCACTAAAATCAGCTATTGTGCAGTGGTGCACTTCTTCTTCGTCTTGCTCAGCTGCAGCTGGTTGGTTTGAGTCACATGATGTTTTGAACTGGCTGTCCAGTGAGGGAATAGCAAAATATCCTATGTTCAAACTGAATATGGCCATGGCTTGGCTGAGGAAAAGCTTCTTTAATGGGAAAAATTTACACTAACTGTAGAGAGAAAGCTCTGCTGTGGACCCATTGGCCTGAAACCAAGATAGTTATCAGCATCTAAAAGTTAGTAGTGGTCCTATGCCTTGGTAATGGTAAACATGTAACACTAGTTATGTGTCCCTAGCAGCTTAAAAAATACTGAATTAGGAAAGGTTGGGGGAAAGGCTGCGCATCCCTAAACACATGCTGCAATTGAATGGTTAATCGCACAGGCATACACCGCCTCTGCCAGACTGAAAAATGCATGCCCTGCATCCAAGACAAGTGCTAACATTTATTAAACTAGGAGGAACTTTAGCTTCCAATATGGTTTGCATGCAAAGTATATTATAGTAGACACTTGCGCCACGGTGAGGCAGACCTCCGGGCAAGTGACCCAACCTAAATTTAAAACCTTGGGAGCAGCTAAGCAAAAAAAATGTGTAACTTACATTTGGTAGAACAGCGAGGAGAACGCCAGCGCATACCACTAAGGCTGCATCTGAAATGACCACCAGCTCAGTGTGTAGCACCTAAATAGATTTCCTGCACACTTTGCATTCAATGCAGATGCAAATCATATGCAAATCTGCTACTACTTATCATGCAAACAGGAAACTCAGGAGGAGGGGCTGGGAGCAGCTAACCTGACAGTTACATAGTTACAAAGTTAGGAAAGGTGGGGGGGAAAGGCTGCGCATCCCTAAACACATGCTGCAATTAAATGGTTAATCGCACAGGCATACACCGCCTCTGCCAGACTGAAAAATACATGCCCTGCATCCAAGACAAGTGCTAACATTTATTAAACTAGGAGGAACTCTTCCCTGCATGCAGTGCGCATTGTCATTTGAAAGATTATGGTCATGGAGGAGGTATGCATTTACTATACTAAAGGCATTCTTAAAGGACAACTGTAAGAAGAGGTATATGGAGGCTGCCATGTTTATTTCCCTTTAAACAATACCAGTTGCCTGGTTATCCTGCTTTCCTCTGACTTTAATACTTTTAACCATATACCCTGAATATGCGTATGCAGGTCTGGTGATCAGGTGTTTCAGGTCTGACAAGATTAGCCACATGTTTCTGGTTTTATTCAAACAGTACAGCAGCCAAATAGGTTAGCAGGGCTGCCAGGAAACTGATATTGTTTAAAAGGAAACAAATATGGCAGCCTCCATACCTCTTCTTACAGTTGTCCTTTAAGAATGCCTTATCCATATTCTTCTCACTTTAGTTATCCTTTAATTTATCAAGTAGCTGTGTTTGTTACATGCAGTCAGGCCATACATTATATACTAATGTAGTTGGGTTGAACCAGTGCACTGTGCCCTGCTTTTATTATATTTTCATGGTGATGTTGTTTTTTTAAATAGCACCAATATAATCCACCAAATATTTGTATATGCCACCACAATGCCACCACAAGTAGACAAAGCACTGTTTTACTGCTTGCATATATACTATATTGCTTGTGCACATTATGTACTGTATTGCTTGCTTAGAACATTTACATTCACATTGCTGTAGGCTCTAACTGGATTAGAACAAATAGGTGAACATGTTCAGTCTTGGTCACTACATATCCATTGCATAAGGCCGTTTCTAACATGCAGATATGCACAAAGTGTCTTCATGCACTTCATACATGTCAGTCTTTGGGCATTCCTTTGCTTGCATAGCCAGGACTTTGAAACATTTAAAATGTTTATAGACAGTTAAAAGAGTTGGTCATATAAAATACATATTGAAAATGGCTTGGAATATTGCATCACAGTATGGAAATAAGAGAAGTATAACAATTGTTAAAGGTAACAGTAGTTAATATATCTGTCTTCGAGGCTAAGTTTAGATTGACAGTTTTGAGGTCAGTGAACAGTGACATTTGACCAACCTCTGAATGGAATTTTAATGCTCTCCCAATGTTTGCATACGTTTTTGCACAAAACAGTATGTCTTTATTTTAAATAGGCCTTTCCTAAAATAGCATAATCAAAAGTATTATTATACGTTCAGTTTTTTTTATTCTGTCAGCTGATTGGCATAGACTTTTAATATTCTACAACTGCCATCTTCAAATATTGCCATCTTTTTGGTAGAGAAGGTAGAAAAAAGGAAGGGAGGAGACCGGGAGCCCAATCTGGTGCAGTATCGTAAGGCAGTGCTTCGTGACAACTGTAGAGGTGTTAGATATACTCACAATGGTGGGTTGCGGGAGGCAACCACTCAGCTTTGCATGTGGGGAAGTACCATCCCACTCGGCCTTGTGTCCGGGTAAGTATGGTCACTGCTCCTTAAATAAGGTCCACCTTCCAGGGTTGTGACCCCTAAAATTAAGGTACGGCGTAGTTAAGATGAGGTAGGAGGCGCCTAAGATACTCGTGACACGATATCAATCTGGTACTCAAAGTGAATGGTTTAGTAATTAGAAGTATACTGGTATAAAATTATAATATCAAATTATATATAGGGTAAAAGTAAGGTCCTACCTTAATAAGTAGACCAACGATAAGATGAGAAAAAAATGTAAACTTTTATTGACACTAAAAGACAACGTGTTTTGCGGTAGCCCGCTTCCTCAGGTCGAATACCGTGCCTGGTTCAAGTGCCTGAAGTCTGTGGTGCCACAGACTTCAGGCACTTGTTCCAGGCATGGCATTCGACCTGAGGAAGTGGGCTACCGCGAAACGCGTTGTCTTTTAGTGACAATAAAACTTTACGTTTTTTTCTTATCCTATCGTTGGTCTACTTATTAAGGTAGGACCTTACTTTTACCCTATATATAATTTGATATTATAATTTTATACCAGTATACTTCTAATTACTAAACCACCCACTTCGAGTACCAGATTTATATCGTGTCACGAGTACCTTGGGCGCCTCCTACCCCATCTTATCTATTGCCATCTTTTATCTATTCTCTACATTCACAAGTGTTTCTATGCTATGTAAGCATTTTATGGCTTGTAATTTATCTTTAGTGAGAGCAATATCCTACACAAGTCCAGCTGAAGAAAAAGTGTCATTTGCATACCTGAATGTTTAGCCCTTATAGTGAGAAAAAAGGAGCACAGTCTAGTTCTATGTAGGCTTGGAACCGTAGATATACATGCTAATCTCATCATGGCCCTTATTCAATTAACTTTATGTCCTAAGTTTTCACTTAGGAGATCATTTTTCCTTGTCTGTTTAAATTAACTTTAACCTATTTTGGTTCCTGGACGTAGTTTCTACGTCCAGGAACCATGCGCGCTACCGCGCGCTCCCGCGGCCGATCGCGCGTGTGCACGCGCACTCCCGGCCGTGGATTCGGTAGCCAGGGAATCAATGTATCGGGCTATGGTGCCCGATCATTGATTCCTCTCCCCCGCTGAAAAAGCGACAGCTTCTCTCGGAAGCTGCGCCTTTTCTGGCCGTTCCCTTCCCGATGCGTCACTGTAAGCGTATGTTACGCTTAGAGTGACGTCATGTAAACAAACTCATGGCCATCTTGTGGCCAAAAAGTAATACTACACCTGTAAAAAAAAAAAATTAAATTAACACACATTTACATTATAAATCTATTGTTTACCTCCCACCCTCCCAAAACTACCCAAATAAAATGTTTACTATAAAAAAAAAACATTACAATAGAAAAAAACAACATGTAAATATTTACCTAAGGGTCTAAACGTTTTAAATATCAATGTAAAGATGAAATATTTCTATATTTTTTTTTATTTTAAACTTGTAAATAGTGATAGATGCAAAATGGAAAAAATGCACCTTTATTTCCAAATAAAATATTGTCACCATACATTGTGATAGGGACTTAATTTTAATGGTGTAATAACCGGGACATATGGGCAAATACAATACGTGAGTTTTAATTATGGAGGCATGTATTATTTTAAAACTATAATGGCTGAAAACTGAGAAATAATGAATTTTTTCAGTTTTTTCTTATTCTTCCTGTTAAAATGCATATACAGTAAAGTGGCTCTTAGCAAAATGTACCCCCCAAAGAAAGCCTAGTTGGTGGCGGAAAAAACAAGATATAGATCAGTGCATTGTGATAAGTAGTGATAAAGTTATAGGCTAATGAATGGGAGGTGAAGATTTCTCACGTGAAAACGACGGAACCTGAATGGGTTAAGCACTCTGCAATTGAAAAATTATTAAAACATCAGTGAAAAAGAACTATCAAAATTATTCTGAGCGTTCTCTTTCTTGCCAGTACCTTAAAAGGCATTTCATTGATAAGGTGTGAAACTAGGAGGAAGTGTAAAATAAAATGTAAATTGAATAAGGGCCCATGTCTCATGTCAGAAGATTTTAATATTTATGATTCTAACATGCAAATGGTGACCAAAAACAATAGTAGCCTCCATTTCAGCAATTTTTCAATTGATAACGCCTTATGCAGTTGCTGCTGTGAGCTGCAGTGTGACATCCCCTATTCATCTTCTCCTTTCACAATCTATAGTAGATAGGCTGTCCAGATCCAGTCTTTGAGGGCCGAGGTCCTCACACATTTTTGGCACAGCTCAAATGAGTTCATGGGACTGAATAAGTAAAGGTGTGATTCATCAAATAGAATACATTTCTCCATTTCTCTGTCCATTCTAAACACTGGAATGGATATGGCTCTCAAGGACTGGAGTTGGACAACCATGCTATAGAACAGAAAGTGTTGCTCAGCAGAGTCCACCATCATATGTGTATACTGATAACTGTTAAACTGTCACTTGAAGCAATAACAAAGGTCTGTTTCAGGTGACATTTATCTGAACTGGGTACCTACCCTGGAAGACACATTCAGTATTTGGGAATCATACAGTATTTACAAAGATGACATTGAGGAGCACATTTAAAAGAACACCTCTCACAATTTTCCACTATGTTTTTGTATTTGTTTGTGTAGCAGCTTATGTTTTTTCATTGACATGCACTTCTATGTGCGGACATTGAACTCATTGACATGCAGGACAGTTTGCCCATTCGCAAGCACAGTTATAACATAATGATAAATAGGCTTTCACGAACAGCTGCAATCTCAGAGGGAAATCTGTAAGTGCCACACTTAAATTGCATCCTTTTTTTTCTAAGTCATATATTTAAATTAAATCTGTCTCTTATTGGGTTCTCTGGTTTCACTACAACACCATATTGTGTTTATGTGTGCTACAATATCATCAAAAAGAACAATAGCAGGGAAAAAAAATGCTTCTCTCTAGATATTTTTGGTGTCTCTAACACCCTCTCCTGGTGACCACTTTTTCTAGTTTTACAAATTTGAAATTGTTTCTTCTAAAAGAAAAACTGTATAGCAAAGCAAAACATTGGAATAAAATGTAACTTTATTTCTTAAAAATATATGCCCGCTATGAAATCTTAGTTCTCTATCAATTTCTTTTTAGTAATTGCTCTGAAAACATCAGTTGGTTTTCTATTAAAATATGTCATAACTGAGTTGTAGCCCTGCTGGATGAGTGCTTAGGCCACAAGGTCCCAAATCATGGGACACTTATCTCACTGCAGCTGGAGAGATGTAAATGTCACATGATTGAACGTTCTGGCCATTCATATGTGCTATTGTGATATGACTGCCAGAAGATTCTAGTAACCTTCTAGAAAAAAAATACAGGGAATACGCAAGGGGTGACATAGTGAAAACATAGTACTCACAACCCTAGGTTTCCCCAATGCAACCATCATCAGGACATGTGGGAAATGTTCATTTCCACTTGGGTTTGTGGATTCATCTCTTATCCCATCACTCTGAAGAACATACAGTATATTAATAGTAAAACTAACATATCAACCTCCCAACCATAGTGACCATAACTGTACAAAACTAGGAGGTGTCTAATATCTTATAAAATAGTTAAAACAGTTCATATGGATGGTCTTGCCTCCAAACAAAGTCAACCCTGGTTATTTATCAAATCATGATCATTACTGCACACAAGACAACACGTTTCGTGAGTATTGCTCACTACCTTATTTGGTGTATAGCCAGATGTAACTGTTTGTTGGAGGTAAGGCAACACTTGGCATCCGCTTTCATTCATTTCTTTGTACTATTTTGTTAGATATCGGGTTTTTCATAGTTTTTTTTATCATTTATAAGTACAAGGCACAGTAACATCAGTGTTTGCTGCTTGCTTTGAGTGACAGTTTTGACAGACCTCTACGCCAGAAGGCTTTGCCCATTTGAAGAATAATACAAGTTTTAGCTTTTACTACTGGGTACTTTGAACTATTATAATTCTCTTTTTTACCTCTGGAGGGCCCTCCACCACATTTTACATAGGGTCCCACAATGTTGCTAACACCGGAAATTAGAAATGATTTCTCCTTAACTCTTCCTGACGCTAAACAAAACTAATTAAATAGTTTTTACTAAAGTAAAGAGCATGTTGTTAGGAATATATAGTATTAGCTTTTTTAAATAATACTTATTATTAGATAATAATTATAATAAAACACAATTTTGATACATACAAAAAGCAAAAGGAAAGCTCTACTAATATAAATGTACTTTATTCCCTCATCTCCTTTGTTATAGAGTTCAACTTGAACAGCTTTTGCAAAGTTGTTGGCCCACTGGAGTACTCACGGATCAGACACCTGCGCTTGGATGGAAACAACATTTCCCGAGCTGATCTTCCCCATGATCTTCACAACTGTCTCCGCTTGGCTTCAGATATCGAGCTGTAAATTGGGAAGTTTTGATTGCCCAGTGGTTCTCAAGCTGACAAACAAAATCATTATGCCTTTCATTCATAAAATTCCTTAATTCATTCAGGTCAATTAAATCAATTAAAATATGCAATTGTGCTATTGATATATGAATCACATTTCTTTTGTCTCGGAATAAATGCATGAAACCCAGAATGAAAATTTATGTCAAAGCATAAAAAAATGTTCTCCCAGAATAAAACTCAAATCATTTACCTAGCCTATAGTATAAATAAATAATAAAAAAAAGTAAAAACCCCTTGATGGGGAAAAAAAACTATAGTTTAAAAATGTAAATATATATCATAATAAAGTTGATCTTGTATGGAAAAGTAAACATATTTACTTAAGCTTGTTAAAAGTGCTGGCATTTTTTTTCCTGTATCGCAAGAAACTGGTCCAGCAAAATAACTTGCATCTTCCCTGATACACAGTTAAACCATACTGCATATGTACAAGACAATTCAACTAGAACACTACACTTTTTTTTGTATTTTAGTTTTGGATAAGGTGGGAAAGGTTTTAGAACCGCTGTCACATTATAATTGGTGTCTATGTTCTTGTTTGGTAATTGTCCCTTATTTCAAGTGACAGGACTACAGAGAACAGGAAGTTGGGGACATCCTATCGGTGGGAACACACGGAGAAGTATGAGCACATTTTTGGTAGTGTGAGATGAAACATATGTGAAACCTTAATTGTTTACTACTGAGAATTTTCCCCCTGCTTTTGATCTTGCAGCAGCCGGGTGATTGAGAACAGCAAATTAAGGGAACTCTCTTCATCAAGACCATGAAATAATCTGTAACCCTTCCTAGGTCCATCACAATCTAAAATAAAGCCCTGGATAAACTTTAAAATAAAATAGAAAATTAGAAAGTGAAGTCCTATTCTATAATCCTATTATCCTATTTTGTATATAAGGTGACTTCAAAGGGGATCATTTATTACCCAAAGATGTTGTCTGATATAGAAGAGCTATGCAAATAGGGATCCTCTGGATTGTCGATTACTAAAACATCAACTCATCAACTCAAAGAGAAACATTCTAATGGAGGCTGTACATACACTAGTATAACTGTTACTACTACTAGTACTATATACAGCCTAGTGCCTCTATATGCATATGCGTTATAATAACACACAAATTCTGTATGCTTATTTCTCTCTCTTTTTTAGTAAAAACATAGTGTATATGAATTAAGCCTTTGGACTCCTCTCTTATGTTTAATTCATTTATTTGATGTCAAACCCGCAAGTGTTCTCAGGTATTGGAGTCCATTAAAAAGGTAAGAGAAGAGTAGAATATTTTGCATATGTATACAATTCTTTTAAATAGTCATAATGAAAATAAATTCCTTGAACTTTGTCTGGAACTAACATTTACTTGCTCCTTATGCTGTTCCTAGGATAGTACATTATTGCTTTGAGCTTCATTCTATATATATTTTAAATTACTTTTACTTTTTCATCAAATGGCAAAAACCTGTAGCATTAAACCCCTCCCACTGGAGGCCGAATAGACTGAACTGACTTATCTTTCTTTTCATCTAAGACAATATAACAAATGTAATTACAGTGCAAGTATTTTCTTATATTGTGGAAGCAAAGTAAGCCTTCTACCTGAACCCTAATTAATTTGAGGTACTTGCAAGTCAGCAGGTTCTTGTAAAATTCTTGCACACACTCTGTTTAGGCTACAGAGAATGGCAAACTCAAGTGCATGACCTGCTAATCTAAACCTGCAGCTTATGGAATGGTGTGGTTTCTGTATGTATAATGTAAAGTGCCCCACTGAGTGTAAAGGCCCATACACACGTCGGATTTCCGCGAACGACGGGTCGTTTGAACGTCCCGTCGTTCCGTCATTCGCCCGCTAAATCGGGCGAGTGTACAGACTGTCGTTCGCTTGAAAAGGTTGAGTTTGAGCGATCTGCCTGGCGGAGCGTTCAAACCCACCCTTATCAAGCGAACGACAGTCTGTACACACGCCTGATTTAGCGGGCGAACGACGGAACGACGGGATGTTCAAATGACCCGTTGTTCGCGGAAATCCAACGTGTGTATGGGCCTTTAGAGTGAACAGTATAGACAGAGGTTACATGGTACCCCAAAATGTTTACAGAGAATCAGAACTCCTGGGATGTTTGTAGAGGTCTGAAGTGAGTATGCAAATCATTCCTTTGTGTCCCTGAAAATTAGGCATACACCCAGAACTGCTGGGTTACTGAACAGCTAAGTCCTAATGATTTTAGAGAACTGTTTAATCCAACATGCAGTCAGCTGTTTCAGTTTTTCATCAATGGACGATATGAATTGATATGATTCTGATTATGACATATTGGGCTTGATTCACTAAAGCGTGTTAAGTGTTAGCACGGCAGTGATAAGCCCCTTAGCACTGCAAAGTCCCTTTGCACGCGCTAATATGCCCGTGCAAAGTTGAAACGTCGCACCGGTGCGCACAAAACGTTGCACCGTCCGCGTGCAAAATAGCTTGATAAGCGTACTTTGCACACGGATGGAGCGACGTTAGCACGCTTTAGTGAAGCCCATTGATATGATTGATGTGACAATGGGGTGTATAAAATAAACTGCATTAAGCATAATAATGTGAGTAAAGTTTTATGCATGATGAGTAAAATATAATGCATTGCTTTGCATGTACTATGTTATTTTGCTTGACTCAGTTTAGTGACTATACCCCAATGTGACCATACTTTTAAAGTAGAGGTGTTACAGAATACCCCCAATAAGAACTAGAACAACTTAGGTCTTTGCAGAAATTGGTATGGCCAATTACATAAGGAGCATATCACAACACTTCACCCTGAGTTAAAGTTAAGAATAACAGGAGGTAATCAAGGGGCACATGAACATCTTCGAAATAGTGTAAAAATATGGAAAGATGCATTGAGTTTACATCTTTCAGGTAAATACCTCATACAAAAATAGATTTTATATGACAAGGTCCATTTTAATGGGAATATATGGTGATTTTTTTTAAAATATGTTAGTTTTATTTATTTACTTTTGTTAAAATGAAAAACATTTTTCAACTGTATTAGGACCGAGCTAATTGCAAGCTACATCCTGTTTTGGTGGTTACCTGGCTGGCAGGGCATAGATTTCAATCAGCTGCAGCTACACGCATTCGCCATTTCCGTCACTCCCGACGATTTTGCAGCTTATTCCCCGCAGCTCACTGGTTCTCCCTGTCTTTATGACGGCAGAACCCTGTGAGCAGGTAAGGAGCTGATTTCAGGGCCAGGAGCCAATGAAAGCAACTCCTGGCTGGCTCAGAAGAACTCTGGCGTCATAGAAACAGCAGAGTGGGTGGCCCAGGTTCCCAACGTGCGGCGGTGACAGTGATTGCAGCGGGTATGTGCGGCGATCCATCGTTTTCCATCTGGATTCCGACGTTTCTGTACCAGCGGTCTCTGGTCCTTAAGGGGGCAGAGATCGCTGGTACTTAAGTGGTTAAATAAAAATAGCTATTAACCTCCTTAGCGGTAACCCCGTGTGTGACACGGGGTAAGCCGCTGGAGGGTGCCGCTCAGGCCCTGCTGGGCCGATTTAAATAATTTTTTTTTGCTGGACGCAGCTAGCACTTTGCTAGCTGCGCCAGCACCCCGATCGCCGCCGCGCACCCGATCGCTGCTATCCGTTGCGGCGCGCCCCCCCCCCCCAGACCCCGTGCGCTACCTGGCCAATCAGTGCCAGGCAGCGCCGAGGGTTGGATCCGGAGTCCCAATGACGTCCCGATGTCGCTGACGTCGGCGACGTCATCCCGCCCCGTCGCCATGGCGACGGGGGAAGCCCTCCAGGAAATCCCGTTCTTTGAACGGGATTTCCTGATCGGAGATCGCCGAAGGCGATCGAAGCGGGCTTGGGGATGCCGCTGAGCAGCGGCTATCATGTAGTGAGCCCTGGGCTCGCTACATGATTTAAAAAAAATAAATAAAAAAAAACTGCTGCGCTGCCCCCTGGCGGTATTTTTCATACCGCCAAGGGGGTTAATACACATCTATGTTTCATGTCTGGTTTAATTAGCACCAATAAGCCAGTAGAATAGTTATTGTGTGATAGAAATTTGTAGAGTGGTATCAAAATCCTGTTGAACACTATGGGGTAATTTACTAAAGGAGACATGCAGAGAAGTTTCACTTCTTCTGCGTACTTTCTGCTTACTTTATTTCATCATCCAGTTATGCGTAGTTTTGGTTAAATGAACTTAACTGGATATTGAAAATGAAATAAACATCAAGGTAGTAATCTTATAGAAATATACAAATAGTAATTTATTTATTGAATAGCAGAAAAAACACGAATAAAAAAATTAAAAACAGGACAAAGTTGTTTGAACACATGATAATGTCAAAACAGGATTCAAAAAACGTCACCCCACCCAACGATGAGAAATTACCCTGCGCTACCTATATACTCAGTTTGGGGTTCAAATGAACCCCAAACATGAGATGGAGACCCGGGTCTGGGTGTAATGACTGACCATTACTATATTTTATCTTTTTACTCTTCTGCGAAACAAGAAATGTCAGTCTAACCAACAGGTGATGAACAAAAGTATTCATTGTAAATGTTACATTTTTCATACAAAAAATACAGAACACATTTGATTAAAATGATATTTTACAGCTAAACCTAAAAAATAAAACATTCTTAAAAAACACTATACATTCCCATTAAAATTCTACCATAAATGCAGATGAACCCAGACCATGAGAATTGCTCTACACTCTCCCAAATGCTGCTGATGTTAGTAGTCTAAGCACTGGGAAAATAGTACATCATGGCCACTATTCAATTAACTTTTCTCTTGAGTTTTAAAATGCCCTTTAATCCATCAGCAAGCAAAAAAAATAGTCAAAATAATTTTGACAGTACTTTTTCAACTATTTCTTTAGTACTTGCTCAGTTGCAAAGTGCTGAAAAGTTAATTTAAAGAGAAGATGGAAAATAATCTGATAGTAAAAAAAATTAATGAGAAAAAAAGGTAAATTGAATAGGGGCCCATATGCATTCCATGGTAGGAATTCTGTCCATATTAGTGGAAGCAGCCAGGAGGCCCAGTTAGAAGATCATCTTAGGTTACCCATGGAATTTACCTGCGGAAACAAATTTCCTCCTTTAGCTTGCTGGTAGGTATATTGACTTTGCTAAACTAGAAAACATTGCTGTGTACCACTCTAGGCCAGTTATTGTTTTCTGTTTTTCACTTAATGTGGAAAAGCTTTCATGATTTTTTGGTAATGATTGGTCAGCCACATTATTGGGTAATAAAGCAAAAAGTGATACATCTATATGAAATGCAGTATCCTAGGTAACGGGATGTACAGACTTCTTTGTTGAAATGCAATAAAACCTTTTGCTGTTGTTCCAAATGCATTCATTTACTAAGTATGGAAAGAGTGTTACTTTATTGATCAAGTTTATATATTCTTTATTGTGACTGAATATGTGGCCTGATTTGTGCAATATTTTGATGATGAAACCAAAAAGACTGAGAAATGTAATAAAGAACATTAACAAATCAGCCTGGGTACCACTGATTAAAATTAAAATGTTTAAAAATACCTATTAGGATACAGGGTATGGATATTAATACTTAGTACTAACATGTAGCATGACTTTTATTGTCACAATGTTTATTTTTCAAGATCTATATGCTTTAATAATAATCATTAATACAAACACACATTGTTTAAAATGCAGTAAGCACCATATGCTCTTTCAACCGCAAAGTAAATCTTATGGTACTGAAAAGTAGAAATTTACCTACACCACATTAACACCACTCAAACGTTACATTTTAGGTGAGCATGAGCACTATTGAGTGCTGCGTAATATGTTGGCGCTTTATAAATACAATAGATAAATAAATAATAAATATTGAGAGAAAACACTAAGGTAGGGTTGGCTATGGCTATTATCATATATATACAGTGTATATATATATATATATATATATATATATATATATATATATATATATATACTGCAAAAGGAGGATACATATATATATATATATATATATATTTTTTTTTTTTTCTTTTTGTGTAGGATAGGACATCTAATGTTTGGTATAAAAGAGTTAAAGTTTGGTATAATTAAAGGAAGAAGTTAGATTTTGGCATTTAGGGAGAGATGTCTTTCCAATTGGAGAGCTTGGTGTCTGGTGCCAGGAAGGAGGATTTTGTGGCATGGGCTGGGTTAACAATAGAGTTGAACAAAGAGAAAAAAAATCCTGGGGTGAGATCGGAAATGAATGAGAATGGTATAATTAAATGCTGCACTGACTTTGAACCTAGACATACAAAATAAAAACAAAAATAGTCATGAAGAGCCACGAAGGGCAAACAGCTACCTATTCTAAAACAGTCCACACAAAAAGTGAGAAACTATTGCAGTCCTTTCCTTCTGTTTAACAAGATAGTGTGTAAGTCAATTATAGTTCAAACCCTATGTACAACAAGGATCACTTTATTTGGAATAAAGTCTTGGCTATGTGGTGTACTTCTAGAATTACCTCCAAATTGAAATCAATGGTTATTGTGCTAGCCTAGTCTATTAAATAATGGGTAGAAATCATGCCACCGTAAGAGATGTAGAGATGTAGCTGAAATACCACGAATGCAATATATTTCTGCATAGATCTGAGGACTGCTAGAGAACCTCCTTGTTTCTGTATGTTTACACCAGGCATTAGGCATTGCGTAAAGCGGTAACTTGATCACTGCTCACTTTGATTAAAAGATAAGTCCTATCCCTGATTTGTGACACAAACATAAAGCGACTGATTCATTCCAATATTATACCATATTATAAAATGAATATATAAATTTGCAGCAATGGTGCTTTCTGACGTTTGCTTATTGTAAATTCTGTACATTTTACATTATTACTCCTCCTTCTTTTAGCTGTGATATTGAAATTGTAAATTATAAGAAATAAATACTGTCATAATGAATCTATACATTTATATACAATTTAAGAAAGTCACAACATCTCCAATGTAGTTGTGATTAAAATCTTTGTAACAGTGACTATTTTTGAAAAAAAAAATCTGATCTGACGTTAATGCTTTTTATTTTTCCTAAGTGATAAACATACTTTTTTAATTAAGCGTAAAACAATTACATTTGTTTTGAATGTATATTTAGAAACAGTACCCATTATTGATGTTTATTTTAACTCAGAAATGAAAAAAAAATTAAATAAAGTAATGTCTTTATTTTAAAATGGTCTGCATGTTAAACTTCAGTTTTTGTTTTGTTCTCAGTAAAACTGATGCAAAAAAATTAAGCAGGTGCCCAGATGAAGTACTTTGATTGGTTGCTCTATGCAGCTGCTCCTCTATTTGTACCAATTTTCATTCCACACATTTTGATAAATCTACCCCATGGAGCCTTCAAAGCCATTTACGGGGCAGATTTGCAGTGAAAGGGTAAGAAAGTGGAGCAAATATGCAGTAGCTGTCCAATCAGACTTAAAGCATACCTATAGGGAAAAGAGTGCCCCAAATATATACTTACCTCAGTAAAAGGAGGCCTCTGTACAATCCTTTCCAGTGCTGGAATCCCCCCAAACCTCCTCGACAAGGGTTTGTTAATAGAGCATGGCCCCACTGCACAGAAGAGCTTGCTGCTGTGCAGGAGCACTGAGCCACTTAGGCTTGCTTTTTCTGCTGAGCACGAGCGGTTCCATGCTACAATGCAGGCGCGGGCAACCTGTCAGTGCAGTCGAAATCGTTCATGTATGGGAGTGCGGCCACAGACTTTCACAGGATCCCAAACAGTGACAGTAATCTGGAGGAGGTCATGGGAAGCCTCTGGAGGATCCTTTACCGACATAAGTATTTCATTTTTCTCTCCAATAAAGTCTCCGGTTTGCTTTAAGCTGTTAAATTAAACACAAATTCTCACTATTTACACTGCAACCTTTTCTCCAGGTTTCCTTTGTACCCATCTTGAGAAAACAACCCAAGGTCCCTCGTGTGAATTCAGTGCACTTTAGTGGAAGTCGCATATAAATGTTTCTGCCATCATTTTGGTTTCTTTTTGTACCTTTTCACTACATTTCATTTTATTAGTTTTTAGCAGCTTCAAAGTAATTATCTGTTTTGAGATAAGTGCACTGCTTTTGACCTCAGCTAGCAGAACTCGCTGTGCTGTAAATTCTTAGAATGTTTTGAAAGGTTATAGAGATGGGTGGACGTTTTATTTGTATGTAAGATGATAGAAAGGTTATGGAGAATGTGGGTAGGTGGAAGTTTTAAACTACTTCTCACAATTTTTGTGCTAAATAGAATAATTGTTGGGCTTAATTTTCAGTTTACATTTCTGAAAAAAAATGAGTTATGCGCTTTAGTGCCTATTTATAAGCAAGGGATGATGAATGATGTAGAATGTCCCCAAGCCTAGGGGAAAACAAACAAACAGAACAAAACAAAACCCTTTTTTTTAGTTTCTTTTTTCTGTACTCTTTTAAGAGCTACTTGGTGATTTGATACAGATAGGAGTTACATATTTTCAGAGTACGAGACTGAAGAAACTTAATGGAAAAGTAATGGAACTAAAGGCAAGCATGCACTTACATAAGCAAAAAATCATATACAAAAGAGGAGTACAACATAGCTGAGATGTGGGCAAAGAACAGCAAGGATGTCAGAGGAACTTTGAACAAAAATGACAAGATCCTGAAGTTGCTGGCTAAGTTGTCCAGGGGTCTTAATCTGAAGCTGACAATGACAGGAACATATTTTTACCCCACCACCAGGTCATGTAAAATGTAGCTCAGATGTTGAGTTATCAGAGGCACAGCATTAACACAGTGATCCAAGGCATCAACATATACCTAGGCCACCATCAGAGATGGCCCGAACGGTTTGCCGGCGAACTTCTGTGCTTCGCGATCACGGCGAACCGGGAACTTTTCCGGAAGTTCGATTCGCCCCCCCCCCCAGTGCATCATAAGGGTCAACTTTGACCCTCTACATAACAGTCAGCAGGCACATTGTAGCCAATCAGGCTACACTCGCTCCTGGAGCCACTCCCACCCTTATAAAAGGCAGGCACGCTGGCCATTATACACACTCGTGTGCCTGCAGTAAATAGAGAAGGGACAGCTGCTGCAGACAGAGCAGACTCTCATAGGGAAAGATTAGTTAGGCTCTTGTAGGCTTCATAGCTTGCTCTTTGCTGATTCTTATTGCTAAAATAGCACCCCACAACAGCTCTTTTGAGAGCTAATCTTGTTCTTGTGATCTATATTTTTTCTGTGTGTGTCCCACTGACACTTGTGTTGCATAGACAGCTTTGCTAATTCATACTGTGTGTGTGCCACTGCCAGGCCCAGCACATTCAGTGACTACCTGTGTGTGTGACAGACAGCTGCACATTGTAATACCCATTACTGCATATACCTACCTACCTGTTGTTCACAGTGCACCCACCTACCTACGTGAGCTGAGCGCATGCAGTGTCACTGTGTCTGTCCGCCACCTGTCTGTGTGTGACAGGTGCACATTGTAATACCCATCACTGCATATACCTACCTGTTGTGTTCAGTGCACCCACCTCATCACTGCATATACCTACCTGTTGTGTTCAGTGCACCCACCTACCTACGTGAGTGCACGCAGTGTGATATACCACTCCGTGCATACCTGTTAACTGCACCTGTGTGACTGCACATTGTATTAGTCAAGTCAGTGCATACCTTTCCCTTCATCCCCCCCCCTCCAATATGGACAATACAAAAGGCAGAGGCAGGCCACCTGGCAGGTCTGTTCGAGGTCGCACTGTCGTGATTTCGTGCGGCCCTCGACCAAAGTACAGTGTTCAGAAGAAGGCACGTGCTATCAACCACAGATATTGTCAGGACGTAGTTGACTATTTAACACAGAACACCTCATCTTTCTCAGCTTCCGCATGGAAGCGTGACATATCTTACTCCTCCTGTTCTGATTCTGGCACCCCACTTAACACTCAGTCGGCCACCACCACCAAAGTGCCATGACCCCAGGGCTCAGCGGTGTGGAAATTTTTTTGTGTGTCTGCCTCAGATGAGAGCAATGTCATCTGTACTCTATGCCACCACGAAGGCACATGATTACAAAGCACAAACTGCAATGGGATGACCACCTGAGGAAAAGCAGCACACAAAAGCAAAGCCACACACCACAGTGGAAGACACCAGGCCACATTTTTTTCTCAAAAAAGGCGATACCTAAACTGTACCGTGATGTTGTAAGGCAAGTGGTGACATCTCTGGCACACAGCATTTGGGTCAAGGGTCCATCTGACCACAGATGCCTGGTCTGCAAAGCACGCTCAGGCCTGCCCGAAGACTAAGTCAGTCCCCAAACACAGCATCTCTGCCTGCACGCCGTGTGACTGCCTGTCCCAAGACTAAGTCGCTCCCCACACAGCATATCTACCCGCAGGCCGCTTGACTGCCTTCTCCGCCACCACCAACAGGGTCCAGGACTCCAGGCGGATTCCTGAATGTTTAAGGCCACTGCTATCAGCAGCCGCTATAATATTTTTTCTGGTGCGTGTACATGCCTGCCTAATTTTTCTGGCTGCTACAACAAAACAAAAGGCATGTACATGTGTCCATTGCCCTTCGTGATCATTACCTTGCGACGGTGAAGGGGCTTGCGTATCACAACAATGAAGCAATGACCGATGACTATTGTTATAAACTGTTCTAATCACCTTTTTCCCGGCACCAGCAACTCATCAGCAAGAGTTGCACACACGACTCATCACAGCAAGCAGGAGATAGACTTTCTCAGGCTTCTTCAATATTCACGTTATTTATTCAGGAAACAGAAATACAGATAGATACAGTTCATCATATCCTAGCCACGCCAATCTTCATGTTGCGTTACAAGCTTCTTGATTAAACTTCCTGCTGAAGTCAATCAGGTACCTTCTTTCTAAACTACGTTACACTAGACTACCTATGTACAGCATACATTATATCAGATTACATATAGAATGAAAATACTTAGAGGTCCTAGTCAGCATTTAGAGCTAGTGTGAAAGTAAGAAGCAGAGTGAGCTCCAATCGCCCACCCGGGCTTTAATACCGACTAGGAAAGAGTTTTATTCGCAGGACTAGTCAGTTAGTGGGCTCCACGGTCCCATGATAACCGCGGTGGTGGCAGTTTACTCTGAACCAGTGGGTGAAGTTGTAATCACCCGTGTCTCACAGGCTCCCTTCTGAGTTGTCTGCGGCTAATTCTTAACGGTTCCTGCGCATTGACTGCGACCAGAGTTCGCACGATCTGTGTGCTGGCACCGTTTAGAAGGCTAAGTGCGGTCAGCCACTAGGGCTCCTAGTGCTGCTGCTCTCTAAGTCTGCTCCAGACATTACATCTCATTTCTGCTACTTTAAACCTCTTAATGAAAAGACTGGACCGAAATTTCAGTGGATTCTAATGTAGCACTTCTCCAGCAACACCTATAACCTTTCAGAACACCTGGATAACTTGGGATGGCAAAGATTTAAGCTGGATTGGATCTTCCTTGGTATCACACACGGCTGAACACTGCACACCTTCCTTGGAATTGACCTGAGACCTTAAAGACTTTCTGCCTCTTTGTGCCTGCCCTCTCCCATCCTGTGAGTAACTTTCATCGATTATCTACAGCATCTATGCTCAATAGACTATATTTTTCTACATATATTATACATTATATCTTCAAATTCCTAAACAAAGAACTGTGTGTTTTCAAATTCATGCTGTCCATCCAAACATCTCTGTGTAAGGACAATTCAGTCTATACAGGCCCTTTGATCTCTGCAGGATACCAGCCACAGCTGACAAACTTCACACCTTGACTCTAAATAGGACCTATCTCAGCAGGAGCCCTGAGCTGTCTCTTGTCCATCCTAATGTGTAAACATCAATATTCAGCAGAGAGACTTCTAGCTGTATACCAACCAAGAAATATCTATCCAATTGAGAAATCCACAATAATTCTACTGAAGTCTGTTGGAATCTTCAGAAAGACAAAGAGAGGCTCGAGAGGACGTGGGAAAAGATATTCTTCACCGCAGAACCAAAATAACTCTGTGACAAAATCTGCAGAGTACACCCAGCCAACAACCCTAATAGCTCCAGCACAATCCAGCAGAGATGACAGCCACACATCTGGAGACTGTTCTGTCTTGGAGTCATCAATCTCAGACCCTAGCTCCCAGGGTAGCCCCATCAAGGCTGTCCTCTGTAATGTCAGATCGATAAACAACAAAACAGCAATCATACATGATCTAATAGAGTCTTCTGATCTGGCCTGCCTGACTGAAACCTGGCTTTCTGAACCAGTTGGCCCCACCCTGGAGGCTGCCGTGCCAACAAACTATTCCGTGATATACTGCAACAGGAAAGAACGCAGGGGAGGAGGGGTTGCACTTTGCTTTAGATCAGCTTTGAAAATCAGACCACTTACTGTAGGTCCTACCAACTCGTTTGAATGCTTGGGGGTGCAACTTTCAGCTGAGAAAAACATTAACATATTGCTGATCTACCGCCCACCAGAAAAACACTCAGACTTCCTTAAGGAACTTGTAGACCTCCTATGCAACCTAACACTGGAACACCCCAGATGGATTGTTCTTGGAGATTTCAATACATGGGTGGATGACTCCTCTTCAAAACTTGGAATAGAGCTACCTCGTGCCTTACATGAACTGGGCTTCCTCCAATCAATCAGCTCTGCTACTCACAGGAAAGGCCACACTCTGGACCTTATATTCCATACTGGGCTGTCAATAGCCAATGTGGAAATTAATCCTGTTGCCTGGTCAGACCATCACACTATCCACTTCTCCCTCTCAATACCAGCTGTCAAACACCAGGTCAAGAATCAAATAAAATATCGCCGCTTAAAAGGGCTAACACCTCAACATATCCGAGATAACCTTAGCTTTGATGAATTGACTGACTCCAGCTTGGACCCTGATACTCTGGTGTTTAAATACAAGAAATGTGTGTCCTCCACTTTGTGACCATTGCTCCTCTGCGCACCAAATATCTTACTCCACACCATCATGCACAGTGGTTTGATAACGCTATAAAAGAGCTGAAAAGACAAGGCCGAAAACTTGAGAGACTGTGGCGCAAATCTCAGTCCCCAGAAGACAAACATGCCTTAATCCTCCACTTGAAGAGCTACCAAAAGGTAATCACGGGAAAAAAATCATCCTTTCTATCACAAGAGATTGCAAATGCAGTTAACAAACCAGCCCAACTGTTCCGCACAGTGGAAAAACTCTGCAACCCGGCATGTCAAAAACTTAACATCGAGTCTTCAAAGGACCTCTGTGACCAATTTGCCCATTTCTTCACAGACAAAGTCTCCGCTATAAGGTCCGACATCCAACTTACAGCATCTGAGCCTAATATAGCGCCGAAGACCATTAGCAGAGACAATGTAACACCTTGGTCAAACTTCATAGAAATTGATGAAGAAGTCACATCTAGCATCCTCCTTCACGTCCGCCTAACTACCTGTGACCTAGATCCTGGCCCAACACAGTTCATGTTGAACTGCCCCGACCTGTTCGTACCGGTATTCCTAAAAATTGTTAACTGTTCCTTAAAATCAGGGATATTTCCTGCTTTACTGAAGGAAGCAATCATCAGGCCTCTCCTCAAAAAACCCTCCCTGGATCCAGATGCAATGACCAGCTACAGACCTGTCTCTAACCTTCCCTTTCTGGGCAAGCTAATTGAAAAAGCTGTTTACCTCCAGCTAGAAGCCAAAATCCTACAAAACAACAGTTATGACCCATTCCAGTCTGGCTTCAGGAAACACCACAGCACTGAAACGGCCCTCATCCAAATATGCAACCACCTGCTCATGGCAAGAGACAGAGGAGAGTGCTCCATCCTCATACTGCTAGACCTTTCTGCAGCCTTTGATACAGTTGACCATGACATCTTGATAAACAGGCTACAGGAATACTGCGGCATTGATGGCATAGTTCTTCAGTGGTTCCAATCCTTCTTGAGTGGCAGAACCCAAAAAGTGTCTATGGGGCCCTTCCTGTCCACCCCTGTATCACTTAGGTATGGGGTGCCCCAGGGCTCAATCCTCTCTCCCCTGCTTTTCACGATTTACATGTTACCGCTGGGAAAACTAATCCAAAAACATGGCCTGACATACCACTGCTATGCAGACAACACTCAACTATATCTTTCCTTCAAGCCTGGTGTGACAGACCCAACTCTAACTATAAACGCCTGCTTACGTGAACTACAGCAATGGATGAATGACAACTGGCTGAAACTAAATGCAGACAAAACTGAAGTCCTTCTGATAGGAGGGCAGAGCATGATAACAAAACAACTTAACTTGCAGTCTTCACCACTGGGAATAGGAGGCACGGATCTGCGCAGCTCTGATCATGTGCGTAGCCTGGGAGTTCTAATTGATTGGGATTTAAAGTTCAGAACTCAATTCTCTGCTGTGGTGAAATCATCCTATTTTCACCTGAAGAACATTGCAAAAATCAAGCACCTCATACCCCCAGAAGATCTGCCAACCTTAGTCCACGCCTTCATCACATCCCGACTGGACTACTGCAATGCTCTCTACACTGGCCTTCCAAAAAAGGTCTTGTACCGACCACAGCTGATACAGAATACTGCTGCCAGACTGCTAACCAACCAACCCCGTCACTGCCACATAACGCCAGTCCTGCACTCCCTTCACTGGCTACCTATAGAATGGAGGGTCCTATTCAAGATCGGCCTACTGACATTTAAATCCCTGAATAATTTAGGCCCTGGATACATGAAAGATATGTTGCAGCTGCGTAGCAATCCCCGCATTCTCAGATCAACAGGTTCTAATAATCTAGTCATACCCAGAGTCCACTTGGAAACTTTTGGTCCCAGAGCCTTCTGTCATGCTGCCCCTACGTTTTGGAACTCCTTACCTCAACAGATCAGGACAGCTCCATCCCTGGACGTGTTTAAATCCAGACTGAAAACCCACCTGTTCAGTTTGGCATTTGCAGAAAATATAACTTTTGTTGTGTGAATACTTCATCCTACTAATTACTGAATCTGAGAGAGCCTAAGCGCTTTGAGTCCTATGGGAGAAAAGCGCTATAGAAATGTTATTGTATTGTATTGTATTGTATTAAATGTGACATCATCTTCGCCATCCCCTAGACCAGACTATTGGTTGAGCCCCCTCGCGGTGTCATAATACCCACTTACTCGATTAATATTCAATGTCACCTTTCCTTTACTTACTGGAATTTGGTATTTTGGTAAACATGGCCTATTTTGATTGTTCCTGTGGTGTACGTGTTGAGGTCAGTGTAGACCTGTGGCCTTCTTTCAGGAACATGTTCTCCGATGTTCTCAGTATCTGCTTGTTTATTCAAGCAGACACTGAGATGCCTCTGCCTGCATCACAAGAGACTCTATTTATGTTAAAGACATACTCTGCGGACAAGCCTTTTTACCTAAACTCAGGCCAAGTAACGGAGGCCTACTTAAATTCTAACAGCTATATGAGTGTCTCGGGGGGGGGGGGGGGGGGGGGGGGTAGCACACCAAAGATACGTTGCTTCATTGTGGACAGTTCTGTCATTCAGCTACCTCAGCCCGGCGACCATATGGGCTTGAAAGCCGCCATCACCTGCACTCTCGTCATGGTGCGCACCTGTCCAGCACGGCCGTCACTACACAAACAGCTGTTTGCAGTCACTGCATACCTCTCACTGCATCTTTGACTGCACATTGTATTATACCTGGCAGTCAGTGCATACCTTTCACTTGAATGGAGAGCCTCGAAAGTCCTCCTGTATTGTTATCTTTGGTCACTACCTAGGGACATGCATGCCATGCCTGTTGCCTTCCTTGGATGTGTGGTAGCCGTTCCTGCTCCTTTGCGGATCGCCCATGCGATCCGCAATTGACTTCAATGGGGAGGCGACTTTGAAAACTAGAAAAATGTATGCTGGCCACAAAAGTGATGGAAAAGATGTTTCAAGCGGTCTAACACCTGGGGGGTGGCATGTCGGAGTGGGATAGATGCCAAAAGTCCCGGCAGAAAGGGCAGAAATCACATTGAATGCTAAATTGCAGGCCTAAAGTGCTTTAAAACATCTTGCATGTGTATGCATCAATCAGGGAGTGTAATTAGAGTACTGCTTCACACTGACACACCAAACTCACTGTGTAACGCACCGCAAACAGATGTTTGCGTAGTGACGGTCATGCTGGACTGGTGCGCACCATGGCGAGATTGCTCTGTCTCACTCAGTGATGTCAGGTAATGTCTGACTGCCTTATCAACTTTCAACGGTTCTTTCTCTACCATTGTTAAAGCTTACAACTATTTTTTAAAATACTTGTTCTGCTTGCTGTTCAGTACCTGCAACGAGAATCTTTTATGGAGGGCAAGTCTGCCATTGCGAGTGACCACGGGTAATGGCCGGGGAATCCTGGTTCGATTTCGGTAAGGAGTGGGAACCTAAGAAACGGCTACCACCACCACACATCCAAGGAAGGCAGCAGGCACGCTGTGGGCAAAGGAAGGTATGTTTTCCTGCCGCTGCCCGCCGCTCCGCTGCACTTGTATAGCTATTGAAGCTGGAGGGGAGCACAGAGGGGAAATCCAGAGGTGAGAGAGGGGGGGGACCTTCCCCCCTCCCCGCCGAGTGTGGCCATAGCTTTCCCCTCATGCTGCGACCCCTCCAGCCCCTCAAAACAGCCACGAGCGGGCCCCGGGGGAGAGGGGCCCTGTGGGGAGGGGGGCCCGCTGACAATTTCTGCAGGGGGGCCCAGGGGCTCTTAGTTACGCCCCTGGCGGTTCGCGAAAGTTCGCGCGAACCGCAAGTCAAAAATCGGAGGTTCGGGCCATCTCTAGCCACCAAGGCTCAAGTCTCTATCCTAGTAGTTAGTAGGAGAATAATGCAGGTATCAACTGGCTCCAAGACTGAAGAGGACTAGCGTATCCTAAAGAGGACTAGCGTATCTCTGCCAAGAAATCCAGGTTTGTGATGGATCATCTGCACTGTATAATTTTCCTTTACTCATCAGGTTGTAGATGATTCTGTGTCTGCACACTTACATCTCGAGGGTCCTAATCCACTTAGGATCTTCTCTAATATATGCAGTTTTCCCACCACAGTGGAACTATGTTCCCTCTGACTGGCACTGTATACAGGTTCTCATCCCGACTAGTTTCGGCATCTCGCCATCTTCAGGGGTCACCTGAAGACAGCTGTTTTATTGAAATAAAGTTGACATACTTTTGTAACCCACTGAGAGTATCCAGCTTTGATTTCTTTGCACTTGAGCACTCACACGGGTTGTGACAGCGCTACAGAGGGACCTCTGAAGTGGAGTGTGCTTGTGATCCTGAATACCAGTGCTGTGGAGTGCTCCTGTGTCACTGAACTACCAGCACAAGTTGTACTTGCAACAATATAAAATATATCCTGCAAGGAAGCAGGACATGAAGTTTCAACTTCTAGGGTAGGTTCACCCCATTTCCAATTGTCATTAATAAACATTAGAGATGGCCCGAACATTGGCTGTTCTCATTCGTGGCAAATAGCAAACATTTGGCGTGTTCGATTCGCCCCTTATACATCATCATTGAGCTAAACTTTGACCGCTTACCTCACAGTCAGCAGACACATGGCAGCCAATCAGCTAGCACCCCTTCCTGGACCCCCCACCCCCTATCAAAAAGCAGTTGAGGTGGCCATATTGGATCAATTCTATGCTGGCTGCTGACCGTTAGTGAGAGCAGGGTCAGACTTGCTGCAGATAGGCAGGGAAAGTATTAGCTAGGCCTGTGTTCTTGTTCCATACTTGCTGTGAAAGCACTCCAAACAGCCCTTTTGAGGGCTAGCACATCGGTCTCCTGTGTTTTTTTTTTAGTATGACACTCCACAGCCCACTGACACCCAGAGCTGCGCATAATATGATTTCTGCCCATTATGGTTTAAAACGTGACTTTTCGTCAACTCCGTAATTTTTGGTGAGATTTTTGGCATGGATCCCCCACTGGCATGCCCCTATCCAGGTGTTAGACCCCTTGAAACAACTTTTTCATCACTTTTGTGGCCAGAAACAGTCTTTGTAGGTTTTAGAATTTGCCTACCCATTGAAGATGCTCGGATACCCCTTTTTATTATTCGAGTTTGGTCGAATTCGAATAGTAAATTATTCGAATTCGGTCGAATATTCGAGTCGAATATTTTTTACTATTCGATTCGACCTCGGACTTCGAGCTCACTATTCGAGTCGGTATTCGAGCTCATTATTCAAGCTGACTATTTGAATTGGCCTTAAATAGCTTCCAACACTTGTTTTGAGGGTGAATGATGCAAGAAACATCTTTTTTCCCAAGTAACAACAGCAAGTGATTATGTGGGGATGTTCCTTTAAAAAAAAAAAGGTGTAAAGAGAAGAGAAGTTGTGTCCAAAATTCTGTTCAGTAGTGTATATACTTCTTCTTCTTTATCTTCTATATCTTCTTCTTCTTCTTCTTCTATATCTTCTTCTTCTTCATTTTCTTCTTCTTCTTCTATATCTTCTTCTTCTATATCTTCTTCTTCATCTTCTTCTTCTTCTTCTTCTTCTTCTTCTTCTTCTTCTTCTTCTTCTTCTTCTTCTTCTTCATCTTCATCTTCATCTTCATCTTCATCTTCATCTTCATCTTCTTCTTTTTCTTTTTCTTTTTCTTTTTCTTTTTCTTTTTCTTTTTCTTCTTCTTCTTCTTCTTCTTCTTCTTCTTCTTCTTCTTCTTCATCTTCTTCTTCATCGTCTTCTTCTTCTTCTTCATCTTCATCCTCTTCATCTTCTTCTTCATCTTCTTCATCTTCATCTTCTTCATCTTCTTCTTCATCTTCTTCATCTTCTTCATCTTCTTCTTCTTCATCTTCTTTTTCTATATCTTCTTTTTCTATATCCTCTTCTTCTTATTATTTTTCTATTTCGTCTTCTTCTTTTTCTATATCTTCTTCTATATCGTCTTCTTCTTCTTCACTTATTTCTCTTTTATATATTTTTTTAAAGAAATGCAGCTATTTTTGAGCGTAATAAATAGCTGGTGGTGCACGCATGTTGGAAGCGCCATTGTATGTGCTCCCTGGCAGTGGAAACACACAGACAGCATGAGGTAAATTCAGCAGCAGCAGCAGGAGGAGGAGGATGATTGTGTGGCAGCAGGCAGTCAATGAGGCAGGCAGCGAGACATAATAGGCTGTGTGGTACCTAGCGGTGGTACCAGGCCGTAAATACACAGCATGAGGTTCCAGACAGCGGTCGTGAAGCCCACATCATGTCCAATACACAACTGGGACAACACAGTTTTCAACCCGGACACCTCTAAAAATAATATCACAAAGTATTAATAAAAAGAATATATATTTTTTTAGAGAAAGAAATGCAGCTATTTTTGAACGTAATAAATAGCTGGTGGCGCACGCATGTTGGAAGCGCCATTGTATGTGCTCCCTGGCAGTGGAAACACACAGACAGCAGGAGGTAAATTCAGCAGCAGGAGGAGGAGGATGAGTGTGTGGCAGCAGGCAGTCAGGTAGGTAGGCAGCATGACATAATAGCCCTGGTACCTAGCGTTGATACCAGGGCTGTAAATAAACACAACAGGAGGTCCCAGACAGCGGTCGTGCAGCCCACATCGTGTCCAATACACAACTGGGACAACACAGTTTTCAACCCGGGCACCTTAGAAAAATTAAACCTTTTTTTTTTTTTTAATGGTTTACTTTTTTTTTTTTTTACAGCAAATTACACAGATATAGCTATTGTTGGGCGTAATAGCTGGTGGCAGAGTGGCAGCAGAAGGTAATTCTGTGTACCCTGGCAGTGGGAAACACAGACAGACAGCAGCAGCAGCAGCAGGAGGAATGGAGGAGTAATGAGAGTAGCTATTGTTGGACGTAATAGCTGGGGGCAGAGTGGCAGCAGAAGGTAAAATCTGTGTACCCTTGGCAGTGGGAAACACAGACAGGCAGCAGCAGCAGCAGGAGGAATGGAGGAGTAGTGTGAGTGTGGCAGCAGGTAGGTAGGCAGCGTGACATAATAGCCCTGGTACCTAGCGTTGATACCAGGGCTGTAAATAAACACAACAGGAGGTCCCAGACAGCGGTCGTGCAGCCCACATCGTGTCCAATACACAACTGGGACAACACAGTTCTCAACCCGGGCACCTCAAAAAAATTAATTTTTTTTTTTTTTTTAATGGTTTACTGTTTTTTTTTATTTTACAGCAAATTACACAGATATAGCTATTGTTTGACGTAATAGCTGGTGGCAGAGCGGCAGCAGAAGGTAAATCTGTGTACCCTGGCAGTGGGAAACACAGACAGACAGACAGCAGAAGGGCAGTACACAGCAGCCCACTGTAGATGTAAAATGTCTGGCTGCAGGCGACGTAATAGTCAAAGTGAACCAGGCTGGCTTAGTGAGCAGGAGCCAGGAGGTGGTAAAGGGTGGTAAGGCACATTAACGATGGTTCTTCCAGCAGCCAGTTCATGTCCCCCTGTCGCCGACAACAGGGGCCAGGAACTCGCCTTCCACCCACGCCTGGTTCATCTTGAGAAACGTCAGTCTGTCCACAGACTTGTGAGACAGACGTGAGCGTTTCTCGGTGACCACGCCACCAGCTGCACTGAAGCAGCGCTCGAACAGCACGCTGGAAGGGGGGCAGGACAGCACTTCCAGGGCGTACTGCGCCAGCTCGCTCCAGATCTCCAGGCGCTTGACCCAATACTCCATGGGATCAACAGGGGCATCGCTGTCAAGCCCGCTGTAGGACCCCATGTAGTCAGCCACCATTCGGGTCAGGCGCTGGCTGTGACCGGAGGAGGATGCTGCTGCATGCACCTCCTCTCTAGTCACTGCTGCCGGAGCCTCTACAGTCCTGTAGAGCTCGTTGCTGAGAGACAGCAGGTCTGTGGGGTGCTTGCTGCTGGATGCAGGCACCTGCTGCTGCCTCTGTGCTGGCTGGACAGTGGGGGTGGAAGGCTGGGGGAAGGCTTCCTCCAAGCGCTCAACAAGGGCCTGCTGCAAGCTCCTTATTTGTTGCGCTGGGTCTCCTCCTGCAGGCGGCAGGAACTGGCTCAACTTCCCCTTGAGGCGTGGGTCCAACATCATGCTGATCCAGATGTCCTCCCTCTGCTTCATCTGGATCACCCTGGGGTCCTTGCGCAGGCACGTCAGCATGTGCGCTGCCATTGGGAAGAGGCGGGCCACGTGTGCTGGCACATCGACGACAGTGCTGTCCTCATCCTCCTCCTCTGCCGCCTCATCCTCTTTCCACCCCCGTACCAACTCAGCTGCTCTGTGCTGATCCCCCTCATCAGCAGCAAGGTCAGGGACCTCCACCAAGTCCTCCTCCTCCTCCCCCTCAGAGGTGGACTGTGCAGCTGCTTGCCGCTCCTGCTGGTCCAAGGCTGCCGCTCCCTGTTCCAGCAAAGCATCGAGGGCCCTGTTCAGCAGACAAACCAGAGGCACCCACTCGCAGACCATAGCATGGTCCCTGCTCACCATGTTAGTGGCCTGCAGAAAGGGAGCCAGCACTAAGCACACCTGCTGCATGTGCCTCCAGTCATCATCGGGGACGATGGACGGGATGTTGCTGGTCTTGTCCCTTCTCTGAGCGGTGGAAACAGTGGCCTGGGCAAGGTACTGGTTGACAGCGTGCTTCTGTTCAACCAGACGCTCCAACATCGCCAGTGTGGAGTTCCAGCGAGTTGGAACGTCAAGGATCAGCCGATGGCGTGGCAGCTCCAGCTCCTTTTGCACGTCTTCCAGGCTCGCACAGGCTGCAGCCGAGCGCCGGAAGTGACGCACAACGTTCCTTGCCATTTCCAGCAGTTCGCCCATCCCCTGGTAGGTGCGCAAGAACTTCTGCACCACCAGGTTCAGCACGTGGGCAAGACAGGGGATGTGGGTTAGGTTTCCCCTGTCAATTGCGGCAACCAGATTGGCCCCATTGTCGGCCACCACCTCTCCGACTCTGAGGCCTCTGGGGGTCAGCCAAATCCTCTCCTGCTCCTGGAGTTTGGCCAACACATGGGTTGCCGTCAGTTTGGTCTTCCCAAGGCTGACCAAGTGCAGCAGCGCTTGGCAGTGGCGGGCCTTCACGCTGCTGCTGAGGCGGGGGGTTTGGCCAGGTGTGCCGGAGGATGGCAGAGGATCGGAGGAACCTGCTGCAGTTCCCCTGACCCTGCGGGGTGGCACCACCCACTGTGTTGTTGCTGCTGCTGTGCCCGCTGCTGCTCTCCCATCCTCACCCCCTTCCACCAAGCTGACCCAGTGGACAGTGAAGGACAGGTAGCGGCCTGTCCCGAAGCGGCTGCTCCAGGAGTCCATGGTGACGTGGACCCTTTCACCAACCGCGTGCTCCAGCCCTCGCTCCACATTGGCCATCACAAAGCGGTGCAGTGCAGGAATGGCCTTGCGGGCGAAAAAGTGTCTGCTGGGGAGCTGCCAGTCTGGGGCTGCACAAGCAAGCAGCGCACGCATGTCGCTCCCCTCCTGCACGAGCGTGTACGGCAGGAGTTGGGAGCACATGGCCCGTGCCAGCAAGCCGTTCAGCTGACGCACGCGACGGCTGCTGGGAGGCAGAGCCCTAACCACCCCCTGGAAGGACTCGCTCAAAAGGCTCTGGCGTGGCCTTTTGCTGGCACGGGAATCAGCGGACACAGCAGAGGAGGCCACTGAGGACTGGCTGCCAGAACAGGCCTCAGTGTCGGCGGCAGGAGTTGCAGAGGGGGGAGGAGCAGTGCGTTTCCGCACTCCTGCTGGTGCTGCTGGAGGAGCAGGAGGGCGGGTGGCTGCTGTTGCTGCTGCTGCTGCTGAAGGCTGTGCAGTGATGGGTGTGGTGCCACTGCCAGCACCAGATGCCTTCAGCCTCTGGAACTCCTCATGCTGGTGGAAATGTTTTGCAGCAAGGTGGTTGATGAGCGAGCTGGTGCTGAACTTTAAGGGGTCTGCACCTCTGTTCAACTTCCGCTGACAGTGGTTGCAAGTGGCGTACTTGCTGTACACTGTGGGCATGGTGAAAAATCGCCAGATTGGTGACAAAAACAACCCCCTACGGCCTGGAGCCGCTGCTGCCTGTCTCCCTGTGGTGGTTGGGGCGGGGGCTTGGGTGCGGCTGGTGGTGGTACTGGCAGATGCTGCTGCTGCTGCTGCTGAGCCTGAGACACTAGCAGGCTGTGGGACCTGCCTACTGCTGCCAATGCTTGCAATGATGCGCCTCCTTGCAAGGCCCACAAGTGCATCCTCCTCCTCCTCCTCAGAGCTGCTGATGACGACATCCCCTGGAGCTGGTGGCACCCAGTCTTTGTCTGTCACCGTGTCATCATCATCATCCCCCTCCTGAAACATGTCCTGCTGGGATGATGACCCCCCAAACTCCTCTCCTGATGCATGGATGGGCTGCTTGACTGTCGCCACAGTCTTGCTGTCCAATCCCTCCTCCCCCAAAGTGCCCATCAGCATCTCCTCCTCCAAATCGCCAACAACAGCAGACAATACCCTGATGGTGCCTGGGGTAAAAATACTGCTGAGTGACAGGTCGCCAACTTGTGACGGTGAACTGGCCTCCTCCCCAGGCCCTGCTGGGCGGCTGCTGCGAACAGGGGTGGTGGTGGTGGTGGTGAGGGTGGAGGCCTCGGATGCAGAGCTGATGGCGGGCTGCTCATCCTCCGTCATCGGTTGCACCACAGTGTCTGCATCCTTTTCCTTAATGGGACGTTTCCGACTCGGCTGGAGGAAAATAGGAGCAGGTACTACACGCTGCTGCTGCTGCTGCTGCTGTGTCTCTGCAGTGTTAGTTGCTCCTGCTGGGCGGCGCCTAAGGCATCCACGGCCAGTGGCTATAGGAGGAATGTTAGCCACTGACGCAGCTGCTGCTGCTGCGGAACTGTGCATGGTGGCGCGGCCGTGGCTTGCCACAATGCTGCTGCCTCTCCTCTTGATTCCCTTGCTGCCCTTCCCCTTGCCCAAACCGCGCTGGCTGCCACTTCCAGACATCTTTGATGTTTTGGGCGTAAACAAAAAAGTTTTTTAAAAGGGCGGGTGAAAAAGTGGGGTACTTTAATGGAGTGGGTTGGTGGGTGAGGTGACACTAATCACTAAGTGATTAGATCGCTAAGTGATTACTAGTACAGTACTAATACAAAATACAATAATTCAGTAATCAGTATAAGTGTGAACAGTGAACAGTGAGTGTGTCCCCTAGCCTAGTACACTAACTAGAAAATACAATAATCAGTAGTAATCAGATTAAATAGAAGGAAATAGAGTGTGTGTGTGTACTGAGTGCACGTACACACACACGCAGGAGCTAGCCTATGAACAGTGACTAAGTGTCCCTAGTAGTAAGTAGTAAGTAAGTGTACAACTAGAAATTACAATAATCAGTAGTAATCAGAAGGAAATAGAGTGTGTGTACTGACAGTGCACGCACACACACACGCAGCGCAGGAGCTAGCCTATGAACAGTGACTGAGTGTCCCTAGTAGTAAGTAGTTAGTAAGTACAACTATAAATTACAATAATCAATAGTAATCAGAAGGAAATAGAGTGTGTGTACTGTGCACGCACACACGCAGGAGCTATGAACAAACAGTGACAGTGAGTGTCCTAGTACAGTTACTACAAAATACAATCACTCAGTAGTAAAGGTAGGACAGCAGAAACACTGGTATAATAAACTAACAGAGGACAGTCACAGGAGGACAGCTGCCCACACAGGCAAGGCCCTGAGGCCTAAAGCAGTGTAAGCTTGCCTGCAGCAGCTGTGTCTGTCTCTATGTAACACACAAGCTACTAACTAAAATACAATGTCTATCTAACTAACAACAATATAGGTGTGTATAGGAGGTGTATGTGAGCAAAAACGCTAGGTAGTTGACCACAATAAAGCTCTTGCTAAGCCAAAGCACAAAGGAGCAGATCTCTCTCTGTACAAAGTCAAGCAAGGACAGAAAAACGGAACATGGTGGCCGCTATTTATAGGGTAGGGGCTGGCCAGGGTCCCCCTCTGTGATTGGCTGCCATCAGAGGGCCTGGGAGCCCTCTGATTGGCTCTAAGGACATCAATCTGGGCTCTGACGCTATTCGAGCTCGGTATTCGAGCTCGAATAGCGCTGTTAGCTCGAATAGCTCGAATAGTGAATGGGCTATTCGAGTTCACTCGAATAGCCCATTCGAGTAGCTGCAGCTATTCGAGCTTGGTATTCGAGCTCGAATAGCTGAATAAAGAGCTCGAATATTCGAGCTACTCGAATATTCGAGCTCTGCTGAGCACCACTGGTCTATGGTGGTTCGCCAGTTCTGCCTGTGCACGAACATTTTGCGAAAGTTTGCGTTTGGCGTTCACAAGCGGAAAATTCTATGCTCGCTACATCTCTAATAAACATCAGTACACTAATCAGTTCTCATAATGTGACTAGCACTAGTTAAAACAATAATGCATTAATGTGTATTACAGCAGTAACTCCTAAGGCTCAAGAAAGCACTGCCTAGTTATGGGTAGTGTGCAGGGCGACAGTCTTGTGGATGGAAATAAGGAGCTCTGATTTCCAGCAGTTATAGGAGAGTTGCAGGGATCTAGTTAGTCTACTATCTAGTCTACTAGTAGACACACAGGGGCTTAATCGGCCCTTAGTAACAGACAACAAGAGTTACATAATTTAAATTACATTTTTTAATGAAACTAAATAAAAAAAAATCCAAAATAAAAATAAACTACCCCCCTCCCATAATTATTTTTAGTTCTACCCCGTGAAACATAAAGATGATCCTGTGTACTAAACAAGAAGATTTAGTTTTTTAAATCAAAACATAGATCCAGATTTTTGGCAATATTTTATATTGAGTTTTGACTTGCATTCACAGTAAGTGGTTTTTGGAATAAAACACCAGCTGTATAAGGGACATTATTATTATTATTATTTAGTATTTATATAGCGCCGACATATTACGCCGCGCTGTACAGTGTATATATATATATATATATATATCTTGTCACTAACTGTCCCTCAAAGGAGCTCACAATCTAATCCCTACCATTGCCATATGTCTATATTATGTAGTGTAAGTACTGTAGTCTAGGGCCAATTTTTAGGGGGAGCCAATTAACTTATCCGTATGTTTTTGGAATGTGGGAGGAAACCGGAGTGCCCAGAGGAAACCCACGCAGACACGGAGAGAACATACAAACTCTTTGCAGATAGTGCCCTGGCTGGGATTCGAACCAGGGACCCAGCGCTGCAAGGCGAGAGAGCTAGCCACTACGCCACCATGCTGCCCATCTGTATATCTAAATGGCAGTTGTAATATGCATGGCATAGATGCAGTGCTGCACGTGCATATTACAACTTCCACCTACTGCCCTCATGGAGGGCATACACGGTGGGGCTCTGCGTCTGTGTACACGCGCGTTATGGGTGGTGCCCTGGGGGGTGGGGGGGGTGATCGTACATGTGCAGGAAATTCTTTAATGAATCAGAGGATTACTGGTAGTTACCAAAATTATATATAACCTATTATAATATGACATTTGACTTGGAAGTCCGTAGTTCCTTTAAAGTCCAGAATGTCTTCCATGTTAAAAGAATTCTGAGGTCCCCCAATGCATTTTCTGAAAAGGATTTCCACCAAGGAAACACCATTTTACTAACAAAACTCACTGCGCAGCAACAGTGGGATCACAACACTAGGAATGTAGAATAAACCGCCTTCATTTTTAATTGTTAGGTTATTGTTAAGGAATTGCTTTGAAATATGCAGTTATAGTTCTTCTCTTACCACAAAGAACTGAGAGATCATCATGACACATTATTCCATTATGATCTTCAAATACTCTGATTCTTTTTCTTTGTACGTGTGATGGTTACCTCTACTCTCAACAATGCCTTACTGACCATTTAAAAACCACTAATATAATGCTAAGCTGCAAAGGAAAGTCATCTAACCTCTAACATACTTTGGTCACACTGGAATACAATGGCACATTGACAATTTAAGTAGGACAAAGTCATGAATATTTGTAAGTTTTCTAAGCAAGATAAGAAGAATGACGATACCACTTAATTTACAAGCTTTATTAAGTCCTTGGTTGAGGAAAAAAAAGTAAATCCCCAAAACTGGATCTCTGAGGATTGGGAGGGATGTACAGTAGTTATTCTGGGCATGTGTTCCTTGTGGAAAAGAACAACATATTGCCAGCTGAGTGCTACACAAGGAATCTGCTGAGCCTGATAAATGCTTTACCGCAGGTGAATGTAGCTTAGTACAATATCACAGTGTACTCAACTCCATCATTGTGTCTGATGTCTTAAACAGATTTTGGTCAAGGTTTTGGCAAGTTGAAGCTAGTCTGAAGTTAATCATCCTCTACAGTGCTAATGATCTTAAAAGTAGCTGCAGTCAAAACAGCTGAAATGGAGTCGTTTGTTCTGATTGTTAATATAACCTTTATTTTTTTACCATTTTCTTGACTATACACAATATCTGACACTCTTAAAGTGGTGCACGTTTCTTCAGTTTTTTTTTTTTCAGTTCCAGTAATGTGAGGTATATTGTGGTATTTTTCAGCATAGTAGTAACAGTAGAGTATTGTACCGTGTTAGTCATCAGTGATGGCTTACACAGTACAATACTCTACTGCTACCCTTAAAGAACAACTATCAATATTAATGTTTTTCCCCTAACTGATTTAATACATGAAGAATAAAGACTGGCAAAAGAATGGGGAATTTTCGTGAAAATACGCTTATATTTTCACGTTTTTCGCTTTCAATTTTATCAATGCAAATTCTTCGCATTTCTGCCTGTTTACAGACTTTTGTGGTTAATAGCAAAACTCCCTTACCAGCTAATTTGCAAGGTCTGTTAACAACTTAAGGACCACAGGCTTACACCCCCTAGTGACCAGGTTATTTTTTACCATTCAGGCCACTGCAGTTTTAAGGGCTAGCTGCAGGGCCGTACAACTCTGCACACAAGGGAGCCCCCTCCTTTACTGCCCAACCAAAAGACCTTTCTGTTGGTGGGCTCTGATCGCTGCTGCAGGCATTATTTATTTATTTTTTTACTTTTATTGTATTTTTTTTAATAAAAATGACTATTTTTTTTTTTACAGTGATCCCCCCCTCGCTAGCAATCGGCTGCAGCACCAATCGCTCTAAAGCCTCTACAGCCTCTACAGGAGACAGCCGTGTGACACGGTTGTCCCCAATAGAGCACTGCCATAGATCAGCGCACTGTACCATGTAAATAGACGGCGGTTTCCACTAGCCGTGAATTTGCATTTCATCGCATCAAAATTGAAGCCAATGCATGTCAATGGAGTAGTTTTCATTGAATGCAAATCTTCATTTTGTGACCCAGGGAAATTATGGATGGCAGCACTCACAGACAGCTGCATCCGGACTTCTGGAACACAACCAAAAGACACTTATGGCTGGATGCGCTGTGATCCCACACAGTGGCATAGCAATAGGGGGTGCAGAGGTAGCGCCGAAGGGTCCACCCTCTATTATAGTATTAACTCTCTATTGGTCCTGTGATGACAATAATCACTCATATAGATGCTTTGAATAGTAGTAATCCTTAACCGTCTCCCATCCCCTTCTTGCAACTCTGACATTGTGGTTGTCCTTGGTAGGTTTTGGTGTGCCGTATCAATTCTTATGTATAGAGTGCTTGGGGGGGGGGGGGGAGGGGAGGAGGCATGCAAAACTTGCACCAGGGCCCATAGCTCCTTAGCTATGCCACTGATCCCACACCTCTGTTCTTCTCTGATTGGCCAACACTTCTTATGCTGAGAAGCTGAAGCCAGCTCTACAGTCACACAATGACAATGCACTTTCTATTGCAAAGCTGGGTGGGACTGTCTGAAGGAGGGTGGGCAAGGCACAGACAGAGTAAGGGAGGAAAGGATGTCAGGATTGGCTTCAAGTCAAAATAGAAAATACTAAGAAGGATTTTCTCTTTATTTTACTATAGAAAAAGCACTCAAATGAAAATGTGGACAGTGCAATACATATGTTAACTAAGCAGAGCAAGTATTTATCTACTTACTTTTTTTTTTTGTGAGTTAGTATGGCTGACAGCTCCTCTTTAAAGTGAGTGTCTCTGCACAATTTACAAGAAGTGTGCCTGGAGTCATCTGCCTGCCATTTCTTCTCCACCAAAGGTTTATTTCCTATGGCTTATGTGTTGACTTAGGCTTGAGATAAATAAGTAAGCAATGGCCATCTGGTGAGGGGCTGCATAATTGCTTACAACTACAGCTTTAATTGAACTTGCAAAGAAATGAAACCATAATGGAAACAATACGTAAGTCTTTGCAGAACCTATTTTCCAAACTGGAAAATTCTAGTCCTGTCACCAACAGAATGTGGAGGGTTTTTCAAACCAGAAGACTCTACACATTCTGAAAACAAGTGTTTGCCTTGTTGAGGTTTGGACCATTTTGTCTTTTCTCACTCATGTCTGAGTAAGCTATTTTATTAACTGACTCAGTGCTTCTTGTTCTCTCTTTGAATACACAGTACATGTATCACAGACATTGGCTGCACTAAATTCAAGACAAGCCATTTTCATGGAACAATTTTATGAATGTTGGCTATCATAAAGCAACCCCAGACAGATAATATAGCCCTTCTTAAGCAACCACACTGGTCTTCTTGAATTATTAATGTATTTATTCTTCATGTCTCCTTTCTTTAAAGGGACCCTGAGATCAGGCTCAAAACTGAATTTGGACTTACCTGAGGCTTCCTCCTGGCTCTTCTCCCGATTCCCCTGGTGACTCCGTTAATCGGCAACTTTGGCCTGAAGTTGCTTGTGCGTGTTCCTACCAAGCGCAATGCAACATCACGCTGATGTGAAAGTTCTGCATATGCTTGGATCAGTCTTAGAGAACCACGCATGCACAGAACTCTCACGCTGGTGTGATGACGCATAGCGTGTGCGGTGATGGCATGCTTGAGCATCTGTAAGCTGAAGTCAACGATTGATGGAGCCATCAGCAGGACCGGGAGAGGAGCCAGGAGGATGCCGCGGGATCTTGTGGGCTACGGGGGGGGGGGGGGGGGGGAGTTTTAGGTGGACTGAATTGAGCCCCAGATAAGTCTGAATTCCATTTTGACCCTGAGTTCAGGGTCCCTTTAACATCTTATATCCTTTACTGCTTTAGGTTCCACCCCTTCTTCAGCCCTCTAGCTTCCTGTAACTTTACATAGGCATAAACTATACATAATTTTTGCACCTACTAAATATGTTTTATTTTAATTAACATTTAATATTAAGGACACACCAATTCCCAGCTTCTCACCTTTACTGCTTAAAGGGAAGGATCAGGGTCCGTAAAAAAAAAAAAATAGAAATGCAAATCCACTTAACTGGGGCTTCCTCCAGCCCGTGGCAGGCAGGACGTGCCCTCGGCGCCGCTTCGCAGGCTCCCAGTCTCCTCCGGTGGCCGACCCGACCTGGCCAGGCCGGCTGCCAGGTCGGGCTCTTCTGCGCTCCAAAATGCGCCTCACGGGAGCGCACTGGCGTCATCGGACGTCCTCCGGGCTGTACTTCCACATTCTATTTAGCACATAAAGTGAACCTACCTGAAATGAAAAAAAAAAACTTATCAGATAATAATTTGTATGTGTAGTATGGATGATAAATAGAACATTAGTGCTATAGAAACAGACAAAATAAAGTGAAAAGAGACAGAGAGTCCAATCTGGAGGAATATGTTATGATAAGAATGTTGTAAAATGTTCGAGCAAGAGTAATACTCACAAGTGTGGGCTACCATCAAGCTAACCACTGAAAGAGCAGGTGGGGATCACAACCATGTCCCCACTCAGGGTAAAAATGCTGTTTTGCTTAGATAACAACTCAAGTTTTTTTTTAAATATTGCTGTACTGGAAAGCAGAAAAGGATTTCAGATAATTTCTTAGTAGGGCTAGTACTATATGTGTATATGTGTATATCATCATGTTTCTTTTCATTTCAAGTACATTTTAACATCCTTTAACCACTTCCCGACCGCCTAACGCACAGAGGCGGCCGGGAAGTGGACCCCACAAGGACCAGCTCATGCCCAAAGGCGGCGGTCCTTGTAGGGGCATGGGCAGAGCGATCGCGTCTTTCGTGACGCGATCCTCCACCTCCACCTGGCGCCACTCACCCGCCGCAACATCCCGCCGGCCATACGGAAGCGCCGGCGGGATGTTAAGTCCGCGATCGCCGCATACAAAGTGTATAATACACTTTGTAATGTTTACAAAGTGTATTATACAGGCTGCCCCCTGCCCTGGTGGTCCCAGTGTCCGAGGGACCACCAGGGCAGGCTGCAGCCACCCTAGTCTGCACCCAAGAACACTGATTTTCCCCCAGCCCCAGATCGCCCACAGCACCCATCAGGACCCCCCCTGCCCACCCCCCAGACCCCTGTTTGCACCCAATCACCCCCCTCATCACCCATCAATCACTCCCTGTCACTATCTGTCAACGCTATTTTTTTTTATCCCCCCCCCCTCCCCCCCTGCCCCCTCCTGATCACCCCCCACCCCTCAGATTCTCCCCAGACACCCCCCCCCCTGTGTACTGTATGCATCTATCCCCCTGATCACCTGTCAATCACCCGTCAATCACCCGTCAATCACCCATCAATCACCCATCAATCACCCCCTGTCACTGCCACCCATCAATCAGCCCCTAATCTGCCCCTTGCGGGCAATCTGATCACCCACCCACACCAATAAATCGCCCGCAGATCCGACATCAGATCACCACCCAAGCGCAGTGTTTACATCTATTCTCTACCCTAAACACCCACTAATTACCCATCAATCACCCATCAATCACCGCCTATCACCACCTGTCACTGTTACCCATCAGATTAGACCCTAATCTGCCCCTTGCGGGCACCCAATCACCCGCCCACACGCTCAAATTGCCCTCAGACCCCCCCTTATCAATTCGCCAGCGCATTACTTACATCTGTTCTTCCCTGTAATAACCCACTAATCACCTGTCAATCACCTATCAATCACCCCCTGTCACTGCCACCCATCAATCACCCCCTGTCACTGCCACCTATCAATCAGCCCCTAACCTGCCCCTTGCGGAAAATCTGATCACCCACCCACACCAATAGATCGCCCGCAGATCCGACGTCCGATCACCTCCCAAGTGCAGTGTTTACATCTATTCTCTACCCTAAACACCCACTAATTACCCATCAATCACCCCCTATCACCACCTGTCACTGTTACCCATCAGATCAGACCCTAATCTGCCTCTTGCGGGCACCCAATCACCCGCCTACACGCTCAGATTGCCCTTAGACCCCCCTTTATCAATTCGCCAGTGCAATATTTACATCTGTTCTCCCCTGTAATAACCCACTAATTACCTGTCAATCACCTGTCAATCACCTATCAATCACCCATCAATCACCCCCTGTCACTGCCACCCATCAATCACCCCCTGTCACTGCCACCCATCAATCAGCCCCTAACCTGCCCCTTGTGGGCAATCTGATCACCCACCCACACCAATAGATCGCCCGCAGATCCGACGTCCGATCACCTCCCAAGTGCAGTGTTTACATCTGTTCTCCACCCTAAACACCCACTAATTACCCATCAATCACCCATCAATCACCCCCTATCACCACCTGTCACTGTTACCCATCAGATCAGACCCTAATCTGCCCCTTGCGGGCACCCAATCACCCGCCTACACGCTCAGATTGCCCTCAGACCCCCCCCCCCATATCAATTCGCCAGTGCAATATTTACATCTGTGCTTCCCTGTAATAACCCACTGATCACCTGTCAATCACCTGTCAATCACCCATCAATCACCCCCTGTCACTGCCACCCATCAATCACCCCCTGTCACTGCCACCCATCAATCAGCCCCTAACCTGCCCCTTGCGGGCAATCTGATCACCCACCCACACCAATAGATCGCCCGCAGATCCGACATCCGATCACCTCCCAAGTGCAGTGTTTACATCTGTTCTCCACCCTAAACACCCACTAATTACCTATCAATCACCCCCTGTCACTGCTACCTATCAGATTAGACCCCTATCTGCCCCTAGGGCACTCAATCACCCGCCCACACCCTCAGAATGCCCTCAGACCCCAGTCCTGAGCACCTCGCCAGTGCATTGCTTGCATCTATTCCCCCCTCTAATCACACCTTGAGACACCCATCAATCACCTCCTGTCACCCCCTAGCACACCTACCCATCAGATCAGGCCCTAATTTGCCCCGTGTGGGCTCCTGATCACTCGGCCAAACCCTCAGATCCCCCTCAGACCCCCTTCCGATCACCTCCCCAGTGCATTGATTGCATCTATTTTCCCCTCTAACCACCCCCTGAGACACCCATCAATCACCTCCTGTCACCCCCCTAGCACTCCTATCCATCAGATCAGGCCCAATACAACCTGTCATCTAAAAGGCCACCCTGCTTATGACCGGTTCCACAAAATTCGCCCCCTCATAGACCACCTGTCATCAAAATTTGCAGATGCTTATACCCCTGAACAGTCATTTTGAGACATTTGGTTTCCAGACTACTCACGGTTTTGGGCCCGTAAAATGCCAGGGCGGTATAGGAACCCCACAAGTGACCCCATTTTAGAAAAAAGACACCCCAAGGTATTCTGTTAGGTGTATGACGAGTTCATAGAAGATTTTATTTTTTGTCAAAAGTTAGCGGAAATTGATTTTTATTGTTTTTTTTTCACAAAGTGTCATTTTTCACTAACTTGTGACAAAAAATAAAATCTTCTATGAACTCGCCATACACCAAACAGAATACCTTGGGGTGTCTTCTTTCTAAAATGGGGTCACTTGTGGGCAGGGGCGTAGCAATAGGGGGTGCAGCGGTAGCGACCGCATCGGGGCCCTTGGGCCAGAGGGGCCCCAAAGGGCCCTCCCTCAACTACAGTATTAGCTCTCTATTGGTCCTGTGCTCATAATAATCACTTCTATATATACATTGAGTAGTGGTAAACATTAACAAGCTCTTCTCCATCCCCTTCTTGCACCTCTGACACTGTAGTTGCCATTGGCAGGTTTTGGTGTGCCGTATCAATTGTTATGTATAGAGTGCCTGGGGGGCCCCATTGTAAAACTTGCATCGGGGCCCACAGCTCCTTAGCTACGCCACTGCTTGTGGGGTTCCTATACTGCCCTGGCATTTTAGGGGCCCTAAACCGCGAGGAGTAGTCTAGAAAACAAATGCCTCAAAATGACCTGTGAATAGGACGTTGGGTCCCTTAGCGCACCTAGGCTGCAAAAAAGTGTCACACATGTGGTACCGCCGTGTAAAAAAAATCAAACAATTGTCATTTACAGAGATATTTCTCCCACCCTGCATGGGTATGTGTAAAAATACACCCCAAAACACATTATACTACTTCTCCTGAGTACGGCGGTACCACATGTGTGGCACTTTTTTACACCCTAAGTATGCTAAGGGGCCCAAAGTCCAATGAGTACCTTTAGGATTTCACAGGTCATTTTGCGACATTTGGTTTCAAGACTACTCCTCACGGTTTAGGGCCCCTAAAATGCCAGGGCTGTATAGGAACCCCACAAATGACCCCATTCTAGAGAGAAGACACCCAAAGGTATTCCGTTAGGAGTATGGCGAGTTCATAGAAGATTTTATTTTTTGTCACAAGTTAGCGGAAAATGACACTTTGTGAAAAAAAAACAATTAAAATCAATTTCTGCTAACTTGTGACAAAAAAATAAAAACTTCTATGAACTCACCATACTCCTAACAGAATACCTTGGGGTGTCTTCTTTCTAAAATGGGGTCATTTGTGGGGTTCCTATACTGCCCTGGCATTTTAGGGGCCCTAAACCGTGAGGAGTAGTCTTTAAACAAAAATGACCTGTGAAATCCTAAAGGTACTCATTGGACTTTGGGCCCCTTAGCGCAGTTAGGGTGCAAAAAAAGTGCCACACATGTGGTATTGCCGTACTCGGGAGAAGTAGTATAATGTGTTTTGGGGTGTATTTTCACACATACCCATGCTGGGTGGGAGAAATACCTCTGTAAATGACAATCTTTTGATTTTTTTACACACAATTGTCCATTTACAGAGTTATTTCTCCCACCCAGCATGGGTATGTGTAAAAATACACCCCAAAACACATTGTACTACTTCTCCCGAGTACAGCGATACCACATGTGTTGCACTTTTTAGCACCCTAACTGCGCTAAGGGGCCCAAAGTCCAATGAGTACCTTTAGGATTTCACAGGTCATTTTGAGAAATTTTGTTTCAAGACTACGCCTCACGGTTTAGGGCCCCTAAAATGCCAGGACAGTATAGGAACCCCACAAATGAATCCATTTTAGAAAGAAGACACTCCAAGGTATTCTGTTAGTAGTACGGTGAGTTCATAGAAGATTTTATTTTTTGTCACAAGTTAGCGGAAATTGATTTTTATTTTTTCAGAAAGTGTCATTTTCCGCTAACTTGTGACAAAAAATAAAATCTTCTATGAACTCACCGTACTACTAACGGAATACCTTGGGGTGTCTTCTTTCTAAAATGGGGTCATTTGTGGGGTTCCTATACTGTCCTGGCATTTTAGGGGCCCTAAACCGTGAGGAGTAGTCTTGAAAACAAATGTCTGAAAATGACCTGTGAAATCCTAAAGGTACTCATTGGACTTTGGGCCCCTGAGCGCAGTTAGGGTGCAAAAAAGTGCCACACATGTGGTATCGCCGTACTCAGGAGAAGTAGTATAATGTGTTTTGGGGTGTATTTTTACACATACCCATGCTGAGTGGGAGAAAGATCTCTGTAAATGGACAATTGTGTGTAAAAAAAATTAAAAAATTGTCATTTACAGAGATATTTCTCCCACCCAGCATCGGTATGTGTAAAAATACACCCCAAAACACATTATACTACTTCTACTGAGTACGGCAATACCACATGTGTGGCACTTTTTTGCACCCTAACTGCGCTAAGTGGCCCAAAGTCCAATGAGCACCTTTAGGCTTTACAGGGGTGCTTACAAATTAGCACCCCCCAAAATGTGAGGACAGTAAACACACCCCACAAATGACCCCATTTTGGAAAGTAGACACTTCAAGGTATTCAGAGAGGGGCATGGTGAGTCCATGGCAGATTTCATTTTTTTTTTTGGTGCAAGTTAGAAGAAATGGAAACTTTTTTTTTTTTTTTTGTCACAAAGTGTCATTTTCCGCTTACTTGTGACAAAAAAATAATATCTTCTATGAACTCACTATGCCTCTCAGTGAATACTTTGGGATGTCTTCTTTCCAAAATGGGGTCATTTGGGGGGTATTTATACTATCCTGGAATTCTAGCCCCTCATGAAACATGACAGGGGGTCAGAAAAGTCATAGATGCTTGAAAATGAGAAAATTCACTTTTTGCACCATAGTTTGTAAACGCTATAACTTTTACCCAAACCAATAAATATAGGCTGAATGGGGTTTTTTTTATCAAAAACATGTTTGTCCACATTTTTCGTGCTGCATGTATACAGAAATTTTACTTTATTTGAAAAATGTCAGCATAGAAAGTTAAAAAAAATCATTTTTTTGCCAAAATTCATGTCTTTTTTGATGAATATAATAAAAAGTAAAAATCGCAGGAGCAATCAAATAGCACCAAAAGAAAGCTTTATTAGTGACAAGAAAAGGAGCCAAAATTCATTTAGGTGGTAGGTTGTATGAGCGAGCAATAAACCGTGAAAGCTGCAGTGGTCTGAATCGAAAAAAAGTGGCCGGTCCTTAAGGGAGGTAAAGCCCTAGGTCCTCAAGTGGTTAAGCTCTTTAAACACATCTTAGGAATGACCTCTTTAAACAAACAAACAAACAACCTGGCGCAGAAAATGGTATTCAGTTACTTATCCAGCTTGATCTCATCCTCTACTTACCATTCAAGGTACCCCAGCTTATGTTCCCCATCACTTTGTGTTTCATACCTCTATTTATTTACAGTGCCTTGTAAGCTCTTATGGTCAGGATCACCCCTTGACATTTTTCACAGTATTGCTCTTAATTGTTTTGCTCGCCTGCTATGTACCTCCTACTAGGCTTACTTTATTACTATGTATTAAGCAGGCCTGAATTTACCTCACAGGAGCCTATAGGCACAGATGTCCTGGCACCTTAGACTTTGCCCTCCAAGAGCCTACAAACCCCCACTAGACTGCACTGCAAGTGTGCTGGCTGTCCTAGTTGTCACTACTCCCTTACTTCCCTTGTCCATCATAGGTAGCTACAGGTGTCCCTTATCATTAGGTAGCCAGAAGTACCCTCAATAATAAGTAGCTAAAGGTGCACCCGACTGAAGGGAGATCTCATCAGGGGAATGTGGAGAGCTCTCATTAACGATCTGCTCGGGACTCTTCATAGGGAAGGAGGGAGAGAGGCACCATATACAGTCATGTAAACAAGTTAACCTGTATTTTTTTAAATCAGATACTGTATTTTTTCTAGGAAAGTCAGTATTTCAGATAAAGCAGCTTAATGATGCAATTATTTTAACACAATTATTATATTTATATAGCACTGATATCTTTCACAGCACTGTACAAGTGTATAGTTATGTCACTCCTAACTATCATTCAAAGGGGCTCAGAATCTAGTTCTTACCATAGCCATACAGGGCCAGGCCAAGGCAGAGGCAATAGATGCTCCATCCTCAGGGCACAGTGTAGGAGGGGGCGCACAACTCACTCAGCTATCATTTCCCCTATTGTGTTAGTAGCAGAGAGAAATAATAACAGGGGATACGTGGCAGTGACTACAAACTAGAGATTAAGGTGTTGGGGTCCCTGGGGCACCTCTTAGTCTAATAGCAATCAGTGTGTGACGGCTGAGGTGGGAGGGATGGAGGGGGCGCACTTTGGTGTCTCAGCCTTGGGTGCTGGAGGACCTTGTCCCGGCTCTGTAGCCATTTGTCCATCATAGTGTAGGGTCAATTTTAGAGGGAGGCCAATAAACATGTACACAATCGTTTAAGCGCACATCCTATTCATATAAAAGTTCACATAAAAATCACTTAGGAGTCCTCATAGTCAGTTTCTTGGAGGCCAATAAACATATCTGTATATTTTTGCGATGTGGGAGGAAACTGGAGTGCCTGGAGGAAGCCGACACAGACACAGTAAGAACATAAAAACTCCATGCAGATAGCGGCCTGGAGGGATTCCAACTGGCGACCCAGCCTTGCAAGGCGAGAGTGCTATCCACCATGCCACTGTGCTGCCCAATTAAGGATGAAACTAATTTTCCATACATTTCTGGAAACATTTCAGTAGAACTTTTAATATACTGATTGTCTTGCTGCATGTCTTTGTAAAATATGCCTTACCACAAAAATTTCACCAAGACTTTTGCTGAGGGAATTCTTTTTTGAAATCATGACATGAACTATGTACAGTATTTCAAATTATAGAAACTGCTTCTAAATCAAAGCAGTTAAAAGGAGAGCAGCGCTACATGATATGCAGACAATATAGCATATTTTGGAAGAGAATCAACAGTTTGTTGCAGGTAAATCTGACATAGTAGACTTTCAAACAATAGATATTTTGTGTTTTCTCTATGTGTTATTGTTCATTTCTAGCAGCTATATGAGAATTATTTCATGAGACAGAAAACAGCACATGAAGTGTGTTAACATACAGTATAGAAACAATATGAATTGATTTTCACTAGATTGCTTGCAATCATCTTAAAGTGTACCTAAGATGGGGCCATAACAAAAAACATACATACCCGGGGCTTCCTCCAGCCCCCTCCGGCTTCATCACTCCCATGCCATCCTCTTCTGACTGTGCAATTGACCCTGGACTGGAGGACTTTACAGGGCAATGTGTATTGTCAGTCCTAATGTGGAAGATGGAAAAGCTTTGGAGGTTCTGAAAAATACTTTTTAGGAAAGTACACCCATCAGAATAATAATGTCACTAAAAATATACTTTTTCACAAGGACTTTTAAACATCTTTGATGCTTTTCATGAGAGAGACCATCATAACCAAAAGATAATTCTTGCAAATTTTGACTTGATTTTGACCAGATTTGACACAGTTTTTCATATTTCTTTTCAGTTTGAAAATTACAATAATTTTTACTGACTGATTGTAACATTTTAAATATCTGACCAATGAATCACACATATGTTAATTTTTTTCCCAATTATGGAAAACAAAATATTGAAAACTCTGAAAAAAAATTGCTTGGGTCAATTAATGAAGAAATTGACAACCTATCCTATACTATTCAATTAGCCACTCCCATTTAATTTATATTCATAAAAAAAGAGAGTTCTATCAGATTTCTCACTCATTTAAAAAAATTGAGATTTTTCTATACAACCAATCATTTTTATCAAAATTGAAATATATTTAATGTTTTTATTGTATTCATGTGGCCACCTTTTGAAAAAAAAGAGCTCTCAAAAGAGCTGTTGAGGGGTGCTTTTTTAGCAATAAGAATCAGCAAGGAGCAAGCTAACAAGCCTACAAGAGCCTAACTAAGCTTTCCCTATGAGAGTCTGCAGCAGCTCTCCCTTCTCTAATTACTGCAGGCACACGAGTAAGTCCAATGACTGATGCTGCCTGCCTTTTATAAAGGGGGGAGGGCCTCCAGGAGGGAGTGTAGCCTGATTGACAAAGTTTGCGGTTCTCCGCGAATGCGAACCATGGAAATTCGCCGGGAAATTCGCCGGGAACTGATCACCGAAAACCGTTCGGGCCATCTCTACCACCTACATGTCCCCCTTTGTGTCCGCCTCAGTGTCCACTTGCTGTGCTCCCTTTGTGTATAGTAATTAGCGCGGCAGCAGATGTTTGTATCACTCCGCTGACCCAAGTTATGTAAGACAGTCTAAATAATTTTTTCCTATACGACAGTATGGTAATTGTAATTCCCATGTTATTTATGTTGTCTCCTGCTCCTCACGTTGTATGCAATGTGGACTGTGTGTACTTGTGTGTATGTACCTTGTCTTTTCATACCTACATAGGATATGTGTAAGGACACATTATTGTCTGAAACATGTCAGCCATTTTGTCTGTCCTATTTTACTTTCAAATAAAAGTGGAAGTTTTATTGTGGCCTTTGGAGAGTTGCAGATTTGTTCTGACAGTCTGTGCTTGTTACCTCCAGAAGAGGCATTTCTCTGTGCCTCCTGGGTATGTACGGGGTTTGAGCGGTGTCACCCACTTTTAATCTGGCCTACCTTCATTATGCCTTTACTAGAATTCAGTGTCTATCATTCCTATTTTTGGTTTGGGGATGATTTTTATCTGCAGATCCTCTGAGTGCCAATGGGGGCACCCTATGCATCCACTGGGCTAAAATTGTTTTGTCTGACTTTGAACAAATTCATTTTCAGATTCAGGATGCTGTTGTAGGCGTCTGGGGTTAGTGCAGATTTTTGACGACTTCTTCTTTAGTTGGACGGGGTCAGAGGAGGAGTTGTGCCTGTTTTTTGAGGAGTTGAACGGCAAACATCCCACTCTTAAAGGGATACTGTAGGGGGGTCAGAGGAAAATGAGTTGAACTTACCCGGGGCTTCTAACGGTTCCCCGCAGACATCCTGTGTTGGCGCAGCCACTCACCGATGCTCCGGCCCCGCCTCCGGTTCACTTCTGGAATTTCAGACTTTAAAGTCTGAAAACCACTGCGCCTGCATTGCCGTGTCCTCGATCCCGCTGATGTCATCAAGAGCGCACAGCGCAGGCTCAGTATGGTCTGTGTCTGCGCAGTACACTCCTGGTGACATCAGCGGGAGCGAGGACATGGGCGTGCAGGCGCAGTGGTTTTCAGACTTTAAAGTCAGAAATTCCAGAAGTGAACTGGAGGCGGGGCCGGAGCATCGGTGACTGGCTGCGCCAACACAGGATGTCTGCAGGGGACCATTAGAAGCCCCGGGTAAGTTCAGCTCATTTTCCCCCGACCCCCCTACAGTATCCCTTTAAGTTTAAGATGGCTTATAGCCCTCAAATGTTGCATCTCCTGGATGTAGAAATCACGTAAAAGGATGACGGTTTTGAGAAACCGACCGGTTTTATAAAAGTATCAATAACAACAGTTTCTTGCTAGCCAGCAGTTGCCATCCAAAACCACTCATCAACAGGCTTTCAAAGTCAGTATATACGGTTGAGATGCATTACGTCAAGACATGTACTTTATCGGTAGCAGGCACACTTCCATACACAAGATTTTGTAAAGAGGGGTTATAGTCAGAGAAGATGTGAGGAATTAACAGAGGTGGGAGGTGGGTAGAGAGGCATTGAGGACTATAATAAATTGCATTAGTGATAGTAGATTTGCTCCTATTAGCTAATTTGCTGCAATCAGCATAACTGTAGTGGATCTGACCTCTGGGCAGCACCATTTAGCCCTGATTAGTATTAATGTACTCAGAGGTGCGCAAACCCCTGATTGGCAAGCCCAATAATTTAAAAAAAAATGGCATTAACTGACAAAGAAGCTGTGGACAATAAGAACTTTTTTGCCATTGTGGTTCATCTACTTCTCAGTACCTACCACTTAAACATATAATGATGCTGTTTAGCAAGAAATTGTGCTGCCTGCAGGAGGGTGAAAGTGTGAGACCAGGACATTCTCTCAAATGACAGCAATCATGCTAATAGAGGCCAAAGAGGATCACTAATGGGTCTCTGTGTAGAGGCATAACTGTAACTACTGTATAATACACTTAGAGCTGAATTGGCAGGTCCTCACATCTAGAGATATAATCTGTCAAAGCTATAAATGCAATATGTTTAAATTTAGCTTTATTTTAAGCAGCTTTGTGCATTTAACATTTTTTTCTATAAAGATGCCTAAAAAAAACTTTTAACAGCAGTGTGATACATGTGCTGTGTAGATGTGTAAGTAAATACATTTAATTGTGTGAAATAGTCTGAATAAGTGAATAGACCTAAGTTTTACTGTACACATTTTATGACAAAGATCCACAGGAATGTTACTGTACAATCCTTGGAAAAAGACTCTTCAGCAGCCCTTTACTGTATTTACATAGTTACATAGTTATTTTGGTTGAAAAGACATACGTCCATCAAGTTCAACCAGTACAAAGTACAACTCCAGCTTGCTCCCTCACATATCCCTGTTGATCCAGAGGAAGGCAAAAAAAAACTTACAAGGCATGGTCCAATTAGCCCCTAAAGGGAAAAATTCCTTCCTGACTCCAAATGGCAATCAGATAAAATCCCTGGATCAACATCATTAGGCATTACCTAGTAATTGTAGCCATGGATGTCTTTCGACACAAGGAAAGCATCTAAGCCCCCTTTAAATGCAGGTATAGAGTTTGCCATAACGACTTCCTGTGGCAATGCATTCCACATCTTAATCACTCTTACTGTAAAGAACCCTTTCCTAAATAAATGGCTAAAACGTTTTTCCTCCATGCGAAGATCATGTTCTCTAGTCCTTTGAGAAGGCCTAGGGACAAAAAGCTCATCCGCCAAGCTATTAAATTGCCCTCTGATGTATTTATACATGTTAATTAGATCTCCTCTAAGGCGTCTTTTCTCTAGACTAAATAAACCCAGTTTATCTAACCTTTCTTGGTAAGTGAGACCTTCCATCCCACGTATCAATTTTGTTGCTCGTCTCTGCACCTGCTCTAAAACTGCAATATATTTTTTGTAATGTGGTGCCCAGAACTGAATTCCATATTCCAGATGTGGCCTTACTAGAGAGTTAAACAGGGGCAATATTATGCTAGCATCTCGAGTTTTTATTTCCCTTTTAATGCATCCCAAAATTTTGTTCGCTTTAGCTGCAGAGGCTTGGCATTGAGTACGATTATTTAACTTGTTGTCGATGAGTACTCCTAAGTCCTTCTCCAAGTTTGATGTCCCCAACTGTATCCCATTTATTTTGTATGGTGTTTACTTCAGAAACTTTCCAATCTGAGAAACAGATGTCACTTTTTAAATGTTCTGTAATAGAATCACATGGTGGGTTACGTCACATTTTTAATTAAGATACTGGGTCTGATATACTAAGGTTTTCTGTTCTAGAGACTATAAAAGAAGGGGACTCTGTGGGTGCAATGCGGTGCTTGCCACAAACCACAGATGTGGGACAAACAGTATCAATTATTACAAAGGCCCCAGGAGTGTGCAGCAAAATACACTATCTTTTTTCTCTAGAAGAATTGTATTGCTTAGGACTACTGACGGGCCCGTTTCCACAAGCTGGATGATGTGATGATCGCATGGTATACCGTTGCGGTAACTTCTGGTTGTTTTCCAGAAGTGTGGATGAAACTTCCTATTAGTACTAAGGGGAATCGGACACGCGTTGTGAGAATCTGCAGCTATCCATAATCTCCCACATCACAAAGGGAAATTCGCATTCAGTGGAAACTGCTCTGTTGACTCGCACTAGTTTCAGTTCGGAAGTGGTGCGATCATCACATCACATCACGGCTACTGGAAACAGGCTCCAACTAACAAACTTGAGTAATGCAAACTTGGCATGTGATGGAAAATATGAGTAGGAGTTACTTGCAACAAAAACTGGATATAAAAAGGGAAATAATTTCAGATATACTGATTTCTGAGCTGAGATAATGTATAACTGTAACATTTTCTTGTAAAAAAAACCTGCCCCTGGTCATATCTCTTTCACTTTCCAAGTCTCCTTATTTTCTCTTAGTGTTATGAGTGGTTTTACTGACCAAAAGGCAAGCATTGCATCTCAGATCTCAATCAACTTGACGACTGCTAAGTGTTTTCATATAAGAAAAACAACCTTTGGCTGTAAAATGTTTCATCATATGAATACTTTCTACAATACACACAGACACACAGACACCCACACCACCCCACACACTGTATATTGCTGTGACATTGTTTATGGCATACTATAAAATGTGGTAATACATTAGGCTACATCTGTTATGTGTTTGTTTTACAAGGCACACTGTAAAACTGCAACAGTACAAGAGCACACCCTGGTGTACCTTCTTAAAGTGTGAATATACTAAAATCCTTTTTATTTCTTTTTAGTTTTGAATGGTTGGAAAAGAGTTCTAATTTCTTGTCAGTGAGTTGTTTGCATTAGAGCCCGTTTTCACTGTCTTGCAAGACACGATGCCCGGCACAGCCGTCATGCAAGACACACCCATATCCCTCTAGCTGTGCCATGCATGGCTATAGTTCAAAGTCCTGCAACAATGGGGCAGTGGGTTAATCCCCAGGTGCGATCAGACCCCCATACACATATGCTCGGCTGCTCCCAAAGAAATCCACTGCAAAAATACAAAGAGAAGAGAGGGGCGCTCAGAGCCTTCAGTCATCCATATGTAATCCTCCTGTTAGACAGGTCTCACCTGATTCAGTGTTGGCTGGCACAGCGTACACAGCCACGGTGCGCGTTTGTCCCACTTAAACGTGTCGGGGACCAGGCTCTCCACAGGTGCGGGGCGGAAGTGACGTCACGCTACCAGAATCCTTCCTGTGCTGGTAGTTCAGGGCAACCAAGATGCTTGCACACAGCGTAATGTGCGGTGTCTGGATATACAGCCAGGCAATAAGTAAACAGCATAACACCCCACAGGGGGTATATAGAGAATGGTGAAATTACTATAAAGTATACGTTTATTAAAATAACAATGCGTTTCGCAGAGAAACAGTCTCCGCTTTTTCAAGTTAATAGTACACAGATTGCTATTGCACCATTACATATATATATCCTGCACACACAATTACAATTAGGAATTGGCCAATCCGCCTGGCATCGGCGGGATTTCGCAGGCCACAATGTTCCTAATAAAATCCCCAAGTGGTAATGCTCCTAATATAGGAAGCTTAAAAGGATAGTAGCACTATAAATCCATATTTGTCAGTGCACGTGTGTACTGCCATATACCCAAACATATTGAGGCCCCTAAAACCCCCTTTTTTTACCACCTCCCAAAGGTGCACAAATGCACCGTCAATCCACCTGGCAGGCCTATAATTGCGGGGATAGAATCGATTATGAGTGGTCTGTCCTACTATATTGATCTCCACTTACAGAAATTTGTTCGTCAACTCCCTGCATATCTCAAAGATACCACGCATACTCTGCAGGTGTTGAGAGGAATTGAATGGTACCATTCGGCCAATTTAAAAGGCTGCGCCGTAATTGTACTAACAAAGAGGATTTACAGTTACAATCAGGGATATTGAAATCTAGGTTCTTGGAGAAGCACTATCCAGCCCTGCAAATAGAATGAGCTTACAATAGGGCTGCTGTACTCTCACAACAGGACTGCTTGGTACCTAGTGGACATATGAAGGAGACGTGTGTGGGGACAGCAGACTCTATTTATAACCGCTTGCCCATAGTTGTTAATTTCTCAGGACAGGCCGGTGAATGTAGAAAGATATTTGATAAATACTGGCCTGTATTGCTGAGCGACCCTATACTTAGGGAGTCCTTCCCCACAAAACCTCAGGTAATCTTTAGAAGGGGGAAAACTGTCAGAGGGCACATAGCGCCAAGCAGATTGTCTATCCGTCAACCTACTGATATAAACAAAACCCAAGGGGAAAATAGTGTTGAACCAGGATGCTTCGCATGTGAATCTAAACAATGTCTCCCTTGTAGGACCTTGAATGATGGGGCGCGCACATTCCAAAGAAAATCATCAATAGAGTACTGTATAAAAAGCCGTCTAACATGTCAGAGTGCATATGTGATCTACCTACTTAGTTGCCCATGTAAACTTTCATATGTAGGTCGCACGACACAAAAGTTTCAGGTGAGACTGAATAAGCATAGATCGAATATAAAAAAGGGTGAGTTAAAATATGGGGTCACCCAACACTTTCACCTCGTCCACAACAGAAAGTTTGAACTCTTGAGAGCTACTATTGTGGAGCAGGTACAGCATCCCAACAAATACGAAAGATATTGCGTCCTCTGTAGACGCAAATCTTTTTGGATTTTAAAATTAGGGACTCTTGAACCAGGGGGCCTTAATAAATGTTTGGAGGAAATGAGCCACCTCCAAAAAATTGTGCAGTGAGGGTATAGTTGATTAGGTCTATCTTGGACAGAAAATTCCTTTTTAGCAATTTTAAAACTTATTTTAAGTATTGTTATTGTTTTTCATATTGTGTTTTCATAATAGATCTTCTTCCCAATCCTTTTCTCACCCCCCCCCTTTTTTTTCTCCCCTCCCCTTATTTATATTTTTCCCTTTTTTCCCCCTTCCTTTCTTTTCCTGAATGTTGGGAGTTCTCTGACAGATATATGATGTAAGGCCAATCGGCATTGCATGTGTGTGGTTTCTTGGATACCATAGACACCCTTTTGAACCTATAATTTAGATTATATTTATTATTTAGCTTCTAGTAGTACCTTGATGTGTGTGTATATAGATTGATCTGTATTCCCTTTGTTTGGGTATATGGCAGTACACACGTGCCCTGACAAATATGGATTTATAGTGCTACTATCCTTTTAAGCCCCTATATTAGGAGCATTACCACTTAGGGATTTTATTAGGAACATTGTGGCCTGCGAAATCCCGCCCATGCCAGGCGGATTGGCCAATTCCTAATTGTAATTGTGTGTGCAGGATATATATATGTAATGGTGCAATAGCAATCTGTGTATTATTAACTTAAAAAAGCGGAGACTGTTTCTCTGCGAAACGCATTGTTATTTTAATAAATGTATACTTTATAGTAATTTCACCATTCTCTATATACCCCCTGTGGGGTGTTATGCTGTTTACTTATTGCCTGGCTGTATATCCAGACGCCGCATATTACGCTTTGTGCAAGCATCTTGGTTGCCCTGAGTTACCAGCACAGAAAGGATTCTGGTAGCGTGACGTCACTTCCGCCCCGCGCCTGTGGAGAGCCTGGTTCCCGGCTCGGTTAAGTGGGACAAACGCGCACCGTAGCTGTGTACGCTGTGCCAGCCAACACTGAATCAGATGAGACTTGTCTAACAGGAGGATTACATGTGGATGACTGAAGGATCTGAGCGCCCCTCTCTTCTCTTTGTATGCATGGCTATAGGGATTTGTATGCATGATGCATTGAAATGTTATATGCTGTCTGATTTTTTTCCCCACATGCAAATTGGATGGCATCCTATTGATTTCAATAGGATGTGTTTCTTTGTCTGTATTCACATGCAGGAAAACGCAGAACATTTGCATAAGTGGATAGTGGCCCTTAGTGCTGATAAGATTTCCACTCACTTTTGTCCCAGTAAAGGGTCTAAATTATACAGAAATCTTCCCTGCCTTAAACTCATGATTACCGTTTTTTCTGCCGTATAAAACACTCGGAAATATAAGATGCACGTAGGTTTAGAGGGAAAAAAACAGTGAAAAAAATATACTAAATCTGGTGCGTCCATATTTCAGGAGCATCTTGTACATGTTATCTCCCGAATGGTGTCCGCCATGTCTCCTCCTGTGTGCCCCATGTGTCCTTTTGTATGGCCAGTCTCCCCATGTGTCCATCTGTGTGCCCAGTCTTCCCATGTTTCCTTCTGTGTGCACAGTCTCCCCATGTGTCCATCTGTGTGCCCAGTCTCCCCATGTGTCCTTCTGTGTGCACAGTCTCCCCATGTGTCCACCTGTGTGCAGTGATGGCTCGAACCTCAGATTTTGGGTTCGCAAACCTTGAACGCGAATTTTCGTAAAAGTTCTCACCATAGACTTTAATGGCAGGCGAACAGCCACCAAATTTCACAGTTAATAGCTAAGCCCCGTTACATGCTATAAACACCAAATTTGCAGGGTATGTAAATAGGGACAGAGGGTGTAAGAGGACATTTTTTTTTTCAAAACAACCTTATAGTTTTTGAGAAAATCAATTTTAAAGATCTCATACTGAGTGTGGGAAATCTTTCAACCACCGCCAAATTTAGGGGTTAACAGCAAAGCCCCCTTACATAGTAGAAACACCAAATTTGCAGGGTACATGGAGGGGGACAGTGACTAGAAGAGGAAATTTAAAAAAAAAGACCTTATAGTTTTTGAGAAAATCAATTTTAAATATCTCGTACTGAGTGTGGGAAATTTTTCAACCGCCGCCGACTTTAGCGGTTAATAGCAAAGCCCCCTAAAATGCCCAAAACACCAAATTTGCATCGGAATGTTAAGAAGAACAGTGGGAACAATAGGAAAACATTTTTTTCAAAAAGACCTTACACTTTTTGAGAAAATCAATTTCAAAATTTCAAAGGAAAATAGTATACATTTAAACGCGTAAATGACAATTCTTGGGGAAACAATTCCCGTTGACTTTAGCAGTTAATAGCAAAGGCCCCTTACATCCTAGCAACATCAAATTTGCAGGATATGTTAAAAAGATAGTGGGAAATAGAGATGTCGCGAACCGCCGATTTTTGGTTCGCGAACCGTGTTCGCGAACTTCCGCGGAAGGTTCGGTTCGCGGAAAAGTTCGCGAACCGCAATAGACTTCAATGGGGAGGCGAACTTTGAAAAATAGAAAAAATTATGCTGGCCACAAAAGTGATGGAAAAGATGTTTCAAGGGGTCTAACACCTGGAGGGGGGCATGGCGGAGTGGGATACATGCCAAAAGTCCCGGGAAAAATCTGGATGTGACGCAAAGCAGCGTTTTAAGGGCAGAAATCACATTGAATGCTAAATTGCAGGCCTAATGTGCTTTAAAACATCTTGCATGTGTATACATCAATCAGGGAGTGTAATTAGAGTACTGCTTCACACTGACACACCAAACTCACTGTGTAACGCACCGCAAACAGCTGTTTGTATAGTGACGGCCATGCTGGACTACTGCGCAACATGGCGAGATTGCTCTTCCTCACTCAGTGATGTCAGGTAATGTGTGACTTCCTTCTCAACTTTCCATGGCATTGTTAAAAAGCTTACGTTTTGTTTTTAAATTACATTTTCTACTTGCTGTGTACTTGTTCAGTACCGCTACAATGAGAATCCTGTGGAGGCGGGCAAGTCTGCCATTGTGACCCCGGGTAATGGCCGGGGAATGAGGGGTTTGAATCCGGTGTGGAGCCTGAGCAACAGCTACCACTACACATCCAAGGAGGGCAGCGGGCAGGCATGCACGCCCGCCCGCCCCGAGGTAGTGACCAAAAATAACAATACAGGAGGAGGACTTTCGAGGCCCTGCTGTGTATTTGAAATGAATGTACTTTAAATCCTTTAACGAGAACCAGTTATGGCAGGCAAAGATGACACCACATTCCTTTCACAAGAATCATATGGAGGCGGGCAAGTCTGCTATTTGTGACCCCGGGTAATGGCCGGGGAATGAGGGATGGAATCCGGTGTGGAGCCTGAGAAACGGCTACCACTACACATCCAAGGAGGGCAGCAGGCAGGCATGCACGCCCGCCTCGAGGTAGTGACCAAAAATAACAATACAGGAGGCAGACTTTTGAGGCCCTGCTGTGTATTTGAAATGAATTAACTTTAAATCCTTTAACGGCAATCCGTTATGGAGGGCAAGTCTGCCATTGTCACCGCGGGGAATGAAGGTTGGATTCCGGCCCGAAGTGGGAGCCTGCTGAGACCCATGCTGTAGCTGCCCTGACCGTGCTTTGCAGACCAGGCATCTGTGGTCAGATGGACCCTTGAGCCAGCGGAAGACAAACCAAGTCGAAAGCATTTGCCAAGAATGTTTTACGGAGGGCAAGTTTTTTTGCCCTTTTTTTAAATTTTTTGAAAATGATAGATGCTTGTATTTTTAAATTGTTTGAAAGTTTAGATGGTTGTATTTTTAAATAATTTGATAGTTTAGATGGTTGTATTTTTAAATTGTTTGAAAGTTTAGATGGTTGTATTTTTAAATTGTTTAAAAGTGTATCCATTTTTCCTCCCCCCAGCCACGAACAATACCATGGGAACGTGGAGCAGCAGAAGCCCCCTGTGACGGCTGCCGCGGTTGTTCTCCGCGGCTTGTCTTTTGAGGGGTGCTGCTTTTCCTCAGGTGTTCTTGCCATAGCTGTTTGTGCCTTCTCTCCAGGTGCCTTCGTAAAGCACTTGTCCCTACGTGACAGTTGGCCTTTCCACGGCTCAATTTTTGCTGGCAGTCGCAGAGACAACAGATGACTTTGCTCCGATCTGAGACACACACGTTAAAAAATTTCCAAACCGCTGAGCCCCCCTGGGCTGATGGCGCTACGGTGGCATCAGCAGCTGACGTTGAAAGGCATGTTGGCTGTCTGGCCATAGCGGGCGATACATGGCGCCGGACACTGCCCCCAGCTGTTTCTGAGGACGAGCTCCCTCTTGTATTGCGTTTCGGAGTTGGAGCCTGATCAACGTCTATCACCACACATCCAGGCATGCACGCCCGCCCGACCCGAGGTAGTGACCAAAAATAACAATACAGGACTCAGGAGGACCTTTTGCGGCCCTAATTGAAATGAATTAACTTTAAATCCTTTAACGGGAATCCGCTATGGAGGGCAAGTCTGCCATTGTCACCGCGGGGAATGAAGGTTGGATTCTGGCCCGAAGTGGGAGCCTGCTGAGACCCATGCTGTAGCTGCCCTGACCGTGCTTTGCAGACCAGGCATCTGTGGTCAGATGGACCCTTGAGCCAGCAGAAGACAAACCAAGTCGAAAGCATTTGCCAAGAATGTTTTACGGAGGGCAAGTTTTTTTGCCCTTTTTTTTAATTTTTTGAAAATGATAGATGGTTGTATTTTTAAATTGTTTGAAAGTTTAGATGGTTGTATTTTTAAATTGTTTGAAAGTTTAGATGGTTGTATTTTTAAATTGTTTAAAAGTGTATCCATTCAAGTGCAAGTTATGCACTGACTGCCAGGTATAATGTGCAGTCACAGATGCAGTGAAAGGTATGCAGTGACTGCAAACAGCCGTTTGTGTAGTGACGGCCGTGCTGGACTGGTGCGCACCATGACGAGAGTGCAGGTGATGGTGGCTTTTCAGCCCATATGCTTGCCCGGCTGATGTAGCTGAATGACAGAACAGTGACTGTCCAGCTGATTTGGTCTGACCACAATGAAGCAACGACCTTATTATCTTTTGTGTGCCACCCCCACCCGAGACACTCAAATAGCCGGCGGTCATTGCTTCATTGTGATGCGCAAGCCCCTTCACCGCAGCAAGGTAATGATCACGAAGGGGGATGGGCACATGTACACGCACCAGAAAAATTAGTGTAGCGGCCGCTGCTAACAGCGGCCTTAAAAATTCAGGAATCCGCCTAGAGTCCTGGACCCTGTTGGTAGTGGCGGAGAAGGCAGTCAAGCGGCCTGCAGGCAGAGATGCTGTGTGTGGGGACTGACTTAGTCTTCGGTCGTGCAGTAGCCCTCCGTGATCCATTCCTCATTCATTTTGATAAAGGTCAGGTACTGAACACTGTCGTGACTTAGGCGACTTCTCTTCTCAGTAACTATGCCTCCAGCTGCACTGAAGGTCCTTTCTGACAGGACGCTTGCGGCAGGGCAAGAGAGAAGTTGTATGGCAAATTGGGACAGCTCTGGCCACAGGTCAAGCCTGCGCAACCAGTAGTCCAAGGGTTCATCGTCGCTTTTCGCAGAGTCTACATCTACACTCAAGGCCAGGTAGTCGGCTACCTGCCGGTCCAGGCGTTGGTGGAGGGTGGATCCGGAAGGATTATGGCAAGGAGTTGGACTAAAGAACGTCCGCATGTCCGACATCACCCTGAGATCGCTGGAGCGTCCTGTCCTTGCCTGCGTGGACTTGGGAGGAGGAGGGTTACTGCCAGTGGTACCTTGATTGCGTTGTGCAGCCCCATCACCCTTAAATGCATTGTAAAGCATCATCGACAGCTTGTTCTGCAAGTGCTGCATCCTTTCCGCCTTTTGTTGAGTTGGTAAGAGGTCCGCCACTTTGTGCCTGTACCGAGGGTCTAGTAGCGTGGCCACCCAGTACAGGTCATTCGTCTTGAGTTTTTTGATACGGGGGGTCCCTCAACAGGCTGGACAGCATGAAAGAGGACATCTGCACAAAGCTGGATGCAGACGTACTCTCCATCTCCTCTTGCTCTTCCTCAGTGACGGGACGCAACTCCTCTTCCTCCCCCCAGCCACGAACAATACCACGAGAACGTGGAGCAGCAGAAGCCCCCTGTGATGGCTGCCGCTGTTGTTCTCCTTCTGCCGCCTCTTCCTCCTCCACAGAAACACCTTCCTCATCATCACCATCATCAGAGTCTGACTCCTCTCCTTCCCCACACGACTCCTCTTCTTCCTCCTCCTCCCCCCTCTGTGCTGCCGCCAGTGTTGTGGAAACATCGGGTTCGTGTGTAAATGGCTCCCACGACTCCTGCTGCCCTAACTCTTCTTGTTCACGCTCCTCCACAGCTGTATCCACCACTCTATGCACGGCACGCTCCAGGAAGTAGGTGTAGGGGATCAAGTCGCTGATGGTGCCCTCATCGCGACTCACCAGTTTGGTCACCTCCTCAAAGGGCTCCATGACACTGCATGCATTTTGCATCAGTGTCCAGTTGTTGGGCCACAACATCCCAATCCTCCCAGATTGTGTCCTTGTACTGTAATGATACAGGTACTGGGTGACGGCTTCCTCCTGGTCTAGCAGGCGAGAGAACATCAGCAGGGTGGAATTCCAGCGAGTCGGGCTATCGCAAATCAGGCATCTCACGGCAAGTTGATTCTACGCTGAATCTCCGCAAAGCGTGCCATCGCCTTGTAAGAGCGCCTGAAATGCCCACACAACTTCCTGGCCTGCTTCAGGACGTCCTCTAAGCCTGGGTACTTGGACACAAATCTTTGCACGACCAGATTAAGCACATGTACCATGCAGGGTATGTGTGTCAGCTTTCCCAAATTCAACGCAGCAATGAGATTGCTGCCGTTGTCACACACCACGTTGCCGATCTCAAGCTTGTGCGGGGTCAGCCATTGCTCCACCTGTTTGTTAAGAGCAGCCAGGAGAGCTGCTCCAGTGTGACTATCCGCTTTCAGGCAAGACATGTCTAACACTGCATGACACCGTCGCACCTGGCATGCAGCATAGGCCCTGGGGTGCTGGGGCTGTGTAGCTGGAGAGGAGATGGCGGCACCAGCCAAGGAGGAGGAGGAGGAGGATGACGACAGCGAAGCGGTGATAGCAGGTGGAGAGGAGGTGGCTGGAGGCCTGCCTGCAAGCCGTGGAGGTGTGACAAGTCGGTCCTCTGCGCAGCCACATACTCCCTGCTTGCTGCCATCGGTCACCAGGTTGACCCAATGGGCTGTGTATGTAATGTAGTGGCCCTGCCCGTGCTTGGCAGACCAGGCATCCGTGGTCAGGTGGACCCTTGACCCAACGCTGTGTGCCAGAAGTGACACCACTTGCCTCTCAACTGCACGGTACAGTTTGGGTATGGCCTTTTGTGAAAAATAATTGCGGCCTGGTATCTTCCACTGCGGTGTACCAATGGCCACAAACTTACGGAAAGCCTCCGACTCCACCAGCTTGTATAGTAATAGCTGGCGAGCTAATAGTTCCGCCACGCCAGCTGTCAGACGCCGGGCAAAAGGGTGACTGGCAGACATTTGCTTCTTCCGCTCAAATACTTCCTTCATGGACAGCTGGGTACTGCTGTGGGCAGAGGAGAAGGAACTGCTGAAGGGAAGAGGCAGTGTGGAGGAGGGTGGCTGTGAAGGTGCAAGGGAGAAAGTGGATGAAGACGATGCACCTGAAGGAGGAAGAGGAGAAGGAGGGTGGCTTGTCTTTTGAGGGGTGCTGCTTTTCCTCTGGTGTTCTTGCCATAGCTGTTTGTGCCTTCTCTCCAGGTGCCTTCGTAAGGCACTTGTCCCTACGTGAGAGTTGGCCTTTCCACGGCTCAATTTTTGCTGGCAGAGACAACAGATGGCTTTGCTCCGATCTGAGACACACACGTTAAAAAATTTCCAAACCGCTGAGCCCCCCTGGGCTGATGGCGCTACGGTGGCATCAGCAGCTGACGTTGAAGGGCATGTTGGCTGTCTGGCCATAGCTGGCGATACATGGCGCCGGACACTGCCTCCAGCTGTTTCTGAGGATGAGCTCCCTCTGCTTCTATCATGGAGTCGTCTCCTCCTAGTCCTCTCTGAATCCTCCTCTGAACTGTCCCCCTGGTCATCTCCTCTACCGGGAACATATGTGGTATCCGTATAATCGTCATCATAATCCTCCTGGCCAGCTGCGCTTTCCTCAGAAACCTCCTCAACTGCACCAACTTCAGGTGGTCCATCATCCACATCCACATACGTTATGTCCATACTATCGCCACCTAACTCAGACGTAGGAGGTGGTGTACCTGCACCTTCTTCTTGTTGTTGCAGTAGTGGCTGTGAATCGGTGATTTCACCACCACCACCACCACCACCAAATAACTCCTGCGAAGTGTTAAATGCAGCAGATGTGGTGCTTGTTGTAGCGCTGGTGGCTGCGGGAGATGAGGTGTTCTGTGTTAAATACTCAATCACCTTCTCACGATTTTGGGAAGTGATGGCACGTGCCTTCTTCTGAGCACTGTATTTTGGGGCAGGTCCGCACGAAATCACAGCAACACCACCTCGCACAGACCTGCCGGTGCCTGGTGGCCTTCCTCTGGGTCTGCCTCTACCTCTTCCTCTACCTGGTTTGTCCATTTTGTCCATCTCGGGGGGATGCTAGGTATATGCAGTGAGCTGGGTTTACTCAACACAACAGGTAGTTATGTGCACTGATGAGGTGGGTTAAGTAAACGCAACAGGTAGTAGGTATTTGCAGTGAGCTGGGTTCACTCAACACAACAGGTAGTAGGTATATGCAGTGAGCTGGGTTCACTCAACACAACAGGTAGTAGGTATATGCAGTGAGCTGGGTTCACTCAACACAACAGGTAGTTATGTGCAGTGATGAGGTGGGTTAAGTAAACACAACAGGTAGTAGGTATATGCAGTGAGCTGGGTTCACTCAAAACAACAGGTAGTAGGTGTATGCAGTGAGCTGGGTTTACTCAACACAACAGGTAGTTATGTGCAGTGATGAGGTGGGTTAAGTAAACACAACAGGTAGTAGGTATATGCAGTGAGCTGGGTTCACTCAACACAACAGGTAGTAGGTATATGCAGTGAGCTGGGTTCACTCAACACTACAGGTAGTTATGTGCAGTGATGAGGTGGGTTAAGTAAACACAACAGGTAGTAGGTATATGCAGTGAGCTGGGTTCACTCAACACAACAGGTAGTAGGTGTATGCAGTGAGCTGGGTTTACTCAACACAACAGGTAGTTATGTGCAGTGATGAGGTGGGTTAAGTAAACGCAACAAGTAGTAGGTATATGCAGTGAGCTGGGTTCACTCAACACAACAGGTAGTAGGTATATGCAGTGAGCTGGGATCACTCAACACTACAGGTAGTAGGTATATGCAGTGAGCTGGGTTCACTCAACACAACAGGTAGTAGGTATATGCAGTGAGCTGGGTTCACTCAACACTACAGGTAGTTATGTGCAGCGATGAGGTGGGTTAAGTAAACACAACAGGTAGTAGTAGGATGTAGTGAGCTGGGTTCACTCAACACAAAGCTAGGTATATGCAGTGAGCTGGGTTCACTCAACACAACAGGTAGTTATGTGCAGTGATGAGGTGGGTTAAGTAAACACAACAGGTAGTAGGTATATGCAGTGAGCTGGGTTCACTCAACACAACAGGTAGTAGGTATATGCAGTGAGCTGGGTTCACTCAACACAACAGGTAGTTATGTGCAGTGATGAGGTGGGTTAAGTAAACACAACAGGTAGTAGGTATATGCAGTGAGCTGGGTTCACTCAACACAACAGGTAGTAGGTATATGCAGTGAGCTGGGTTCACTCAACACTACAGGTAGTAGGTATATGCAGTGAGCTGGGTTCACTCAACACTACAGGTAGTTATGTGCAGTGATGAGGTGGGTTAAGTAAACACACCAGGTAGTAGTAGGATGCAGTGAGGTGGGTTCACTCAACACAAAGCTAGGTATATGCAGTGAGCTGGGTTCACTCAACACAACAGGTAGTTATGTGCAGTGATGAGGTGGGTTAAGTAAACACAACAGGTAGTAGGTATATGCAGTGAGCTGGGTTCACTCAACACAACAGGTAGTTGGTGTATGCAGTGAGCTGGGTTTACTCAACACAACAGGTAGTTATGTGCAGTGACGAGGTGGGTTAAGTAAACACAACACGTAGTAGGTATATGCAGTGAGCTGGGTTCACTCAACACAACAGGTAGTAGGTATATGCAGTGAACTGGGTTCACTCAACACTACAGGTAGTTATGTGCAGTGATGAGGTGGGTTAAGTAAACACAACAGGTAGTAGGTATATGCAGTGAGCTGGGTTCACTCAACACAACAGGTAGTAGGTATATGCAGTGAGCTGAGTTCACTCAATACTACAGGTAGTAGGTATATGCAGTGAGCTGGGTTCACTCAACACAACAGGTAGTAGGTATATGCAGTGAGCTGGGTTCACTCAACACTACAGGTAGTTATGTGCAGTGATGAGGTGGGTTAAGCAAACACAACAGGTAGTAGTAGGATGCAGTGAGCTGGGTTCACTCAACACAAAGCTAGGTATATGCAGTGAGCTGGGTTCACTCAACACAACAGGTAGTTATGTGCAGTGATGAGGTGGGTTAAGTAAACACAACAGGTAGTAGGTATATGCAGTGAGCTGGGTTCACTCAACACAACAGGTAGTAGGTATATGCAGTGAGCTGGGTTCACTCAACACAACAGGTAGTAGGTATATGCAGTGAGCTGGGTTCACTCAACACTACAGGTAGTTATGTGCAGTGATGAGGTGGGTTAAGTAAACACAACAGGTAGTAGTAGGATGCAGTGAGCTGGGTTCACTCAACACAAAGCTAGGTATATGCAGTGATGAGGTGGGTTAAGTAAACACAACATATGCAGTGAGCTGGGTTCACTCAACACAACAGGTAGTAGGTATATGCAGTGAGCTGGGTTCACTCAACACTACAGGTAGTTATGTGCAGTGAATGATGAGGTGGGTTAAGTAAACACAACAGGTAGTAGGTATATGCAGTGAGCTGGGTTCACTCAACACAAAGCTAGGTATATGCAGTGATGAGGTGGGTTAAGTAAACACAACAGGTACTGGGTATATGCAGTACTGGGTAGTACAATGTGCAGCTCCCTGTCACACACACAGGCAGTCAGTCACTGAATGTGCTGGGCTGCTGGGAGTGGCACACACACTATCAATTAGCAAGGCTGTGCATGCAACAAAAGTGTCAGTTTGACACACAGTAAAAAAAAAAATGTACAGGATGAGCTCTGACAAGAGCTAGGGTGCTATAAAAGCAATAACAATCAGCCAGGAGCAAACTAAGCAGCCAAGAACCTAACTAATCTGTCCCTAGAAGAACAAGTCTGCAGCAGCTGTCCCTTTCCTCTCACTAGCAGGCACACGAGTGAGTGTAATGGCCGCTGGACCCTGCCTTATATAAGGGGGGGGGGTGCTCCAGGGCTTACTGTAGCCTGAATGGCTACAATGTGCCTGCTGACTGTGATGCAGAGGGTCAAAGTTGACCCTCATAGTGCATTATGGGGCGAATCGAACTTCCGGAAAAGTTCGCTTGGCGCAGGCGAACGCGAACCCCCAATGTGCGCCTGGAACCGTTCGCTGGCGAACCGTTCGCTACATCTCTAGTAGGAAACAATATTTAAAAAAATATATTTTTTTTATGTGCTAAGTGTGGGAAATCTGAAAATAAAGTGACGTGAAGTCCCCCCTCCCAAGCCTCTTTAACCCCTTGTCACCCATGCAGGCTGGGATAGCCAGAATGCGGAGCTGTTAATAGCAAAGCACCCTTACATAGTAGAAACACCAAACTTGCAGAGTACGTGGAGGGGGACAGTGACTACAAAAGGAATCTTTTTTTTTTTTTTTTAAAGACATTATAGCTTTTTAGAAAATCAATTTTAAAGATCTCATACTGAGTGTGGGAAATCTTTCAACCTCCACTGACTTGGAGACTTACAGGGGCTTAGCTATTAACTGTTAAAGTTGGCGCCATTAAAGTCTATGAGAAAAATGCGAACGCAAACTTTTTTGAAAAAAATTGCGTTTCGCCGTGGATCTGTGCACCCCGTCTCCCCCCATGGGCTTGATTCACAAAGCGGTGCTAACCTACTTAGCACGTCTAAAGTCTTTAGACGCGCTAACCAGGGTGCTAAGTAGGTTAGCACCGAATTTCTCAATCAGATCGCGCGCTAACTTTGTGCGCGTAAAGTTTTACGCGCACAAAGTTTTACGCGCGCTAAGTCCCATAGGCTTTAATGGGCACTTCGCGCGGTGCGCCCTGCGCTCTGTGCAGTACGCGCGTAAAGTTTTACGCGCATAAAGTTTTGCGCGCGTAAAGTTTTATGCGCGAAAAGCTTGTTTAGACGTGCTAAGGGGGTTTTCACAGGCGTGCTAACAGTTAGCACCGCTTTGTGAATCAAGCCCCATGTGTCCATCTGTGTGGCCAGTCTCCCCCATGTGTCCATCTGTGTGCCCCGTCTCCCCCCTTGTGTCCATCTGTGTACCCCATATCCCCATGTGTACTTCCGTGTGCCCCGTCTCCCCCCTTGTGTCCATCTGTGTACCCCATCACCCAGCATGTGTCCATCTGTGTACCCCATATCCCCATGTGTCCTTCTGTGTGGCCAGTCTCCCTCATGTGTCCATCTGTGTGGTCAATCTTCCCCATGTGTCCATCTGTGTGGTCAATCCCCCCATGTGTCCATCTGTGTGGTTAATTCCCCCCCATGTGTCCATCTGTGTGGCCAGTCTCCCCATGTGTCTATCTATGTGGCCAGTCTCCTTATGTCTCCCCTGGTGTGTCCCTCCACATGCCTCTGCTATCCCCCTTGTATCGCTGCCCCCCCCCCCCCCACCCGGCTTCTCCATACGCTTCCTCTTGTGCACAGCTTGTACTGATCGCGTCATCCGTAGCCGCGCAGTAGAGGAAGCAGCATGGAGAAATCAGATCCAGAATATGGCAGAATGACGATTGCACTCGGAACAAAATCACACCGCAATCAGATTTACTGTTTTACTGTACCCTGTGTTTTGTGATCTGTTGCCAATTACAATCGGTTTCCAAAGTGCAGGGTAGTGGAAAAGGGCCCTTAAACTGTAATAAAGCAATTAGCATGTAATTAAAATATGAAGAAGAGAGTGTTTACATTTAGTGAAATCTGATGGTCAGGGAATACCACTTGGTACACCAAAACAGATTTAACATCTGTATGCATAGTATATTACATAAGGAAAATCCAATATGATATGAGATATGTGACAGGAGAAATGTGCTGCTTGGCCATTATGACATATTAGGGTTTTAAATCATATTCATGTTCAATAGCCTAGAAACATGTCTTTATTCTGAGCCTCAAGCTCTGCTGGAGACAGCACCTGGGCATGTACAGCATGAATCCAGTCTCTACCTTCAGGCCAGGATCAGACATTTGAGTCCAGCAACATTTAATAAGAATCACACCCTTGTCATTTACAATCCATATGGATACGTGCATCACTTCACTTGAAAGGCATCAGATGTCATCTGACTAAGCAATTACAAAATTCTCAAGTTCATGTCATTTATAAGACATACAAATACCTTATATGCTGTTATCTTTTGTCTGAACTTCTGAAGCATGGTATGCTGTTAAGGGCAGGACCTTCTGACCCTACATGTCATGTATTTCTTTAATTTACTGTATTTCACTGGATTTATGTGAGTTTCCAGAATCTACTCATAAAAGTTAATCATAGAAGGAAGTGTTCCCGTACAGTCACTAATTGGTCCCTCAGTGTTCTGCACTCCCAGTGCTATCCTTCTCTACACTAAAACATTTTCTGTGCAACAGGAACCTACATTATGAAATAGTAGCATAACTCAAATAATTATTTCCAAGTCTGCCATGTATACTATCTATCTATCTATCTATCTATCTATCTATCTATCTATCTATCTATCTATCTATCTATCCCTACCTTCCTATTGTTACCCACGATCGACATTATGACAGATAACGTGGGTTGATTACAGAAAAAACACCTATCCCAGTCATGGGATGTCAACCTCGGGTAGACCACAAAATGCTTGCAGTACCTTCCAGAAATGTATTACATCACTTTTAGAACAATTTTGGATTATAATAAATGCATATTTTTTACTGGTCCTCTTTAACATTAGGGCCCATATGCAATTGGTGTTTTCTCCTCAGTTTTCTTCAAGGTGATAATTTTTGATCTTCGATTTAGAATAACTTTTTAGCACTTTACAATGGAAAAAGTACCAAAGAGTAGGTGAAAAGTATTATCAAAATTATTTTGAGCAATTTTTTTGTTTGTTGGTGGTTTAAAAGGCATTTTATTGACAAGTTTGCAATTACAAATATCACCTAGGAGAAAACTAAGGAGAGAAAAATAATTGCACGTGGGCCTAGGACTTTGTTTTTGTATGGACCCAGCACAGACTCCGGACAGGAAGTCCCATCCTACCACCGGTCACTATACACCACATGACAATCACCAGCAATAATTAGCTAAAGAATTATTTAAAGCATTAAACAGACATATTCTATGTTTTAAATTCATACAACATGCCATAAACACAGGGCCGGCCCGCTCATGAGGCGGGGTGAAACATTTGCCTCAGGCGGCAAACTTCAAAGGGCGGCACCCGCCCGGGGGGGGGGGGCGGCCGCCGAGCCGGAGGGGTAGCGGGGAGGTCGGGGGTATTGTGCCTAGCGGTGGGGAGGGGGGTCGGACCCCCCCTCCCTCGCCTGGGTCCCCCGATCTGGGCTCCCCTCCAGCCTGTAATTAGTAAGCTGCTGCCAGATTGTAAGTGGACGGCGATGCAGGAAGTGACGTCAATGGAGCGCACGATGGAACGCGGAAAAGGTGAGTACTCCCCGCCCGTGCCTCTTACGATCTGACAGCAGCTTACTAATTACAGGCTGGAGGGGAGCGCAGATCGGGGGACCCAGGCGAGGGAGGGGGGGGGGGTCCGACCCCCCTCCCCACCGCTAGGCACAATACCCCCGACCTGCCCGCTACCCCTATACGGGCCGGCCCTGCATAAACACCACATCATCAATGCTGGAATGGGATTTACCAAGAAAGGTGATCTGAAAAACTGGAAAGCCTTTAAAAGAGTCACAGATTTTATGAGCAGCAAAAATCTTTTAAATGCTGTAACAACAATAAAATACTTTAAGTGTTGGTTTTGCTTTAGCAAAGACAGAAAGAGCTTGAGGTTTATTTGACAGTCAAGATGGGGAAACACATGCAAGTACTAGAATACCTAGGTTTACAAAATATGCTAGAAATAACTAGGTACTTATGTTAGTGTAATGGGGTTCTTGAGCCTGTTGCAGTGTGTATTTGTTTTAGTAGATTTTTAGACAAATCTGAATAAGTATGTTTAATAATTTAAAAGCAAAAGGGAATCACAGGAAAATGTTTATAAACATTCAAGGAGTACTCTGTCCTGGCATACACATGTTGCAGATGCGGGTAAGTGGTTAGGGAGGGGGCATTGAGAGGTTTACCTGCATGTGGTGCCCTCTGCTGGTCACATAGTTTACGATTATGTGCGACCGAGCCTTCTCACCTGAATTTTGCTGAACTTATGCAATTCCTGCTAGATTTGATACTGCAGACACGGGTGTATAGCATTACATTTGATTGGCTGACAGGCTGTCTGTGGACCAGTATAAAGTGGTGGAATGTTGGCTGGGAGTGAGCATTTGACAGACAGACAGACAGACACGGAACATTTATATCGCGCTTTTATCCTGGTGGACTCAAAGCACCAGAGCTGCAGCCACTAGGACACGCTCCATAGGCAGTGTTAGGGAGACTTGCCCAAGGTCTCCTACTGAAATAGTTGCTGGCTTACTGAACAGGCAGAGCCGAGATTTGAACGCAGGTCTCATGTTTCAGAGAACCATTACACTATCCAGCCACTCCTGTGTTTTGCATTGAGCACTTAGAGGCAGTGTGGGTGAATCCCTTGGTGGTAGGAGTACCGGGGCTCGCCTGCACTTTCCCTCTTGGTGTCGCATGTAGGTTTGCAGGTCCCGTAAGGTGGCAGAGTTCAGGGCCCCCTTCTGTCATGTGCACCAGTGATTGCATACATAAGTTGAAGCAGGTGATTTTAGCACTCGGCGCTCAAGGCCAAGCGCAAAAGCTGGGCACCACTATAACACTAATGCTATAGTGTGAGCGACGAGTGCCAAAGCTGGGTACTGCTATAGCATAAATGTTATAGTGTGCACCCTGTGCAAGGGTAATTTGGGGTCTGGGTGATCGCTGGACCCTGAATTACCGTACTTCTCCCTCCAAGGAATAGTATTTAAAGAGAGTCTGAATCCTGATAAAATACTTCTTTTTATCTGCTACTTTTGTTAAGCAATATCAGCAGTGCTGAAACACCACATTCCCGTGGCAGAACAAGGGCTTTATACCTCCCAAACCCCCAGGGCAAAAATCGGGGCGTGCTTCCTGTAAGAGGCAGAGCTTTGCGCTGTGGCTCTGCCTCTACTGGAGTCAATTATTATTATTATTTATTGGATTTATATAGCGCCAACATATTATGCAGCGCTGTACAATAAATAGGATCACAGACAATGAAGGACACAGAATAAAAGGATACAATGTGTTCAGGAGGGATAGAACAGGGAAAAAAGGTGGAGGGGTTTGTCTCTTTGTTAAGAATTCTTTTACAGCTGTCCTCAACGATGAGATGGAGGAAGATTGCGAAGATGTGGAGTCCGTTTGGGTAAATATTCATGGTGGAAATAAAAGTTGCCAATTGCTTATTGGGGTATGCTACAGACCACCTCATATTAATGAAGCTGCAGAACTGCAATTACTACAGCAAATTGAAAAAGCGGCAAGTAAAAATGAGGTCATAGTTATGGGCGACTTCAACTTTCCAGACATTGACTGGGGTATTGAGGCTACCCATTCTGGTAAAAGCAGCAGATTTCTGGCAGCACTACAGGACAATTACTTGACTCAAATGGTAACGGAACCAACAAGGGGGAATGCGTTACTGGATCTGATCATTTCGAATAGACCAGATAATGTAACAAATGTGCAGGTTCAAGAACATTTGGGAAATAGTGATCACAACATGATAACGTTTGATCTGGTGACTGATAGGCCACGGGGCAGCGGGACCACTAAAACTATGAATTTTAGAAAAGCAAAGTTCAATCAAATTAGGCAGGCACTAAGTTTGGTGAACTGGGATAATGTACTACAAGGGGACGACACTGAAGGGAAATGGCAAGCTTTTAAACGTATTCTCAATCAATATTGTAGTATGTATATCCCATATGGAAACAAAATGTCTAGGAATAAAAAAAGGCCTCTATGGATGAATAGAAAGGTTAGAGATAAAATGAAGAGGAAAAAGAATGCCTATAAGGTCCTAAAACAGGAGGGGTCCGAGGCTGCACTCAGCAATTACAAGGAGTGCAATAAAAATTGTAAAAAAGAAATTAGGCTGGCAAAGATCGAAGCTGAAAATCAAATCGCTAGGGATATCAAATCTAACCCAAAAAAGTTTTACAAGTACATCAACTCTAAAAAAAGAAAGGTTGACTGTATAGGACTCCTAAAGGATGAAGGTGGAAACTCAATGGTGGATGACCAAGGTAAGGCAGAGTTATTAAATCCTTTCTTTGCTTCTGTCTTTACAAAGGAAACAGCACTGTTGCAAATTACAGAGGCGGAAGAGTCTCAATCTTCTAACTGTAATATTAAATACTTAACGCAGGAAGAAGTAAAGGCAAGACTAAATAAATTAAAAATAGACAAGGCACCTGGCCCGGATGGCATGCATCCTCGGGTCCTAAGGGAATTAAGTTCAGTTATAGATAAACCCCTTTATCTTATCTTTTGTGACTCTCTTGCAACTGGCAGAGTCCCAGTGGATTGGCGTACAGCCCACGTTTTCCCATTATTTAAGAAGGGCAAAAAATCAGATCCAGGAAATTATAGACCTGTAAGCTTAACATCAGTTGTATGCAAACTATTTGAGGGGTTACTAAGAGATACTATACATGACTTCATAGTAGAAAATAATCTTATTTCTCAGCATCAACATGGGTTTACTAAAGACAGGTCCTGTTTGACTAACATGCTCAGCTTTTATGAGGTAGTGAATGCTAATATGAATATTGGGAATGCTGTAGATGTGATATACTTAGACTTTGCTAAGGCCTTCGACACTGTTCCCCACAAAAGTCTGGTGCAAAAGATGAGGATGCAAGGACTGGGGAAGAGTCTGTGTGCTTGGATAGGGAACTGGCTAATGGACAGAAAACAAAGAGTTGTGGTCAATGGATCATACTCAAAATGGGAGACTGTTAGCAGTGGGGTCCCACAGGGGTCTGTACTGGGTCCAGTGCTCTTCAATTTATTTATTAATGACCTAGTGGATACAGTAGTGAGCAATGTTGCTATTTTTGCAGATGATACAAAATTGTGCAGAATCATCAACTCTAAGGAAGATAGTGTTATATTGCAACAGGATCTGGATAGGATGGCTATATGGGCACATACATGGCAGATGAAATTCAATGTTGACAAATGTAAAGTCATGCATTTTGGTCGTACCAATGGTCTAACACCATACAAAATAAATGGGATACAGTTGGGAACATCAAACTTGGAGAAGGACTTAGGAGTACTCATCGACAACAAGTTAAATAATCGTACTCAATGCCAAGCCGCTGCAGCTAAAGCTAACAAAATTTTGGGATGCATTAAAAGGGAAATAAAAACTCGAGATGCTAGCATAATATTGCCCCTGTTTAACTCTCTAGTAAGGCCACATCTGGAATATGGAATTCAGTTCTGGGCACCACATTACAAAAAAGATATTGCAGTTTTAGAGCAGGTGCAGAGACGAGCAACAAAATTGATACGTGGGATGGAAGGTCTCACTTACCAAGAAAGGTTAGATAAACTGGGTTTATTTAGTCTAGAGAAAAGACGCCTTAGAGGAGATCTAATTAACATGTATAAATACATCAGAGGGCAATATAATAGCTTAGCGGATGAGCTTTTTGTCCCTAGGCCTTCTCAAAGGACTAGAGGACATGATCTGCGCATGGAGGAAAAACGTTTTAGCCATTTATTTAGGAAAGGGTTCTTTACAGTAAGAGTGATTAAGATGTGGAATGCATTGCCACAGGAAGTCGTTATGGCAAACTCTATACCTGCATTTCAAGGGGGCTTAGATGCTTTCCTTGCGTTGAATGACATCCATGGCTACAATTACTAGGTAATGCCAATGATGTTGATCCAGGGATTTTATCTGATTGCCATCTGGAGTCGGGAAGGAATTTTTACCTTGTAAGGGTTTTTTCGCCTTCCTCTGGATCAACAGGGATATGTGAGGGAGCAGGCTGGAGTTGTACTTTGTACTGGTTGAACTCGATGGACGTATGTCTTTTTTCAACCAAAGTAACTATGTAACTATGTAACTATGTAACTATGATAACAGGGGTGACAGCACAATACAGGTAATAGACAATAGATACAACAATACAGGTAACAAGCAATAAGATACACAATACAATGCATATAGTAATACATTGCCAGATCATACACTGGAGTGGTAGTGGTAAAAATACAAGTTCCATAATTCTGGGTAAAGTACACTCCGTCAAGTATGATACACAAGGGGAGAGGGCCCTGCCAAAGGCTTGCAATCTAGAGGGAGGGGTTGGTGACACGAGAGGAGGGGGTGCATCAAGATGTTCATGGCAGAGAGGGTTAGGGCAGTGTTGAGTTGAGGTAGGCCTCCTTATTAGTTTTGAGTGCTTTTTTGAAGGAATTGAAGGTGGGGGCAAGCCTGATGGGCAGTGGGAGAGAGTTCCACAAGATGGGGGCAGCTCTAGTGAAGTCCTGTAGTCGTGCATGGGAGTGCGAGATGCATGGGATGGTTAGGGGGAGGTTGGTGGAGGAGCGAAGTGGGCTGTCAGGTGTGTATCTGCTGACCAGGTCAGAGATGTAGGTTGGGCAGTACTTGTGTATAGGTTTGTAAGCCAAACATAGGATCTTGAAGCTGATTCTGAAGCGAACTGGAAGCCAGTGGAAGGATTTGTGTAGGGGAGTTGTGGAGACAGAGCGGTGGGAGGGGTAGATTAGTCTGGCTGCTGCATTCATGATGGATTGTAGGGGGGCGATGCGATTTTGAGTCAATCTCCGCCTCTCCCCATCCCTCTGAATCTTCTTTCACAGAGAGGGGCGGGGAGATGCGGAGATCCGCACGGAGATTGACCTCAGTAGAGGCAGAAGCAACAGCACAAAGCTCTGCCTCCCCGGGCAGCAAAATCCACAACTAGGAAAGTCGTGGAATTTTGACCCGAAATTTGCAGCATTTCAGCACTGCTGATATTGCTGAACAAAAGTAGCAGGTAAAAATAAGTATTTTATTAGGATTCTTATTAGGCCAGTACAAATTATATCTGGGCTAACTGCAATTATTTTTTTCTCCTGAGTTTTCTCACAGGAGATAATTTTTCATCTTGTACAGGTCCTTCTCAAAAAATTAGCATATTGTGATAAAGTTCATTATTTTCTGTAATGTACTGATAAACATTAGACTTTCATATATTTTAGATTCATTACACACAACTGAAGTAGTTCAAGCCTTTTATTGTTTTAATATTGATGATTTTGGCATACAGCTCATGCAAACCCAAAATTCCTATCTCAAAAAATTAGCATATCATGAAAAGGTTCTCTAAACAAGCTATTAACCTAATCATCTGAATCAACTAATTAACTCTAAACACCTGTAAAAGATTCCTGAGGCTTTTAAAAATTCCCAGACTGGTTCATTACTCAAAACCGCAATCATGGGTAAGACTGCCGACCTGACTGCTTTCCAGAAGGCCATCATTGACACCCTCAAGCCAGAGGGTAAGACACAGAAAGAAATTTCTGAACGAATAGGCTGATCCGAGAGTGCTGTATCAAGGCACCTCAGTGGGAAGTCTGTGGGAAGGAAAATGTGTGGCAGAAAACGCTGCACAACGAGGAAGATTGTGGAGAAGGACCGATTCCAGACCTTGGGGGACCTGCAGAATCAGTGGACTGAGTCTGGAGTAGAAACATCCAGAGCCACCGTGTACAGGCGTGTGCAGGAAATGGGCTACAGGTGCCGCATTCCCCAGGTCAAGCCACTTTTGAACCAGAAACAGCGGCAGAAGCGCCTGACCTGGGCTACAGAGAAGCAGCACTGGACTGTTGCTCAGTGGTCCAAAGTACTTTTTCGGATGAAAGCAACTTTTGCATGTCATTCGGAAATCAAGGTGCCAGAGTCTGGAGGAAGACTGGGGAGATGGAAATGCCAAATGCCTGAAGTCCAGTGTCAAGTACCCACAGTCAGTCAGAGGCGTAGCAATAGGGGGTGCAGAGGTAGCGACCGCATCGGGGCCCTTGGGCCAGAGGGGCCCCGAAGGGCCCTCCATCAACTGCAGTATTAGCTCTCTATTGGTTCTGTGCTCATAATAATCACTTATATAGATGCTTTGAATAGTGGTAATCATTAACAAACTGCTTCCCATCCCCTTCCTGCACCTCTGACACTGTGGTTGTCCTTGGCAGGTTTTGGTGCCAATTGTTATGTATAGAGCGCTTGAGGGGCCCCAATGTAAAACTTGCATCGGGGCCCACAGCTCCATAGCTACGCCACTGCAGTCAGTGATGGTCTGGGGTGCCATGTCAGCTGCTGGTGTTGGTCCACTGTGTTTTATCAAGGGCAGGGTCAATGCAGCTAGCTATCAGGAGATTTTGGAGCACTTCATGCTTCCATCTGCTAAAAAACTTTATGGAGATGAAGATTTCATTTTTCAGCACGACCTGGCACCTGCTCACAGTGCCAAAACCACTGGTAAATGGTTTACTGACCATGGTATTACTGTGCTCAATTGGCCTGCCAACTCTCCTGACCTGAACCCCATAGAGAATCTGTGGGATATTGTGAAGAGAAAGTTGAGAGAGACTCAACACTCTGGATGAGCTTAAAGGGAAGGTTCAAGCAAAATAAAAAAGAGTTTCACTTACCTGGGGCTTCTACCAGCCCCATGCAGCCATCCTGTGCCCTCATAGTCACTCACTGCTGCTCCAGTCCCCCGCTGGCAGCTTGCCGACCTCGGAGGTCGGCGGGCCGCATTGCGTACATTTTTACGCATTCCCGCCAGTGCAGGAACATTAACACATACATTTTTACGTGTTACTGGTTCAATGTGTAAAAATTTGCGCATTGTACCAGCAATGCATAAAAATGTATGTGTTAATGTTCCTGCACTAGCAGGAATGCGTAAAAATGTACGCAATGCGGCCCGCCAACCTCCGAGGTCGGCAAGCTGCCAGCAGGGGACTGGAGCAGCAGTGAATGACTACGAGGGCACAGGATGGCTGCATGGGGCTGGTAGAAGTAGTGTTGGGCGAACACCTGGATGTTCGGGTTCGCGAACGTTCGCCGAACATGGCCGTGATGTTCGAGTGTTCGCGCCGAACTCCGAACATAATGGAAGTCAATGGGGACTCGAACTTTCATGCTTTGTAAAGATTCCTTACATGCTACATACCCCAAATTTGCAGGGTATGTGCACCTTGGGAGTGGGTACAAGAGGAAAAAAATATTTGAAAAAGAGCTTATAGTTTTTGAGAAAATTGATTGTAAAGTTTCAAAGGAAAAAAATGTCTTTTAAATGTGGAAAATGTCATTTTTCTTTGCACAGGTAACATGCTTTTTGTCGCCATGCAGTCATAAATGTAATACATATAAGAGGTTCCAGGAAAAGGGACCGGTAACGCTAACCCAGTAGCAGCACACGTGATGGAACAGGAGGAGGGCGGCGCAGGAGGAGAAGCCCACGCTTTGAGACACAACAACCCAGGCCTTGCATGAGGACAAGAAGCGTGCGGATAGCAATGTATTTTGTCGCCATGCAGTCATAAATGTAATACAGATAAGAGGTTCCGTAAAAAGGGACCGGCAACGCTAACCCAGCAGCAGCACACGTGATGGAACAGGAGGAGGCGCAGGAGGAGAAGGCCACGCTTTCAGGCGCAACCCAGGCCTTGCATGAGGACAAGAAGCGTGCGGATAGCAATGCATTTTGTCGCCATGCAGTCATAAATGTAATACAGATGAGAGGTTCAATAAACAGGGACCGGAAACGCTAACCCATCACAGATGTTCATTGTTCATGTTACTTGGTTGGGGTCCGGGAGTGTTGCGTAGTCGTTTCCAATCCAGGATTGATTCATTTTAATTTGAGTCAGACGGTCTGCATTTTCTGTGGAGAGGCGGATACGCCGATCTGTGACGATGCCTCCGGCAGCACTGAAACAGCGTTCCGACATAACGCTGGCTGCCGGGCAAGCCAGCACCTCTATTGCGTACATTGCCAGTTCATGCCAGGTGTCTAGCTTCGATACCCAATAGTTGAAGGGTGCAGATGGATTGTTCAACACAGCTACGCCATCTGACATGTAGTCCTTGACCATCTTCTCCAGGCGATCGGTGTTGGAGGTGGATCTGCACGCTTGCTGTTCTGTGGGCTGCTGCATGGGTGTCAGAAAATTTTCCCACTCCAAGGACACTGCCGATACCATTCACTTTTGGGCACTAGCTGCGGCTTGTGTTGTTTGCTGCCCTCCTGGTCGTCCTGGGTTTGTGGAAGTCAGTCTGTCGGCGTACAACTGGCTAGAGGAGGGGGAGGATGTCAATCTCCTCTCTAAAGTCTCCACAAGGGCCTGCTGGTATTCTTCCATTTTGACCTGTCTGACTCTTTCTTCAAGCAGTTTTGGAACATTGTGTTTGTACCGTGGATCCAGAAGGGTATAAACCCAGTAATTGGTGTTGTCCAGAATGCGCACAATGCGTGGGTCGCGTTCAATGCAGTCTAGCATGAATTGAGCCATGTGTGCCAGAGTCCTGCCAGAATCCTCATCATCCTCTTGTGAGCGTTGTGATAGTTGTGATGCATCATAGTCGTCACCTTCTTCCTGGTCTGCTTCTGCTGACCATTCGCGCTGAATTGTGGAAGTCCAACGTGCACCGCTCTGGCCCTCGTCAGTGGTGGCATGAAATTCCTGCTCCAACTCCAGCTGTTCCTCCTCCTCTTCTTCGTCATAGCTGCTGGGGCCAGCGTTTCCTGAGGCAGATGGCCTGATGTTGGTATCATCACGCTGATCGTTTTCTCCTTCAGATTCCCTAAGTTGCATCATGGCAGCTGTTTCCTTGATTTTCAATAGTGTTGGGCAAACATCTAGATGTTCGGGTTCGGGCCGAACAGGCCGAACATGGCCGCGATGTTCGGGTGTTCGACCCGAACTCCGAACATAATGGAAGTCAATGGGGACCCGAACTTTTGTGCTTTGTAAAGCCTCCTTACATGCTACATACCCCAAATTTACAGGGTATGTGCACCTTGAGAGTGGGTACAAGAGGAAAAAAAATGTAGCAAAAAGAGCTTATAGTTTTTGAGAAAATCGATTTTAAAGTTTCAAAGGGAAAACTGTCTTTTAAATGCGGGAAATGTCTGTTTTCTTTGCACAGGTAACATGCTTTTTGTCGGCATGCAGTCATAAATGTAATACATATAAGAGGTTCCAGGAAAAGGGACCGGTAACGCTAACCCAGCAGCAGCACACGTGATGGAACAGGAGGAGGGTGGCGCAGGAGGAGAAGACCACGCTTTGAGACACAACAACCCAGGCCTTGCATGAGGACAAGAAGCGTGCGGATAGCAATTTGCATTTTGTCACCATGCAGTCATAAATGTAATACAGATGAGAGGTTCAATAAACAGGGACCGGAAACGCTAACCCATCACAGATGTTCATTGTTCATGTTACTTGGTTGGGGTCCGGGAGTGTTGCGTAGTCGTTTCCAATCCAGGATTGATTCATTTTAATTTGAGTCAGACGGTCTGCATTTTCTGTGGAGAGGCGGAAACGCCGCCGATCTGTGACGATGCCTCCGGCAGCACTGAAACAGCGTTCCGACATAACGCTGGCTGCCGGGCAAGCCAGCACCTCCATTGCGTACATTGCCAGTTTGTGCCAGGTGTCTAGCTTCGATACCCAATAGTTGAAGGGTGCAGATGGATTGTTCAACACAGCTACGCCATCTGACATGTAGTCCTTGACCATCTTCTCCAGGCGATCGGTGTTGGAGGTGGATCTGCACGCTTGCTGTTCTGTGTGCTGCTGCATGGGTGTCAGAAAATTTTCCCACTCCAAGGACACTGCCGATACCATTCCCTTTTGGGCACTAGCTGCGGCTTGTGTTGTTTGCTGCCCTCCTGGTCGTCCTGGGTTTGCGGAAGTCAGTCTGTAGGCGTACAACTGGCTAGAGGAGAGGGAGGATGTCAATCTCCTCTCTAAAGTCTCCACAAGGGCCTGCTGGTATTCTTCCATTTTGACCTGTCTGGCTCTTTCTTCAAGCAGTTTTGGAACATTGTGTTTGTACCGTGGATCCAGAAGGGTATAAACCCAGTAATTGGTGTTGTCCAGAATGCGCACAATGCGTGGGTCGCGTTCAATGCAGTCCTAGGCCGAAGAGGTCATAGCCTAGGGTCACAAAACCTGTTTATTTGGGCAATTTCAATGGTGGCGAGTCTGACGTACATAAATCACAGCAATGGCCGTTAGCAACGTCTGAATCTCACGAAATGTCTCATGCAGGTAGAAGACATATTGTTAGACTTGGGCTCCAAAGATGGGTTCCCTACATCTCTGCAAACCAGAGTTACAGGGCTCCAAATTTGGTAAAATCCCCCATAGGCTTTCATTGGGCCTCCTATTTACAGTTCCAAAATCTCACATCTTTTCAAAAGGCAAATACTCAGCAGTGGCAAATTTTCTAGCATTGTAGGGACCCTTAGGGGGAACATGACTGGTGAGTTTCGGGCCCCTAGGCCAAAGAGGTCATAGCCTAGGGTCACAAAAACCTGTTTATTTGGGCTATTTCAATGGTAGTGATGGTGACGTACATAAATCGCAGCAATGGCCGTTAGCAAAGTCTGAATCTCACGAAATGTCTCATGCAGGTAGAAGACATATTGTTAGACTTGGATTCCAAAGATGGGGTCCCTACATCTCTGCAAACCAGAGTTACAGGGGTCCAAAATTGGTAAAATCCCCCATAGGATTTCATTGCCTCCCTATTTCACTTTCCAAAATCTCACATCTTTTCAAAGGGCAATGGCTCAGCAGTACCAAATTTTCTAGCATTGTAGGGACCCTTAGGGGGAACATGACTGGTGAGTTTCGGGCCCCTAGGCCGAAGAGGTCATAGCCTTGGGTCACAAAAACCTGTTTATTTGGGCTATTTCAATGGTAGTGATGGTGGCGTACATAAATCTCATCCATGGCCGTTAGCAACGTCTGAATCTCACGAAATGTCTCATGCAGGTAGAAGACATATTGTTAGACTTGGATTCCAAAGATGGGGTCCCTACATCTCTGCAAACCAGAGTTACAGGGGTCCAAAATTGGTAAAATCCCCCATAGGCTTTCATTGGGCCTCCTATTTACCGTTCCAAAATCTCACACCATTTCAAAGGGCAATGGCTCAGCAGTGGCAAAACTCACCAGTCATGATCCCCCTAAGGGTCCCTACAATGCTAGAAAATTTGGTACTGCTGAGCCATTGCCCTTTGAAAAGATGTGAGATTTTGGAAAGTGAAATAGGGAGGCAATGAAATCCTATGGGGCAGAGTTCCCCAACCCTGTCCTCAGGGCCCACCAACAGTACATGTTTTGCAGAAAACCACACACAGTCACAGGTGAGGTAATTAGTGTCTCAGTAGAGTTGATTAACTACCTGTGTGGCTTTCCACAAAACATGCACTGTCTGTGGGCCTTGAGGACAGGGTTGGGGAACTCTGCTATGGGGGATTTTACCAATTTTGGACCCCTGTAACTCTGGTTTGCAGAGATGTAGGGACCCCATCTTTGGAATCCAAGTCTAACAATATGTCTTCTACCTGCATGAGACATTTCGTGAGATTCAGACGTTGCTAACGGCCATTGCTGCGATTTATGTACGTCACCATCACTGCCATTGAAATAGCCCAAATAAACAGGTTTTTGTGACCCTAGGCTATGACCTCTTCGGCCTAGGGGGCCGAAACTCACCAGTCATCTTCCCCCTAAGGGTCCCTACAATGCTAGAAAATTTGGTACTGCTGAGCCATTGCCCTTTGAAAAGATGTGAGATTTTGGAAAGTGAAATAGGGAGGCAATGAAATCCTATGGGGGATTTTACCAATTTTGGACCCCTGTAACTCTGGTTTGCAGAGATGTAGGGACCCCATCTTTGGAATCCAAGTCTAACAATATGTCTTCTACCTGCATGAGACATTTCGTGAGATTCAGACTTTGCTAACGGCCATTGCTGCGATTTATGTACGTCACCATCACTACCATTGAAATAGCCCAAATAAACAGGTTTTTGTGACCCTAGGCTATGACCTCTTTGGCCTAGGGGCCCGAAACTCACCAGTCATGTTCCCCCTAAGGGTCCCTACAATGCTAGAAAATTTGCCACTGCTGAGTAATTGCCCTTTGAAAAGATGTGAGATTTTGGAACTGTAAATAGGAGGCCCAATGAAAGCCTATGGGGGATTTTACCAAATTTGGAGCCCTGTAACTCTGGTTTGCAGAGATGTAGGGAACCCATCTTTGGAGCCCAAGTCTAACAATATGTCTTCTACCTGCATGAGACATTTCGTGAGATTCAGACGTTGCTAACGGCCATTGCTGTGATTTATGTACGTCAGACTCGCCACCATTGAAATTGCCCAAATAAACAGGTTTTGTGACCCTAGGCTATGACCTCTTCGGCCTAGGACTGCATTGAACGCGACCCACGCATTGTGCGCATTCTGGACAACACCAATTACTGAGTTTATACCCTTCTGGATCCACGGTACAAACACAATGTTCTAAAACTGCTTGAAGAAAGAGCCAGACAGGTAAAAATGGAAGAATACCAGCAGGCCCTTGTGGAGACTTTAGAGAGGAGATTGACATCCTCCCCCTCCTCTAGCCAGTTGTACGCCGACAGACTGACTTCCGCAAACCCAGGACGACCAGAAGGGCAGCAAACAACACAAGCCGCAGCTAGTGCCCAAAAGGGAATGGTATCGGCAGTGTCCTTGGAGTGGGAAAATTTTCTGACACCCATGCAGCAGCACACAGAACAGCAAGCGTGCAGATCCACCTCCAACACCGATCGCCTGGAGAAGATGGTCAAGGACTACATGTCAGATGGCGTAGCTGTGTTGAACAATCCATCTGCACCCTTCAACTATTGGGTATCGAAGCTAGACACCTGGCGCAAACTGGCAATGTACGCAATAGAGGTGCTGGCTTGCCCGGCAGCCAGCGTTATGTCGGAACGCTGTTTCAGTGCTGCCGGAGGCATCGTCACAGATCGGCGGTGTATCCGCCTCTCCACAGAAAATGCAGACCGTCTGGCTCAAATTAAAATGAATCAATCCTGGATTGGAAACGACTACGCAACACTCCCGGACCCCAACCAAGTAACATGAACAATGAACATCTGTGATGGGTTAGCGTTTCCGGTCCCTGTTTATTGAACCTCTCATCTGTATTACATTTATGACTGCATGGCGACAAAATGCAAATTGCTATCCGCACGCTTCTTGTCCTCATGCAAGGCCTGGGTTGTTGTGTCTCAAAGCGTGGCCTTCTCCTCCTGTGCCACCCTCCTCCTGTTCCATCACGTGTGCTGCTGCTGGGTTAGCGTTACCGGTCCCTTTTCCTGGAACCTCTTATATGTATTACATTTAGGACTGCATGCCGACAAAAAGCATGTTACCTGTGCAAAGAAAACAGACATTTCCCGCATTTAAAAGACAGTTTTCCCTTTGAAACTTTAAAATCGATTTTCTCAAAAACTATAAGCTCTTTTTGCTAATTTTTTTTCCTCTTGTACCCACTCCCAAGGTGCACATACCCTGTAAATTTGGGGTATGTAGCATATAAGGAGGCTTTACAAAGCACGAAAGTTCGGGTCCCCATTGACTTCCATTATGTTCGGAGTTCGGCCATGTTCGGCCCGAACCCGAACATCTAGATGTTCGCCCAACACTACACGTGACCCGTTCGGCCAATCACAGCGCTAGCCGAACGTTCGGGTAACGTTCGGCCATGCGCTCTTAGTTCGGCCATATGGCCGAACAGTTTGGCCGAACACCATCAGGTGTTCGGCCGAACCCGAACATCACCCGAACAGGGTGATGTTCTGCAGAACCCGAACAGTGGCGAACACTGTTCGCCCAACACTAATTTTCAACATTGACTTCTACAGTAAACACAGCAGTGGTATGGTAATGCTGACTGAAGAGTAGTGTTGGGCGAACACCTGGATGTTCGGGCCGAACAGGCCGAACATGGGCCAGATGTTCGGCATGTTCGGCCCGAACCCCGAACTCAATGCAAGTCAATGGGGACCCGAACATGCCGCAATACGGCCCCCCTATGGGGTCGCAGGCATAAGGGGGGAGCATGCCCCGATCGCGGGGGGGGGGGGGGTCGGAAATTCCCCCCACCCCCCCAGGTACTATTTAACTTTACGCACATTTTTTTATGGGGAAGCGGGCAGAGGGGGGAGCGTTAGCGGAGGGGGAGGGGGGCATTTCCGACCCCCCCCCCCGCGATCGGGGCATGCTCCCCCCTTATGCCTGCGACCCCATAGGGGGGCCGTATTCGGCCGGGCATTGAGCAGTTCGGGCAAACCCGAACAGTTTGGCCGAACACCATCAGGTGTTCGGCCGAACTCGAACATCACCCGAACAGGGTGATGTTCTGCAGAACCCGAACAGTGGCGAACACTGTTCGCCCAACACTACTGAAGAGTTGTCACTGCTCACAAGCAACGTGGATTGCTCAAAATTTTGGAGGACTTGGCAGAGGTCCAACATGTTGGCCCAATCGGATCCACAGAAGCTTGGCAGCTGTCCGGATGCGCCTCGGTACTGCGCCGTCATGTACTGGACCACTGCACTCTTCTGCTCGCAAAATCGGGCTAGCATGTGCAGCGTAGAATTCCAGCGTGTAGGGACATCACACAGCAAGCGATGATGGGGGAGATTGAAGTGCTCCTGCATCTTGGCGAGTGCCCCCGAAGCAGTACTGGAATTTCTACAATGTTTGGCCACTCGTCGCACCTTCAACAGAAGATCGGCCACGCCTGGGTATGTCCTCAGGAACCGCTGAACTACTAGGTTCATCACGTGCGCCAGGCAAGGGATGTGTGTCAGCTTAGCCAACCTTAAAGTGCGAATAAGATTACTCCCATTATCACACACAACCATGCCCGGTTTCAGGTCCAGCGGTGCCAGCCACAAATCCGTCTGTTCCTTTATTCCCCTCCAAATTTCCTCCCCTGTGTGCTGCTTATCCCCAAGGCAGATCAGCTTCAGCAACGCTTGCTGACGCATGCCAACAGCTGTGCTGCACTGCTTCCACGATCCTACTGCTGCTGGGTTAGCGTTTCCGGATGAGGTACAGCTTTGAGATGCGTTGGAGGAGAAGGAGTCAGAGAGGTAGGTGCTGCTGTTGTTATCCAGTGGGAGGGACGGCGGTGCAGCTGTTTGCGGCATGGGCAACACCCGCGCCGTAGCAGGTGAGGAATCGCTGCCAGGCTCCACAAGGTTCACCCAGTGCGCGGTAAGGGAGCTGTATCGACCCTGGCCGAACGCATTCGTCCAGGTGTCAGTGGTGAGGTGAACCTTGCAGGCAATGGCATTCTTCAAGCTTCTGGTTATTTTGCTGACCACGTGCTCATGCAACTCAGGCACTGCAGAGCGCGCAAAGTGGTAGCGGCTGGGAACCACGTAACGTGGGATGGCCACTGACATCATGCCCTTGAAGCTGTTTGTCTCGATATGGCAGCATTTCGCAGGCCAGAAGCTTGGCTATGCTGGCTGTTAGTGCCACGGCCCGGGGGTCATTTGCTGGCAATTTCCTCTTGCGCTCAAACATCTCCGAGACAGACAACTGAACCGTAGGGCTGCACACTGAAGGGCTGTTGGTTGTTGTGTTTGATGAAGACTGGGTGACCTCAAGAGCACTATTCCGGAAAGTGACAGTGTCAGCGTCGTCTGATGTTTGTGAATGTTGTTGTGAACCACGCAATGGCTGAGCTACTGCTGCTGCTGAGGAGAGTCTGGTGGTGAGTCTGGTGACCCTAAGGGAGGCAGTGTTGCTGGTACCCTGTCTTGCCGCGTTTGCCCACAGAGTGGGATGTTTGGATACCATGTGGTGGGTCATGCTGGTGGTGGAGAGGTTGTTAATATTTTTCCCCCTGCTCAGGCGGGTCTTGCACACCTTGCAAATCACCATGGTACCATCCTCACTGCAGTCTTCAAAGAAAGGCCAGACTTTGGAGCACCTGCCTTGCTGGCGATTTCTGTTTGCGCCTCTTTTGCGTCTCACTTGAACTTCCATGCTTGTGGTGCCTGAAATTTCGTGCCGCCTACCTTGTGGCACAAGGCGAACTCGTGCAGCAGTGGGTTCTTCAACAGACTCATCTGTGCTGCTACGACGGCGATGTTCTCCTTCACATACAAAATCTGGGTCTCTGTCAACATTGTCAAAACCCTCCTCTTCCATCTCCTCAAACTCGTCATATGTGATTGTGGGCCGCCGCCGTGGAGTAGAGCTCCCCAGAACAACCTCTGCGCAGCTCACTCCAACGTCGTCTTCCAGATCTTCTCGGCCAACCTCCTGCAATTGAAAGCCCTCCTGCCCAACTTGCTCTGGGATTTGGGTTTCAAAGTCCTCGGACTCGCCTTGCATTTCAGTGCGCGGTGCATTTCCCACAGTAAATGGTTGTGAATCCGGGCACAACATTTCTGGCTGTTCCATTGACCTTTGAACGGTGGAAGTTTGTTGGGCTGGGAATAGCTCCTGCGAATACCCCATTGTGTCCTGAGGAAATTCTTCGGACTGGATATTTGGCAGTTGTGTGCGTGGTGTCGCAGCCGGTTGTGTCAGCTTTGTGCCCACTGGCTCCTTGTAACTGGCTGAGGACTCGGACCTCGTGCGTGATGTGCTGGTGCTGCTTAACCCACTGCTGGACGCTTGAGAGGTCATCCAATTAATTATCTGGTCCTGTTCTTTTGGATTTGTGAGGGTTGATTTCCTGGACAACATGGGCGGTATTGAGTGGGTTTTCTTCGGTGCTCCACTGTGGCCTGTACGTGAACCGTCAGGGGAAACACCTCTTCCCTTGCCCCTCCCTCTTTCACAGGATTTCTTCTTCATTTCACTTATCCTTAAAGTACACGCTGACTGGCAGCAGTACAGTGGCAGTACAGAAATGCTATATAGTGGTGGGTGAGCGGTGTACTACTGTTCCCAGCAGCGACACAGAGCACAATGCTATACAGTGGTGGGTGAGCGGTGTACTACTGTTCCCAGCAGCGACACAGAGCACAATGCTATACAGTGGTGGGTGAGCGGTGTACTACTATTTCCAGCAGTGACACAGAGCACAATGCTATACAGTGGTGGGTGAGCGGTGTACTACTGTTCCCAGCAGCGACACAGAGCACAATGCTATACAGTGGTGGGTGAGCGGTGTACTACTATTCCCAGCAGCGACACAGAGCACAATGCTATACAGTGGTGGGTGAGCGGTGTACTACTATTCCCAGCAGCGACACAGAGCACAATGCTATACAGTGGTGGGTGAGCGGTGTACTACTATTCCCAGCAGCGACACAGAGCACAATGCTATACAGTGGTGGGTGAGCGGTGTACTACAATTCCCAGCAGCGACACAGAGCACAATGCTATACAGTGGTGGGTGAGCGGTGTACTACTGTTCCCAGCAGCGACACAGAGCACAATGCTATACAGTGGTGGGTGAGCGGTGTACTACTTTTCCCAGCAGCGACACAGAGCACAATGCTATACAGTGGTGGGTGAGCGGTGTACTACTATTCCCAGCAGCGACACAGAGCACAATGCTATACAGTGGTGGGTGAGCTGTGTACTACTATTCCCAGCAGCGACACAGAGCACAATGCTATACAGTGGTGGGTGAGTGGTGTACTACTGTTCCCAGCAGCGACACAGAGCACAATGCTATACAGTGGTGGGTGAGCGGTGTACTACTATTCCCAGCAGCGACACAGAGCACAATGCTATACAGTGGTGGGTGAGCGGTGTACTACTATTCCCAGCAGCGACACAGAGCACAATGCTATACAGTGGTGGGTGAACGGTGTACTACTATTCCCAGCAGCGACACAGAGCACAATGCTATACAGTGGTGGGTGAGCGGTGTACTACTGTTCCCAGCAGCGACACAGAGCACAATGCTATACAGTGGTGGGTGAGCGGTGTACTACTATTCCCAGCAGCGACACAGAGCACAATGCTATACAGTGGTGGGTGAGCGGTGTACTACTATTCCCAGCAGCGACACAGAGCACAATGCTATACAGTGGTGGGTGAGCGGTGTACTACTATTCCCAGCAGCGACACAGAGCACAATGCTATACAGTGGTGGGTGAGCAGTGTACTACTGTTCCCAGCAGCGACACAGAGCACAATGCTATTAAGTGGTGGGTGAGCGGTGTACTACTATTCCCAGCAGCGACACAGAGCACAATGCTATACAGTGGCGGGTGAGCGGTGTACTACTGTTCCCAGCAGAGACACCGAGTGGCAGTAAACACAATGCTATACAGTGGTGGGTGAGCGGTGTACACAGAGTGGCAGTAAACACAATGCTATATAGTGTGGGTGAGCGGTGTACTACCGTTCCCAGCAGCGACACAATGACTGGGGGGACCCTGGCTAGCCTGGCTGGAGAGAGAACTACCCTGCCTGCCTACCCAAAGCTAAACCCACAGACAAATGGCGGAGAAATGACGTGGATCGGGTATTTATTTACCCGAACCACGTGACCCGTTCGGCCAATCAGAGCGCGTTCGGGTCCGAACCACGTGACCCGTTCGGCCAATCACAGCACTAGCCGAACGTTCGGGGAACGTTCGGCCATGCGCTCTTAGTTCGGCCATATGGCCGAACGGTTTGGCCGAACACCATCAGGTGTTCGGTCGAACTCGACCATCACCCGAACAGGGTGATGTTCTGCAGAACCCGAACAGTGGCAAACACTGTTCGCCCAACACTAGGTAGAAGCCCCAGGTAAGTGAAACTCAATTTTTTTATTTTGCTTGAACCTTCCCTTTAAGGCTGCTATCGAAGCATCCTGGGCCTCCATAACACCTGAGCAGTGCCACAGGCTGATTGCCTCCATGCCACGCCACATTGAAGCAGTCATTTCTGCAAATGGATTCCCGACCAAGTATTGAGTGCATAACTGAACATAATTTTTTGAAGGTTGACTTTTTTTGTTTTAAAAACACCTTTCTTTTATTGGTCGGATGAAATATGCTAATTTTTTAGATAGGAATTTGGGGTTTTCATGAGCTGTATGCCAAAATCATCAATATTAAAACAATAAAAGGCTTGAACTACTTCAGTTGTGTGTAATTAATCTAAAATATATGAAAGTCTAATGTTTATCAGTACATTACAGAAAATAATGAACTTTATCACAATATGCTATTTTTTTGAGAAGGACCCGTATTTAAAATAATTTTTCAGCACTTTGCAATTGAAATGTTATAAAAAAAATAGGTGAAAAGGTACTATCAAAATTATTTTGAGTATTTTCTTGCTTGCTGGTGGTTTAAAATGCATTTTATTCACAAGTTGTAAAAATATCACCTAGGAAAAAAAAAGTGAATTGCATATAGGCCCTGATCTCCCAAAATGCTTTGGAGGGCAGAATTCCACATAGCTAAATAACATAGGCTAAGCATTACTGGGAGGGCAGGACTACATACCAAAATAATAATAATAATGATGATAATAATAATAAAAATAATAATAATAGTGACATTTTGTATCACACTTTTCTCCTGTTGGAAAATGCTTGAGAGCTGCAGCCAATAAGGGTGCACTCAATAGGCCTTCAGTGTTAGGGAGTCTTGCCCAAGGATGCTTTGCTGAATAGCAACTGCCTTAGTAGATGGGTACAGCCAAGATTCAGACCCTAAACCCATTTGTTATTCATCTCCTCTCCACCTGAACTTGTGCTGAACATCGATTTTGTTGGCCTGGGAATGGGCTGTCTTCACTAACGTTACACTGTTATCACCTTTTAATAACCTCCATATGCTGGTCTTATTATTGAATCAAAATGTAAAATTCAGAATTGTTCATGACAACATTTATTTCTTTATTATTATTTAGTATTTATATAGCACCAACATCTTCTGCAGGGCTGTACAGAGTATAAGTAGTCTTGTTTTTCAAAGGAGCTCACAATTTAATCCCCACCATCATATGTCTATCATAGTCTAGGGCCTTTTTTTTTTTCGTCGGTAGTCAATTATATTATCTGTATGTTTTTGGGATGTGGATGTGCCCTGGTTGGAATTTGAACCGGGGTGAGAGCGAGAGTGCTATCCAATAGGCCTGAAAGATAAATCAAATTTAAACCGAAATTGCGAATGATCTCACCAAGATCACAATTTTGGAATTGTCAAAGGGACAATATTTGTGATTCCGGAATTTCCACATGGGGGAAGTTTGAAGAAGCGGCTTCAAACTTACCGCAAGTCCAGGCGCATGCGGCCCGCAGCATCAGCTGTGTTGGACCTACCTTCCGGCACAAGTCCAATGCTGTCCATCCTCTCTTTCCGTCTGTCGCCTCTTGTACACGGCAACGGCATACTACCTGGTTCCTGTATGTCTCATGACATACAGGAAGTATGCCGTGCATTAGAGCCTGCAGGAGGCAAAGTGGATAGACTGGCATCACTGGACTCATGCTGGAAGGTATGCCCAGCACTGCCACAGCTTGGGGGCACAGAGAGAGACACAGAGAAAGGCACAGGGCATGCACAGAGAGACAAAAGGGGCAGAGAGAGGCACACAGAGCAGGCACAGAGAGACCCAGCGTGGGCACAGAGAGACAAAAGAGACACAAAGGGGGTAAGAGAGAGACCCAGAGGGGACACAGACAAAGGGGGCACAAAGAGAGACACAGAGGGTGCACAAAGAGAGACGGGACAGAGGCGCACAAAGGAGGGGAACAATGCTCGATTTAAAGGAAATTGTGAATCGAATTGAAATTGTGACTTCGGACAGAAATCGCTCAATTCAATTTTTTCCTAAAATCGTTCAGGCCTACTATTCACTACACCACCGTACTGCCCTGACACTTTGGTGGTTATTCCTACCCATGCACAATCTTCATTTACAGATGTTTAATTGCCAGACCCTGGCTTCATTCCATTCTGGAGGTCTTTTATTTGAAGTTTGGCCAGACACCAGGTCGATATTAGGAAGTAGTGTTGCTCGTATTGGGTCATTTACAATTACGCAAAATTTCCCCTAATTTTTCACAATTACGACATACTACGTTTGTGAATCACAATTTGCAACTACATCTGTAATTTCACACTTATGCATAATTCACGTACAAGGCATAAAAATGTTTGCATCTGCCAATGTTTGCCAATGTACTGCGCATGTGCAGCTATTAGTTTAATATTCCATGCAAAAAATGAGTTTGTATGCGCAAAAACAGTTTGCGTTCATCAGCCAGTATACTGCACATGCACGGCTATTATTTAAATACTAGCTGGACGCCCGGCGTTGCCCGGGTATGTATTTGGCTAGTGTTGGCTCTGCCCACTTTTCCTAACCCTAACACACAATTATTTAATGACCAAGTATGTGAGCTTTGCGGTCTTTGGCATCAATCATTTACAATGAAATAAAATTAATCTGATTGGATGTGGCTCCACCCCTTTTCTGAATTTGAACCCCAATCACCCAATGGCCAACTGTACCAGGTACAGGTACAGGTGATTAACAGTGCAAGAATGGCAGCAATTAAATATTCCCCTTAAAAATCAAAAGGTGGATTTTGATTGGCTTTTATAGGCTCCACCCACTTTTCTGAATATGAATCCCAGTCACCCAGTGACCAACTGTGCAAAGTTTGAGGACCCTACCATTAACAGTGTAAGAATGGCTGCTGTTTACATTTTCCCAGTAAAATTTGTATTTGTCTACGCCCACTTATGACTCGGCATTGCCCATTTATGTATGTGGCTGGTGTTGGCTGTGCCTACTTTTCTAACCCTAACACACAATTAATCAATTACCAAGTTTGTGATCTTTGCGGTGTGTGGCATCAATAATTTGCATTGAAATGAAACAAATCTAATTGGCTGTTTGTAGCTCCACCCTCTTTCTGAAATTGAACCCTTTTCACCCAATGATCAACTGTACCAGGTTTGCGGCTTGTGCCATTAACAGTGCAAGAATGGCAGCAATGTAAATATTCCCCTTGAAAATCAATAGGTTAATTTTGATTGGCTTTTATAGACTCCACCCACCTTTCTGAATATTAATCCCAGTCACCCAACGACCAACTGTACAAAGTTTGAGAACCCTACCATTAACAGTGTAAGAATGGCTGCAGTTTACATTTTCCAGTGAAATTTGTATTTGTCTCCGCCCCCTTTTTGGTTATGGGAATAAAAAGTATCCTATACTTTATTCCAGGTAATGTACTTATGGCCTCAATTCACGGTGCTTTATCAAACACTTTATCAAACGTTTGATAATTTTCCTCATGGGTAAAATCCAATTTTGAATTAACTAAGGTGTTATAGATTTATCAAATGTTTTATCGATGAAATGATCAATAAATCGATAACACCTTAGTTAATTCAAAATTAGATTTTACCCATGAGAAAAATTATCAAACGTTTGATAAAGTGTTTGATAAAGCTCCGTGAATTGAGGCCTACGTGTGCCAAATTTCATTCAAATCCGTTCAGCCATTTTTGCGTGATCGAGTAACAAACATTCAAACATCCAAACTTTCCCATTTACTATATTAGTAGGATTCAATGCAAAAATCCATTCGTATGCGTAAAATCCGTTTGTGTCCGAAATTATGCAAAGATTACGTTAACATGCGTAATTATAGTTAGTGATTACGTTTACTTGCAAAATCTGCAAATTTCGCATTACGATTGTTATGCATAATTGCAAATTATGATGCGTAATTATGGGAAGGCGTAATTTCTGCCCCCCACTATTAGGGAGGTAGGCTTTCAATATTTAGGGGAGGTTGCTTCATTTTGTGTAATTCTAATTGGTTTGAATTGTGCGATTAATTTTCGTGTCATTGAATTTTGATATTTAATAAAATAATTGAATTAATTTAATTGTGGTACATCTGATTTTGCACATCTTATTTTCCTTTCTTTGAACTGCCCTTAACCTGTACAGTATCCAGCCACTGCTGTACACAGCAATATATAGATATATGAAATGTGTTTATGATGCTGAAACCAGGAAAATTCACATAAAAGTGACTATCCTGAACAAGATTTACTCATAGATTTACTCATTCTACTATAAGTCACTATGGTGCCTGTTTAATGGAACAGAAATTATCATTCTCATTCAGAATCATTCCTACACGCAGAAAAAATATATAGATTTGTATTACAAATGAAAAATGTTTCATGTTGCACATTGCCTGTCCAGAACCTCTATAATTTGCACAAGGTGACATTTGCAACTCTAAAGAGAATGAACAGTAACAGATTTTAAAAATGATCCATCATAGCTTGATCTTTTCCAGTGATTGTCTTATTATTCACACAATCTTCACCTTGGTGCTCAGATTAGGCTAACCTGTATAGGTAGCTGATGCCGGTGCTCTTTCTCTGCAGGTACACCACTCCTGCCAAACAAATACTCCACCAATGCAGAAAAAGGCACTCCACAGGCTCCAAACGTGTGTTTGTGATTTATTGAGCAAGACACACTACAAGTGAGGAAGGGTCAGGAGACTCGTAGCATGTAGTGTGTCTTGCTCAATAAATCACAAACACAAGTTTGGAGCCTGTTTGTGGAGTGCCTTTTTCTACATTGGTGTATTGTCTTATTATTCTGCTGATGGCGCCCCTATTGATGAAAGCTAATATTTATTTTTCAAATGAGTTCTTGGCAAAATGTTCACAATATAATAATGGATCCACAGGTTTCTGTCTGCTTAAATGTACCATGTAGCATTGTTATCTGTCTACCGTGTATAATATTTTTGTTTCTCCTCCCTAGATGTACTCATGCAATGATAATGTTTAGAATAGTTACCTGGCAAGCTGTGCCTGGGGTGACAGTTACTTACTGTTATCAATCTACTCAAACAGTGAATGCCATTTAAGCAAGTTTACAATATATTACAGTAAAGGCATTGGCCAGGGGCGATCTCCTTGACATTGCTGCTGACATAAGCATGACATCTTAAGAATGGAAAATGGAAAGGCAGATCTGTGCCCATGGGCTAACAGCCTTAAAGAGCTTGAAATAAAATACAAAGATATATTACACACATTAGAACATATTGTCATGCAGAAAACTATGGTAAAAACACTACTGTATATATGACGGAAAATATTTTTCTGGTGCTCAGTAATGTTAGATTTTAGAGGTATTCCTTGCATGGGTATTTGTCTTCCATGACTTGGGACTCCATAACAAGTCATTTGTTCTAAATGGTTCTAATTTCTCTGATTCTTACAAACTGTCTTTTACAGTTGTTTTACACATTGATTCAAAGGCTACTGCAGTGGTTTAAGCAGCTAAATCATTTTGGTGGTCTTGGAAAAACATCCCTTTCACCAAGTTTCTGAGACCACTGCTCTGTTCTATTTGAAATACATTCAAAATAACAGCTCCTGGTATATTGCAATAAGAAAGTCAAGGTTCTCCATTAAATTTAAGGTCTCTCCTTAAAGGAGTTCTGTGTGTTTGTGTGTGTGTGTGTGTGTGTGTGTGTGGGGGGGTGCTGAGGACAAAAACAGACACTTACCTGGGGCTTCTATCAGCCCCCTGTAGCAGTAATGTCCCACGCCATCCTCCTCCGATCCGCCGATCTCCGCCACCGGCTCCGGTCTAGCGTGGCATGCCATCCAACTGCGGCTGCGTGGCTGTGGCCGTGCGCCTACTTGCTCCCACCCGTGTCATCGGAAGCTTACTGCGCAAGCGCAGTACAAGAAAACTTTGTACTGCGCCTGCACAGTAAGCTCCTGATGACGCGAGCGGGAGCGCGCATTATCTGTCTTATCAGACAAATAATAGCCCTGTGCCGGCGGCGGGGAACAGCGGATCGGAGGAGGACGGCGTGGGACATTACTGCTACAGGGGGCTGATAGAAGCCCCAGGTAAGTGTCTGTTTTTTATCCTCAGACCCCCTCCCCGACAGAACCCCCTTTAAAGGACAACTATTGCAAAGCATTGTAAAATTTTAAATACATACATATAAGATGTACATTTGGTCTAGAGCATACATGTTAAACACCAGTCCGTGAGTCAAATCTGGCCCTTGGAGCCATTCAATTTGGGCCTCAAGTGGTTTCCTGACTTTGTATTATGTTTGGCCCACTCTGGACCACCAGAGAAGCCATATTGGCGGGGGGTAAGCCATAGATCACCAGGGAAACTATAAGAGGGAGCACTAGATACCAGGGAACTGTATAGGAGAGTGAAGGGGGCTACTAGACACCAGGAACTGTATAGGAGAAGGAGGGGGATACTAGACATCAGGAAACTGTATAGTGGAGGGAGGACCACTTATCCTCAGGGAAATGTATAGGGGAGGGAGGGAGAACCATTGAACACCAGGGAACTGTATAGATGAGGGACGGAGAACCACTAAACACCAGAAAACTGTATAGATGAGTAAAGGGTGCCCACTAAACACTAGTGAACTGTATAGGGGAGCAAGAAGGGGCCACTAGACACCAGGGAACTGTAAGAGGAAGGAGGGAGCTATTAGACACCAGGGAACTTTATAAGGGAGAGAGGTGGCCACTAGACCAAGATTGGCCCACAACTTGGTCCCAGAGCTCAATTTCATCCTACTTTGTTTTTGAGTCTGACACCCCTGGTCTAGAGTAAAAGGAACTATAAATTACTTTTTTTTTCTATGTTACTGTAACCTAGAGTAAGTGTTAAACAAATCTGACAGATTTTGGAATGGTCCATTACCTGAAGAGACATTTCCAGGTTTTATTTACTTTCAAAATAACTTACTGAATAGCAGTTGCTCAGTCCAACTGCCAATATAATGTGCAAATAAGGAGGGCTCCATCTGACATCTTTGTATAGATCCTTTCCAAGGAGTGTTTTTATAAATAATAAAGAAAATACTGAGAATACACCATAAAGAAATGGGCTAGTATAAAACCTGTCAGATCTTTCAAATGTACTGCTTAGCGTAAGTGTCAGCGATATAATTAAAAAGTAATTATAATAATAATAATCCAAAGATTTTTATAGCGCTTTTCTCCTGTTGGACTCAAAGCACTCAAGAGCTGCAGCCACTGGGACGCGCTCAAGAGGTCACCCAGCAGTTTTAGGGAGTCTTGCCTTGAACTCCTTACTGAATAGGTACTGATCCTAGCCAGGATTCGAACCCCGGTCTCCCATGTCAAAGGCAGTGCCTTTAACCAGCAGTGAACTTTGCTCTCAGACAAATGTACGTCTTATATATGTACTTTGATTTAATACATTTTTGGGATAGTGGTCCTTTACCTACCATGCCCATACTATATCCTAACAAGAAACAAAGAAAAGTGGGCTTCTAATACCACATCTGCATAATGCTATAAAGTAAAGTAACCACTCAAACTGACTCAGAAGCTGCTATTTAAGTATCTGTGATTTAATGATGTATGGAGGTTTGAGTGAGGGAACTGGGGCAAGAAAAGTAGCTTAACAATTTATAGTAATATAAAATCAATTGCATAATATTACGGCTTGAAACAGTTATTAAGTTATTGCTGGGCTGGATGAAGAACACCATAGACACAAAAATGGAAGCTGCGTGTAGAGTTCAAGTTGAGTATAAGATTTGTTAGAGAGTATCTCTGTAAAAAAAGACAGCACTACCAAGAATAAATTGAAAGCCTACATCCAGCAATTGAAAAAAACAAAAAAACAAAAAAAAATTCCCTCACCTCTTCTGCGTTTGCGCTGGCCTCTTGTGATCATACTCCCATCACCAGGAGTGCTCTGAACTGTTCAATTCTCTCTGAACTGTGCTCTCAGCAAAGTGAGTGTGCTCAAGGGAGGCAAGCAGCGTGCCTGCGCATGTGCAGAATATCCTGGCCGGGGTTTGCTATCTTATGGAGGGGAGAGAGGAGGCCTGGCTCGGAGCAGGCGTACATTTGAAAAGGGCACCTGGAAAAAAGGGCGCCTGATATAGATGAAAAAAGCCAAATTTGGCTACAATGGGCACCTCGTGTACCCGAAATGTCAAATTGGGCTACAAAGGGTGCGTGGTGTAAGCAAAAGGACAATTTCGGCTACAAAGGGCACCTAGTGTAGCTGAAAAGCTAATTTTAGTTTATAAAAAAGATGATGCTATATACAAAATGTTTTAGGCTATAAAAGGGCTCTGGATATAGCATAGAAAAGTTGTATAACCGAGAAAAGTGATTACTACGACTTAACTTCTCCCTTCTCTCACACAGAACTCTCCCCTGGTGGTGCCTAACCCTACCCCCCCAGTGGTGCCTAACCCTAACCCCCCTGGTGGTGCATACCCATAACCCCTCCCTGGTGCTGCCTAACCCTAAGACCCCCTGGTGGTGCCTAACCCTAAGGTACTTTTGTAGCAGACTTAAAAACCTTGTAGACGATTACGAAAACCTTGTTGGTGAATCAAAAATCTTGGCTACAAAGGGGCGCCCTTTTGTAGCAGAATCAAAAACCTTGTAGCCTAAAACATTGTAGCTGAATCAAAATCTCGGCTACAAAAGGGCGCCCTTTTGTAGCCAAATCAAAAACCTTGTAGCCGAATCAAAAATCTCAGCTACAAAGGGGCACCCTTTTATAGTCGAATCGAAAGCCTTGTAGCCAAAACTAAAATTTGGGCACCCCTTTCACCACCTTGTAGCCGAGATTTGCAGAAATAACACTGAAGTCTATGGAGGCGCCCTTTTAATAGAGATGGCTCAGGCGCCCTTTTCAACTGATTCCCAGAGCAGAACTGTGCCATGGGACCTAACGACTTCTAGGTGCTGGAAGAAGCCCCGGTGTAGTGAAAGTTTCTTTTTACTGATGGATGTATGCTTTAAAGTCACTTTATTGAGCATGGAATATATCCCCATTGGTCAGTTAAGGAACCAATGGGCAGGTATGAGCGCCGGATAAAATCCAAATGGGTTTTATTCGGATTTCATCCGGATAATCAGTGCAGCTAAGCGGGCAGGTGAGGGATGGTAAACGTACCCAGGAGCCTTTTGCTTTAATGCGCCCCACGTCGCTTCACACTGTGTTCCAATTCTCGATCACATGACTACCATGCTTCCTCCTTTCTACCCAGAAGGAGGAAGCGTGGTAGCCATGTGATCAAGAATTGGAACAAAGTGTAAGGCGCAATGTGGGGCGCGTTAAAGCAGACGGCTCCTGGGTAAGTTAACCATCCCTGACCTTCACCCGCCCGCTCAGCTGCACTGGTTATCCGGATTTGGATTTTATCCGGAGCTCATCCCTGCCAAAGGGGAGCTTTGGAGGGAAATATAAAGATTCTTTTCTGTCAGCTTTACTCATTTCTCTTTTTTTTTATATATGTAAATTTACTCTATCGTTAGGTTTGCTACATTATCTGTCATTTAACACATTTAAATGTATTCTTTTTTCCTATAAAGCTTTAAAATCTATTTTCTCAAAAACTATAAGTTTTTTTTTTCCCTCTTGTACCTACTGTCCTCCTCTACCTACCCTGAAAATTTGGAGTTTCTAGCACATAAGGGGGCTTTGCTATTAACCGCCAAAGTCGGCGGCCGTTCACCTGCCTTTAAAGTTTACAGTCTGTTCGAAGTTCGCAAACCGAAAATGTGATGTTCATCCCATCTCTACTTACAATGTTTACATCATTTAGCTCCACTACTTATTTACATAGACAAACTGAGGCCTACATAATTTAGCTAATTTTGCAAGATTGGACATTCACAATGATCTCTGTATGTGCATTATTAAAAAAAGATACAACCGGCAGGGTTGCTCGCCAGAGATTGCAAATTCGAATTTACCCGTGATCACGATTGATTGTTTGCTTGCGTGTGTGACAGACTTTTATTGTCACTCACTGTCTGTCACACGAGTTAGTTATCGACTACTACACTACTACTAGGGATTATAGTTAGTTGTTACCTTCGTACTAATTTACTTAATTTTTGATTGCTATAGTCTGTGAGTTTATTTAGTGCCGCAGGCCTCACTACTACTGTGTAATAGTTACTACTTCACAGGCCACTAGGCCAGGCCAGCATCTGTTGTGATCTGTGACTGTCATCTGCCCAACCCTATTGATTGCGTCCGTGTGTGACAGACTTTTAATGTCACTCACTGTCTGTCACATGAGTTAGTTATCGACTACTACACTACTACTAGGGATTATAGTTAGTTGTTACCTTCATACTAGTTTACTTAATTTGCACTGCTATAGTCTGTAAGTTTATTTAGTGCCGCAGTCTTCACTACTACTGTGTAATAGTTACTTCACAGGCCAGTGGACACTAGGCCAGGCCAGCATCTGTTGTGATCTGTGACTGTCATCTGCCTGACGCTATTGATTGCATCCGTGTGTGACAGACTTTTATTGTCACTGTTTGACTGTCACATGAGTTAGTTATCGTTATCGACTACTACACTACTACTTGGGATTATAGTTAGTTGTTACCTATGTACTAGTTTACTTAATTTGTACTGCTATAGTCTGTGAGTTTATTTAGTGCCGCAGGCTTCACTACTGCTGTGTAATAGTTACTTCACAGGCCAGGCCAGCATCTGTTGTGATCTGTGACTTTCATCTGCCTGACCCTATTGATTGCGTCCGTGTGTGACAGACTTTTATTTGTCACTGCCTGTCACATGAGTTAGTTATCGACTACTGTAGACTACATTACTGTTAGTACTACTACTATAAAAAAAAAAACCCTTTCTTTTTTTTTGTCACTCACCACCAATCACCACCAACCCAGACTCTTTATTAAAGTTTACATCCTTTCCTAGCGACCAGCCTGCCCTCACTGAGCTCGCTGTTCACCCCAGGGACCGCAAACGTTTTGAGGGATGTTGTGGAACAGTTTGAGGAGGAGATGATGGGGCATGCAAGGAGGAGGAGTTTGAGGTGGAGGAGTTTTTTGTTGGCGCACAACAACCAAAATTTCATGAGGAGAAGGAGGGGCTTGATGTAGGGGATTTTGGGGCAGAGGAGTTGATTGAGGGCTCAGAGGAGATGTTTGGGGATTATGATGATGATGATGAGGTGGGGGACTGTCCCTATGTGCCACCACCAGCACAGTTGGTTGAAGGCAGCTCGTCATCGGAGGAGGAGGCGTCTTTGGCACAGAGGGGAGGCAGCAGCATGGCGGCCATCACAGGGTTTGGAAGGCAGGAGCCACAGCCTGCTGCTTCAGCCGCTACCACCACCTGCACCAAAGCTCCTCCAAGCAAAGAGAAAAAAACTCAGCCCTCCAAAGGTAAAAATCCTCCCCAGCCCTCAAGCTTGAAGGGCAAGTTGAAATCCCCAGTCTGGCGGTACTTCACTGTGTGCGTTGACGACAAGATCTGTGCCATTTGCCACAGTTGCGGTGCCAGCCTGAGCAGAGGTCGCGATCTGAACAAGTTGGTTACCTCGTGCCTGCAGACCCACTTGGAGACCAAACATTTTCAGGACTACAGTGAGTTTCTGAAGCTGAAGGACAGTGGCGCAGGCAGTGGTCAGAGCTAGACAGCCACTGCACAGACTTCAGCAGCAGCAGCATCAGCATCCCACCCTCCTGCTCATCCAGCACCAGCAGCAGGAGCACAGAAACTCACTGCTCTCCCCCCCCACCCCGGGCAGGTAGTCCTCAGGGGCCTCATCTGCTCACTCCACAGTCGCCTCCTCAAGAGTCCTCATCCTCCCATGCAGGCAAACGCCGCCAGACCCTGCTCAGTAGTCCTTTCTCTCCTTTCTCGGTGTGACCAAACCAACAGGCGCATCCAGGTGCTGAACGGGTTGCTTGCCCAGGCCATGTGCTCCCAGCTTCTGCCATACTCCTTTGTGCAGGAGGGGAGTGACATGAGAACGCTCCTGCAGTATGGGATCCCGGAGTGGCAAATTCCCAGCCGCCACTATTTCTCCCGCACAGCAATCCAAGCACTGCACCACTTTGCTATGGCGAACGTGGGCCGCTCGCTCGATCACGCCATGAGTAAGCAGATCCATGTCACCATGGATTCATGGAGCAGCCATTTTGGGACAGACCGCTACCTGTCCTTCATGGCCCACTGGGTCAGCCTGGTGGAATGCACCAGCGAGGAAGCAGCAGGTCCATCCTCGGGCGCATCAGCAGCAGCAGCACCACCAGTAGTCCACTATGTGGTGCCACCACGCGGGGTCAGGGGAGAAGCAGCAGCTCCCGCCGCCAAGCGGCTCCGCCTCAACAGCAGCGTGAAGGCCTGCCATTGCCAAGTGCTGCAGAAGATGAGATGCCTGGGGAATAACAGTCTCATGGCAGCCAATGTGCACCACTACCTGAGGGAGCAGGAGAAGATGTGGGTGACCCCCAGAGGCCTCAGAGTCGGATTGGTGGTGTCCGAAAATGCAGCCAACCTGCTGGCTGCCATCAGCAGGGGACACTTGACCCATGTCCCCTGCATGGCCCACGTCCTGAACCTGGTGGTGCAGAAGTTCCTGCGCACCTACCACGGGATGGACAATCTGTTGGAAGTGGCTCAGAAAATTGTGCACAGTTTCTGCCGCTCAGCTGCTGCCGCAGCAAACCTAGCCGACGTGCAGCAGCTTGAATGCCTGTCACAACACCGCCTTGTCATCGATGTGCCAACTCGCTGGAATTCCAACCTGGCGATGTTGGAGCAGCTGGTTGAGCAGAGGAGGGCTGTCAATCGCCACATCGTTGAGGGCACTCTTGCCGGCACAACCAAACTCCAACTTCTCTCCAACACATAGTGGGGCAGATGCAGCAGGTCTGCTTGGTGTTGGCTCCCTTCCTGCAGGGAAACAACCTGGTCAGCGAGGAACGGGCATCCCTCTGCCAGTGGGCACCCATTGTTTGTCTGCTGGACAGGGCCCTGGGTGATCTGCTGGATGTGGGAGAGGAGGCCCTGATCCAGCTGGAACAGCAGCTACCTGCGCAGTCCACTTCTGCACAGGATTTTGAGTTGTTGGAGAAGGAGGAGTTGGAGGTCCTGGACGTTGCTGTTGAGGGGGAACAGCGGAGCGCTGCTGCAGTGGTGCGAGGGTGGAGAGAGGAGAAAGAGGCTCAGGGGCCAGAGGAGGAGGAGGACAACATTGCAGCCGCTGACCCTGATGTCTCTGCTGGACAGACCACCCTGTTCCCCATGGCAGCGCACATGCTGCGGTGCGTGCGCACAGACCCCAGGGTGAAGCAGATTCGTGCTCAGGAGGACGCCTGCATCAGTATGATCCTGGATCCATGGTTGAAGGGGAAGGTGGGTCAGTTCCTGCCTGCTGGAGACCCTGAGCAGCGAACAAGGGAGTTGCAGGAGATCCTTGTTCGGCGATTGTAGGAAGCCTTCCCCCAGCCTTCCACCGCCTCTGTCCCTATCCAGCCAGCACAGCAGCCGGTGCCTGCAGCCAGCAGCAGCAGCAGCATCGGGCGCCCAGGAGACCTGCTGTCCTTTACAAAGGCACTCTACATGACGGTAGAGCAGCCGAGAGAGGAGGTGCGTGCAGCAGCATCCTCCCCTCAAAGTCACAACCAGCACCTGACCCGGATGGTGGCCGACTACATGGGGTCCTTCAGTGGGCTTGACACCGGCAAGGAGCCTGTGGACCCCTTGGAGTACTGGGTTGAACGGTAGCAGATCTGGAGTGAGCTGGCGCAGTACGCCCTGGAAGTCCTGTCTTGCCCCCCCTTCCAGCGTGCTGTCCGAGAGGTGCTTCAGTGCGTCCGGAGGTGTGGTCACGGAGAAGCGCTCTCGTCTTTCCACAGAGTCCATGGACAGATTCACATTTTTGAAGATCAACCAGGCCTGGATTGAAGGCACGTTCCAGGCACCTGTGGTCGGCGAGAGGAGGACATGAGGTGCCTGGGAATTATTTTTTCACAACATCAACCTTCAGTCCCCTGCTAAATTGGCCTGGTTTTTCTGTAGGTGCTGTGGTACCACCGCTAGGTGCCATGGCCCGTTACATTGCCTGCTGCCACACGGTACTTCTTTTCCTCCTGCTGCTGCTGTATTTAACCTCCTGCTGTCTGTGTTCCCACCACCAGGGTCCACAGAATTATGTGCTGCTGCCATGCGCCACTAGCTATTACAATAGCTACATTTTTTGTAAAAAAAAAAAAAAAAAAATTCGGAGGTGTCTGGGTTGAAAACTGTGCTATCCCAGTTGTTTATTGGACACAATGTGGGCTTAACGACTGCTGTCTGTAACCTCCTGCTGTATGGTGTTTATTATTACAGCAGTGGTATCAATGCTAAGGACCATGGCCCATTACATTGCCTGCTGCCAAACGTCACTCCTCCTCCTGCTGCTGTTGCTGCTGCTGCTGTATTTAACCTCCTGCTGTCTGTGTTCCCACCGCCAGGGTCCACAGAATTTTGCACAGCTGCCAATATATATATATATATGACACTGAGGTGTCTGGGTTGAAAACTGTGCTGTCCCAGTTTTGTGTTGGACACAATGTGGGCTTCACTACTGCTGTCCGGAACCTCCTGCTGTATGGTGTTTATTATTACAGCTGTGGTACCAATGCTAGGTGCCATAGCCTGTTACATTGCCTGCTGCCACACGTCACTCCTCCTACTTCTCCTCCTTTTGCTGCTGTATTTAACCTCCTGCTGTCTGTGTTCCCATTGACAGGGTCCACAGAATTATGTGCTGCTGCCATGCGCCACTAGCTATTACGCCACTACAATAGCTACATTTTGTTGTAAAAAAAAATATTTTACTGAGGTGTCTGGGTTGATAACCGTGCTTTCCCACTTGTGTATTGGACACAATGTGGGCTTTACGACTGCTGTCTGGAACCTCCTGCTGTTGGTGTTTATTTACAGGTATGGTACCAACGCTAGGTGCCATGGCCCGTTACATTGCCTGCTGCCACACGTCACTCCTCCTCCTCCTGCTGCTGCTGTATTTAACCTCCTGCTGTCTGTGTTCCCACCAACAGGGTCCACAGAATTATGAGCTGCTGCCATGTGCCACTAGCTATTACGCCACTACAATAGCCACATTTTGTTGTAAAAATATATATATATTTCTGAGGTGTCTGGGTTGAAAACTGTGCTGTCCCACTTGTGTATTGGACACAATGTGGGCTTCACGACTGCTGTCCGGAACCTCCTGTTTTTGGTGTTTATTTACAGCCGTGGTACCAACGTTAGGTGCCATGGCCCGTTACATTGCCTGCTGCCACACGTCACTCCTCCTCCTGCTGCTGCATTTAACCTCTTGTTGTCTGTGTTCCCGCTGCCACAGAATTATGCACTGCTGCCATGTGTCACTAGCCATGAGGAGGAGGAGGAGAAGGAGAAGGAGAATGAGAAGAAGAAGAAGAACGCCAATAGGATAAAAATGACCAAAAACATTTAAAATGTTTGGAATGCGGTGGTGGGCCAGCCAACCCAAAAACAGACCAAAGTACTGTCGATTAAAGTTTTAGACAATTTATTCGCATACTCCCAAGACAAGTTGCAACGCATTTCGCAGGTAAAATCACGCTTCCCCAGGCAATAAATAACAGGAGTAACACACTGAAAAATGACAGAGACAAAAAGCGATAATCAGGTAACCGTGTATGGCATGACTGTATAATAGTTAAGTGTTGTTCAAAGGCAAAACTGTACATTGATGACCAAGGTGATATAACAATAATCGTGTGGAATATAAAATATGGACAGGACTACCAAATGATTAAATAATATACAGTGAAACTTCTTATTAATATAATTGAATCGCTGCTGTGCGGCAAAAACTAGGTAACGTAACATTACACAATGTTTGAAACGTTCTGTTACAATATTTTGCTTAAATTGATATATACAGGTAAACAGAAAGGAAGCACTATATATGCACCAGGAACTAGAAGAAGAAGAACCAGGGGAAGAAGAAGAAGAACCAGGTGAGGAAGAAGAAGAAGAACCAGGTGAAGAAAAAGAAGAAGAAGAACCAGGTGAAGAAGAAGAAGAACCAGGTGAAGAAGAACGGGCAGCATGGTGGCTTAGTGGTTAGCGCTCTCGCCTTGCATCGCTGGGTCCCCGGTTTGAATCCCAGCCAGGTCAACATCTGCAAGGAGTTTGTATGTTCTCCCCGTGTCTGTGTGGGTTTCCTCCGGGCTCTCCGGTTTCCTCCCACATCCCAAAAACATACAGATAAGTTAATTGGCTTCTCCCCTAAATTGGCCCTAGACTACAATACATTCACTACACAATATAGACATATGACTATGGTAGGGACTAGACTGTGAGCTCCTCTGAGGGACAGTTAGTGACAAGACCATATACTCTGTACAGCGCTGCGGAATATGTCGGCGCTATATAAATACTAAATAATAATAATAATAATAAAGAAAAAGAAGAAGAACCAGATAAAGAAGAAGTAGAACCAGGTAAAGAAGAAGAACCAGGTGAAGTAGAAGAAGAACCAGAGGAAGAAGAAGAAGAAGAAGAAGAAGAAGAAGAAGAACCAGGTGAAGAAAAACTAGATGATAGTGAAGAAGAAGAAGAACCAGATGATGAAGAAGAACCTGATGATGATGATGAAGAAGAACCAGATGATGATTATGAAGAAGAAGAAGATGAAGAAGAACCAGGTGAAGAAGAAGATGAAAAACCAAGTGAGGATGAACCAGAAGAAAAAGAAGAACCAGGTGAAGAAGAAGAACCAGGTGCCAGTGAAGAAGACGATGATGAAGATGATGGTGATGAGAATGAAGATGGTAAAACAAAAAAAGAAGACGGTGAAGAAAAAGATGGAGAGAAGAAAAAGAAGAAGGTGAAGACGGTGAAGAAGAATAAACAAGAAATGCAGAAAAAAAGTTTTCCATCAAATTTTTTTTTTTTTAAAGTACACCTATTTCATTGTGATTTCCCTTTAAAAAAATTGCTTTAAGGCCATCCAAATCCGTGATCACAACTATTACCCAAATTCAATTACCGATCACGACTCAAATTCAAATTCAAATCGAATTCTATGGTCGTGATCACGGCCGAATCTGAATTTGACCCGGACCCGAATTTGAATGTACTCAAATCGAATTTGGGTACATTCGAGCATCCCTGACAACCGGTATTTGGCTTGATCAAAATACCTAGTATTTGGTGTGGATTGTAGTAGCCACAAATAAAATTAAACAAATAATAATCCTATATAATAAAACTCCATGTGTCCCTGCGTCATCCTCCTGTCCCTGTATCCATGTGTTTTGGCTACTGTGCATGTGTAACTGTTGGGACAGGAGGGGGGGCATGTGCGCAAGAGGCTTATGCGGCAAGAGCCTAGCGCCCTTTTTTAAACGTGCCTTTGGCCTAGTGTATAATAATAATGTAATGTATTAATGTAGTTGTAGAAAGTGACTGAAATCAGGTCCTTTATTATAATCGCAAACATTTCCATTATATAGCCAGTATAGTCGGTAATCGCAGGAAATAACACTGAAGTCTATGGCGTTTGTACACAGATGGTTCTAGTGCCCTTTTCAAATACCCTTAGGCTCCGTTTACACTTCAGCTGCTCTCAGTTATAACTTAAAGGGCAACTGATTTTCAAAGTAATGTCCATGTTTTCCTATGGCACAGTTCACACTTAATGCGTTTTAACTGAAATATTTTTCACAATGCACTGCTAGTCTGCTGTTGAGAAGAAAAAAAATGTGTACCAACTGGTTAAGTGTTAATAGGGCCATAGTACTCCTTGAGCTTTATTGTGGCAGTGTAGGTGTTATTTTCAGGATTTTTCAGAGGTAATGTGCTTTGCTTTTTAGAAATGTTTAAATTATCTTTTGCTTACTGTATTCAGATTTAATACATGTTCAGTAAAGTAACTTATTGTATGAATATTAGTGTGTTTTTATGGGACTCTCCTTTTCCCAATCTCCCATTGGTCATCCCTACCTCCAGCACTGCACACCTTCTTTATTACTGTACAAATAATTTTATTACATATAGGAGCATACCAAACAAATAATTGTATCCAAACACCATGGTATCTCTTCTATAAATCAATTAAATACCCCAACCTTCAGATATTCACTGATGAATCAACAGAAGTAATCTGCGGTCACACAGCCAAGAAAGGTGATGTGTAGTGACAAGACACAGATGGTGTAAATCTGTGCTTTATTGAGACAAAGTACTGAAAGATGCTCTTATAGCATGTGGAAAAGTTTAGGCATGTCTCAGCCTGACAGTCTGACAGAAGCTGGAGAGCTCAGATGCTGTGGATAGCATTTCTGAGCTGTTTACTGCATCTAAGGATGCCCAGCTTCTGGCAGGATGATGTAGGCCAATCACTCACAGACGCACCAACTACCAACCCTGTACCATCCCATGATTCACTATCATAGAACAACGGTTCAAAAAGTACAAATTTATACAACGAGGTATAAACAGGAATGCTCAAAACGAGGTCATGATCACGAGCCATTTTTTGCGATCACGAGGTCGTAATTGGCATTAGTGATCGGCTCTCGATCACGAATGCCGATCACGCATGCATTTGTGATTGCACTCATTACCCGACTCATGATCATGAGTTACTCGTGATTAAAAACACGCTGACTTTAGCGGGTAATAGCAAAGCCCCCTTACATGCCAGAAACACCAAATTTGCCAGATATGTTAACCTCTTGCCGACCGCGTCACGCCAGTAGGCGTGGCCGCGGCGGCAGCCCCAGGACCGCCTAACGCCAATTGGCGTAAAGTCCTGGGGCTCTGTTTTGCAGGAGATCGCGCGCAGGCTGCGCGCGCATCTCCTGCTTGAGGGGCGGAGCTCCGCCCCGCCTTCAGTCTCCGAGCGGCTATTGCCGCTCGGGAGACTGTTAGACGGCGTAATCACCGTCTATTTACTCTGTGCAGCGCTGCGATCAGCAGCAGCGCTGCACTGGGGACAGCCGTGTGACACGGCTGTCCCCCTGGGGGACAAGAGAGCGATCGGCTCTCATAGGGTAAAGCCTATGAGAGCTGATCGCCATGATTGGCTGGCTGGGGGGAGGAAGCGAGGGAGGGAGGGAAGGGGTTTAAAGGAACAGCTGTTTTTTTAAAAAAAACACAAACAAAAATATTTATAAAAAAACAAACAAACATGGGGGGAGCGATCAGACCCCACCAACAGAGAGCTCTGTTGGTGGGGAGAAAAGGGGGGGGGGGGGAATCACTCGTGTGCTATGTTGTGCGGCCCTGCAGCTTGGCCTTAAAGCTGCAGTGGCCTTTTAAACTAAAAATTGCCTGGTCACTAGGGGGGTTTAGCCCTGCAGTCCTCAAGAGGTTAAGAAGAACAGTGGGGAAAAGAGGGGAAAAAATTCAAAAAGACCTTATAGTTTTTGAGAAAATCGATTTTAAAGTTTCAAAGGAAAAAAGTATACATTTAAATGCAGTAATTGACAGTTAATGTATTTACCGCATTGAAATGTATAATTTTTTTCTACTAACCGCTTAAGTCAGTGGGTTTTGGCGGGTTTTTAATCTGGAATACCTTTTTCCTTTGAAACTTTAAAATCAATTTTCTTAAAAACTATAAGGTCTTTTTGACATTTTTTTTCCTCTTGTTCCCACTGTTCTTAACATATCTGGCAAACTTGGTGTTCCTAGCATGAAGGGGGCTTTGCTATTAACCGTTAAAGTTGGCGGGTTTTTAATCACGAATGCCACTTGTGATTCGTGATTACATGCATCTATTTGACTCAAAACCGCACTCGAGTCGGATATCCTTTTCTACTCATGATCGTGATCATAAGTCAATTCGTAAGTGGAAGGAGTCGAATTCGTGCTCACTCAAATTCGTGATGGGGGGTATCAGGTATCAGAGCACCTCTGGGTACAAACAAGTATAGGCAATACAGCAATACCTTGGCGGTGATGACCATCTGGAACTGTTCTTTTGACACACCTCAGGAGGTATTTAAGCTGCTGGTCAGGGCACACAAAATTTCAACTCCACCCGGCTGGGAAGGCCACAAAGGCCCAGGGCCTTGATGAGCACCAGCTGGCTGAGGGATGGCTGGACATGGATGAGAGTTGCTGCAAATGGAATACAGAGGTTTCAAATAAGAAGCAACATATAGAAATAGGGAGCTGCAGCTCAAGGGATTTGTATATAATTAAAGGGGGCTACTGTCAGGGGCGTAGCAATAGGGGGTGCAGAGGTTGCGACCGCATTGGGGCCCTTGAGCTAGAGGGGCCCCAAGGGGTCAGGGGAAAATGAGTTGAACTTACCCGGGGCTTCTAATGATCCCCCGCAGAAGTCCTGTGCCCATGCAGCCACTCACCGATGCTCTGGCCCCACCTCCAGTTCACTTCTGGAATTATAGACTTTAAAGTCTGAAAACCACTGCGCCTGCGTTGCCATGTCCTCGCTCCCGCTAATTGTCACCAGGAGCGTACTGCGCAGGCCCAGTAATGGTCTGTGCCTGCGTAGTACGCTCCTGGTGACATCAGCGGGAGCGAGGACACGGCAACGCAGGCGCAGTGGTTTTCAGACTTTAAAGTCTGAAATTCCAGAGGTGAACCAGAGGCGGGGCCGGAGCATCGGTAAGTGGCTGCGTGGGCACAGGACTTCTGCGGGGGATCATTAGAAGCCCCGGGTAAGTTCAACTCATTTTCCCCCGACTCCCCTACAGTATCCCTTTAACGGCAGGGAGCAGTGCATGGGCAGAACACTCCAGGCCACAGGGGCATGATCTTAGTCAAAGTTGATTTTTCCCATATTCAGACATCAATAGTTTGAGGTCTACAATGACACGTATATTTCTCCACATGGAATAAAGCTGTGCTGCTTGATGGAGGGGGAAGTTTACCCCTCATCAGAATAATGGCTCATTTGATTGCTCTCTGCCCTCTTTTCATGGAGCAAAATATACAGCAATATTGAAGGTTTTAATAGCGATAGCAATGCTTACAGAAAAAAACTAACATTTCATTTTTATACTTTTATTTTAAGAGAATGGTCTCTGAGTCCTGTTAAAGCAGACCTAGAAATTTGGAAATGAGCCAGTTTTGCTTCAGGTTAGGATTGGCTCATCTCTCGCTAGCAACAATGAAATAATTATTTTACTGGGTGTAAAAGGTGTATACCAAAGCTCTATGGTCTTCCAGATGTCGACAATTAACACTGTGAATCGGTCATAGAGGTCACTGAGGTTACTGAGTAAGGAGACTTTTTACAGAGTGCCCATTAACCCATTCAGGTTCCGTCGTTTTCACGTGAGAAATGTTCACTTCCCATTCATTAGCCTATAACTTTATCACTACTTATCACAATGCACTGATCTATATCTTGTTTTTTCCGCCACCAATTAGGCTTTCTTTGGGGGTACATTTTGCTAAGAGCCACTTTACTGTAAATGCATTTTAACAGGAAGAATAAGAAAAAAATGGAAAAATGCATTATTTCTCAGTTTTCAGCCATTATAGTTTTAAAATAATACATGCCTCCATAATTAAAACTCGCGTATTGTATTTGTCCAAATGTCCCGGTTATTACACCATTAAAATTATGTCCCTATCACAATGTATGGCGACAATATTTTATTTGGAAATAAAGGTGCATTTTTTCCATTTTGCATCTATCACTATTTACAAGTTTAAAATAAAAAAAAAATTGAAATATTTCATCTTTACATTGATATTTAAAAAGTTTAGACCCTTAGGTAAATATTTACATGTTTTTTGTTTTTTTTATTGTAATGGTTTTTTTTTTATACTAAACATTTTATTTGGGTACTTTTGGGAGGGTGGGAGGTAAACAATAGATTTATAATGTAAATGTGTGTTAATTCTTTTTGTTTTGTTTTTTCAGGTGTAGTATTACTTTTTGGCCACAAGATGGCGGCCATGAGTTTGTTTACATGACGTCACTCTAAGCGTAGCACGCGCTTAGAGTGATGTATCGGGAAGGAGACGGCCAGAAAAAGCTCAGCTTCCGAGAGAAGCTGTCGCTTTTTCAGCGGGGGAGAGGAATCAATGATCGGGCTCCATAGCCCGATACATTAATGCCTTGGCTACCGAATCCGCGGCCGGGAGTGCGCGTGCACACGCACAATCGGCCGCGGGGGCGCGCGGCAGCGCGCATCGTTCCTGGACGTAGAAACTACGTCCAGGAACCAAAATAGGTTAATCAAAGCATCAACATTTCTTGTATTCTAATAAAGGACATGCTTCTATCCTCAGTACATTAAAAGATTCTCTGAGCTTTCAACAGATTAGCATAAAGAACAAACGTGAGACAGACTGACTGAATGATGCAAATAATTTATTATTTTGTGAAATTATGCACAGGTATAACGCTGGCTTTTCAGTACGCCACTCAGTCAAATAGATATTTGAAACTGGAGGATGAGCAACTCTAAACAAGGCAAAATGGTCTTGCAGCTTATCACTGGACAGTGATGTCGCCAATTATAGTTATGGTCCAATTAGAGGTGAAGTCATGGGAAACTGCTACAAGAAAGAGAAACTGTAGTAAAAATAACATAATAAATAAAATTGCTTATATTTTAGAATATTATTTTATAAATTATTTAGTTTACCAGACAGACTCGGAAGGAGAAGGCTCCGATATACATTCAGAGGTGGGTGATCGCGCATATAGCGGTAAACAAGCAGCACGACCGACAGCCTCCCCACACCACACTAAAAGCTCCTATATGGACGCTGAGTTAAGGGAATACATCCTGGGCCTCCCCACTCTGAAAGACCTCGACTCCTTTGCGGCAAGACTTGAAAAATCTTTCCGTCATGAATTTGATGACCTACATAAGGACATGGTCAGCATAGCTCAGAGAGTGGCCGCCATAGAAGAAAGGGAAGACACCTCCTTAATAGCAATGGCGGCAGTACGCGACCGCACCAAGGCACAAGACCAAGACCTAGAAGTGTTGAAGACACAACTTGACGATTATGAAAATAGAGCACAGAGGAAAAAAATAAGAATCAGGGGCCTGCCTGAGGCATCAAGACAAGAAGAACTGAGACCCACTGTAACAGATATTTTCAACATAATCCTAGAACAACCTGCGCAGAGCCCCATTGAAATAGAAAGGGTACACAGAGCACTCCTCCCTAAGAACGCAGACCCACAAAAACCGAGAGATATTATATGCAAACTCCTGCGCTTCACTGATGTAGAGAACATCTTTAAGAAGATGAGAGACAGAGATGAACTGGACTTTGACGGGGCAAAGATCACCCTCTTCCCCGACCTCTCAAAACGCACGCTACTTCAAAGAAAGGCCGTAAAACCCCTCCTGGAAGAGATCAAGAAGGCCGGAGGTTCTTACAGGTGGGGACATCCATTTGCTTTGACGGGGCGAGTTGGAGACAAGTCGGCAACTCTACGCACCAAGGAAGATTTAGACGAATTTATCCAAAAACTTGGACTGCCAGATACAGACTTTGAGGACTCTCGAGACATTGTAAAGCTACCTCCACTACCTCAAAGAGAAAAATGGCGGACGCCATCTACTCAGAAGAGAAAAGGCACTCCAGCGCAAACTCCACGCTAATCTCCGCATCTACCCCCGCGAGCACCTGGCGTAACTAACAGAGTCGTGACCTGTTATATCTGTTATTAGGCACCTCGGTTAGAACCAGGGAACGCGATTTGAAAAGAAACAACGTCCTGCTTCTCTGATGGAGGGTAACTCTGATCATCTTGTTATCTTTTGTTCTTACTTGTTCAAATTAACTTTGCTTTCCCTAAAGATTTATAACTAAGTGTGTATAAATGCTCGCAAGGCTGAGACCCGACTGTCCGCCATGTGGAACACATACCCCCTTAGGGATCCCCTAACCATGAGGGGAATTTTGAGCTATGAGCTCACTGGTTTTCATAGGTTTATTACTGGTTTCGTTACTCTAGTTGTTATATACATCAGTCGATATCAGAGTTGTGAAAGCTATTCTTTTGCTTTAGATGTTAAAAGGTAAACTGAAAATACTATCCTATAATGTTAGAGGTCTAGGGTCACCATCAAAGAGAAGCAAACTATGGTTAGAACTCAAAAGGTTACGTCCACAAGTAGTTATGTTACAAGAAACATACTTTAAAAAAGATTATACTCCACGCCTTCCATTGAATCAATATGATAGATGGTATCTGGGGTTCTCCCCAATTAGGAGAGCAAAAGGAGTGGCCATCGCTCTAAGTAAAGATTGTCCCATTAAAATCATAGACACCCTAATTGATGATATGGGAAGATATGTGATGCTTAAAGGGGAATATGCAGGCAAAAAATACACCTTTGTTAATATTTACGCTCCCAATGTCAAGCAGGCAGCCTTTTTATCAAAAGTGCTTAACAAATTGTCTAACTTCAAGGAAGGCTGCTTGATTGTAGGGGGAGACCACAACTTAGTTAGTAATCCGGCTATAGACACCTCCTCAGGTAAAACGACAACACAGGCGTCACTGATTAATAGATATACACAATTACTATGCTCAGCACACCTAATAGATGGCTGGCGTTATCTTTTCCCACTGGAAAGAGACTATTCATACTATTCTCAAGTCCATAAACTCTATACCAGAATAGATAGAATATATATTGATCAATATTTTCTTAACTCACTCAAGTCGGCAAGAATAGAACCTCTAACCATATCTGACCATTCTGCAGTATGGATACTCATAGATCTAGGTAAAGTCCCAGGCTCTCAATGGCACTGGCGTCTAAATGAATCCTTATTTGATGATAAGGAAGTAACCCTAAAAATAACTACCACATTAAAGCATTTCTTTAAGGAAAATTGCACAGAGGGAATGCATGAAGGTATCATATGGGAAAGCCACAAATCAGTAATCAGGGGGGAGTTGATAGCTATAGGAGCCCGGAAGAAGAGGGAAGAGATGGCCTGGGTAAAACATCTGGTTGACAATCTAGAAATAGTAGAGCAAGAACACAAAAAGCAGAGCTCTGAAGGAAAAGCTAAAATAGTAGCAGAGGCCAAATTAAAACTTCTAAAAGCAATGGAAGATAAGGTCAAAAGGCAACATAGATTATGGATTGCCAAGGCTTTTGAATACGGAAATAAAAGTGGGAAACAATTGGCAAGGGCAATAGCAAAAAAAAGGGAGAGGGCCTTTGTACATCAAGTAAGAGATGTGAATGGACAACTAGAAATGCAACCTCAAAAGATAGCAGAAACCTTTAGAACGTACTATGCCAAACTATATAATATCATAGAACAACCTTCTCAGTCTGTCACAGATTCTCTTCAACTTAAAATAAAACAGTACTTGCATAAAGTACAAATGCCATACCTATCAGAGGAAATCTGTACTTTATTAGACCGACCTATTACAACAGAGGAAGTAAGTGAAGTCCTAAACGCTATGCCAAATGGTAAAAGCCCGGGCCCAGACGGGCTAACAAAAAAATACTACAAAATCTTTTCACATCTCTTGCTTGGTCCCCTTACAAAGTTCTTGAATAAGTTAACTGAAGAGGAAACTTTCCCTCCCCAAAGTTTAGAGGCCCATATTTCAGTTCTTCCAAAGGAGGGAAAAGACCCTGCCTGGTGCCAAAGCTACCGCCCTATATCTCTTTTAAACCTAGACGTAAAAATTTTCTCTAAAGTTATCGCGAACAGATTAAGGGAACATATCCCAAGTTTAGTAGATGTGGATCAAGCAGGCTTTGTGAGGGGTAGAGAGGCAAGAGACAACACGAGCAAGGCCCTAAATCTCATCCATTGGGCACACAAGACCAGCTCACCCTTGATGCTCCTATCCACGGATGCAGAGAAAGCATTTGATAGGGTGAACTGGTCTTTACTCAAAGGGGTCATACAACACATTGGCCTCAAAAATAATATGGTAAAATGGATCATGTCTCTCTACTTCTCCCCCAAGGCCAGGGTAAGGGTAAATGGTACTTTGTCCAACTCCTTTTCAATTGGAAATGGCACCAGGCAGGGTTGCCCCCTTTCACCTCTCTTGTTCATTTTGACACTGGAGCCACTCCTACGTAGTATCCGCAGTAATCAAGATATAAGGGGGGCATGGGTTGGAGACAGGGAATACAAACTATCGGCATTTGCCGATGATGTCCTTCTGTATGTCTCAGAACCCCATATATCCCTCCCAAATTTACTGAGAGAATTTCAGATATATAGCTCCCTTTCGAATTTTAAAATAAATCCCTCCAAATCGGAGTTCATAGCAATTAATATCCCAAGGGAAAAACTCCTACAAATACAGCATGATTTCCCTTTTCCCTACCGAGAAAAAGCATTAAAGTACCTGGGCATAATGCTACCTGCAGACTTGAAGGACTTGTATAGCCTTAACTTCCAACCCATGCTGGAGACAATAGGGAAGGACTTACAAAAGTGGGATAGGGATCAATTTACGTGGTTTGGACGCATAAGCATTTTAAAAATGAATGTGATGCCAAGGATTCTCTTCTTAATGAGCACTATACCCATACCTCTACCAAAGCATTTCTTCAATAAACTAAAGACCCTGTTTATACAGTATGTCTGGAGGAAACGCCCACCAAGACTAGCATACTCAGTCCTTGTTAGGAACAAACCATCAGGAGGCCTTGGACTTCCAGACCCAAAGACTTACTACAAAGCGATAGCCCTTAACAGGCTGTTAGACTGGACCTATGAACTTAAAATGAAAAGCTGGATAGTCCTAGAGAAGACGTTAGCGGGAAGAGACCTAGCTAAAGCTCAATGGGTACCGAGCAATAAGAGAGGGTTCTCCAAACTATGCCCCCCATGGGTTATACACTCATTGAAAGTGATAGACATAGCAAATAAGAAAGCAAAATGGTTCACACCAATATCACTGATGTCCCCATTAGAAGGTTACCCCCTGTTCTTACCAGGCCTAGAAAAAGGCTTCTTTGGTACATGGAAAGGAGAAGGCTTAATGGTAATAGGGCAGCTATGGCTAGGGAGCAAACTTTTAGCACTACAGGAACTCAGGGCAATCCATGGCAGTTTCCCCATGGACTTCTGGAGGCTGAGGCAAATTAAAACCTGGTGCCAATCAATTAAGCTTAAATGCAATGATAACCTACAGGCAGGCACATGGGTGGCGCTCTTCATTAAAAAATTTAAAATAGAACATGCAGTATCTGCCCTATATAAATTGCTACGAGATGAAGAGGACTCAGCACCCTTATTATATCTAAGGGCGTGGGAGAGAGAAATAGAAGAGCTATTAGATGAGTCCCAAAAGGCCACCATCATTAATAATTCACATACATCTTCCATTAGCACCAGAATCCAGGAAAATAATTTCAAAATTCTCTCCAGGTGGTATAAAACACCGGACAGACTGGCTCTTATATACAAATCCTCAGAAGACAGATGCTGGAGAGGATGCGGTGAGAAAGGTTCATTATTGCACTTACTTTGGTCATGTACCAAGATAAGAAGCTATTGGAGGTCGGTCTTAGACATAAGTAGGAGGGTATCTGCCCAGAACGTAGAGGAAAATCCTTGGCAAGCTCTTATGCATCTAAACTCAAAAGGAGGCTATAAAAGATCATTACTTCCCCGCCTGCTAAATGCTGCAAAATCCCTTATTCCATTAAAATGGAAATCAGAAAAGAGCCCTACTATCCAGGAATGGGTTAAAAAGGTGAATGAGTCCCAAGAAATCGAAGAAACAGTAATGACAAGCAGAGACCAATACGATAAACACTACGCGACATGGGCCCTCTGGCTGGACTTTAAAGAATCACAAGAATATGGTGACATTATGACGGACAGAACCTGACCCAACCTCCCCCTTTCAGATAAATTCAGTTTAAAAATTATGCGATAGATGATATCGACACTGATGTAATAGTTTTGTTGTTTTTGGTTTTAAGTTTCATTTAATTGAAGAGAGAGTCTATCAGCACGTTTCAATTAGTCTCTTACCAAGTCAGTGAGAATTTATCAGAATTGTCGACCTTTATATTGCCTATGAGTAAACCACTCTAGTGTTAAGGGGTCTTTCCGATAGAAACGAATCATATCTTATACAAAAAATGATATCAAGCCTTATAAGCTTATTAACAGAAAGGTCCCGCAGATAATAATATAAATAATGAAAATGCTGATGTAATAACATGTCATATTTGTGTTAACTCTGTTTCAAGTGTTGGAAGTTTTAATGTATGGACCCATGATACTTGACATGTATTGTAACCGCACTTATACCACTTCTTCAATAAAATCTGATTATGTTAAAAAAAAAAAAGAAGTGCACCCTCTACGTATCTCTTCGGTGGCTGCCGGAGAGATATGTAGAGGGACCACTTTTTTTGCAAACTGGTGGCTTTTGTGCAAACTCCGGCGACTGCAGGAGAGATATGTAGAGGGTGCACTTCTTTTGCGCAGACTGGCTGCGACTGGCTGAAGGTACGGGACCCCATACCAAAGCAGGAGAAGACTGAGGATGGCGGCGTGGGAGCATTCCGTGCGCATGGGGCTGGAGGAAGTCCCAGGTATGTATAAAACTTTTAATTTACGGTATATCAGCTCTGGTACACTATAAGTTGCATTGAGATTTTAGAGCACACCAGATTTCAAGGTCCTTTGGGCATATGCACAGATGTAGATAGACATACAGTATGCACTACATTCAATATGGCATGATGTCAGGCATAGATTGCATCTTTAGACAACCCTTTTTTTCTTTTAATCTTTAAAACAGCCCACCTAGGGTTGCAACGGTATGAAAATCCACGGTATGATAACCGTCAAAAAAAATACCACGGTATGACGGTATTACGGTATACGGTATTACGCAATTATTCTCATTACAATTACCCTTATAAAATGAGAAAAGGTCAAAGTTGAACAAACTTTTCTTTGTTAAACCCTTAAGGGTTAATGTCCTCCTGTCATGCTTGAAATATTTACTCTTCTAAATGTCAAAAAAACAAACAAACAACAATACCAAAAGTAAATCTCAATCCAAAATTGCCAACAGAGCAATTTTTATATTTTGTTGGCTGTCATTCTCCCCGTGTCACATGACTGCCTATGGCAGAGAGGGCAGATAATAAGGCCATTTGAAAGCACAGTAGGTTAATATGTCCGCTTCCATGAATCAGGAAGTAGAAACAGTGCAGATTTATTTTAGGATTTGTATCAGCTGTAACAAAGAGAGAAATTGCTGTTGCATATCTTTTTGAGCAGAGGGGAGACCTTTTGAGTTCAGGTTTCCTTTAAAAATGCTGGTGGTACACTTTACTATACACCTTAAAGTGTACCAGAGATGAAGCATAGTGAAAGTTTTATATATACCTGGGGCTTCCTCCAGCCCCATCATGTGCACGGATCCCTCCCACGCCGCCATCCTCAGCCTTTTCTATCGCTGTTATTGAGTCTGGAAACTTGAGCCAGTCGCGGCCAGTCTGAGCATGCGCAGTGCGTTCTCTACAGCGGAGAATAATATATGCAGGCGTAGTACTATTTCTGGCTGCGACTGGCTGAAGTTACGGGACTTAGTACCAGCGATAGAAAAGGCTGAGGATGGCGGCGTGGGAGGGATCTGTGTGCATGATGGGGCTGGAGGAAGCCCCAGGTATGTATAAAACTTTCACTATGCTGTGTCTCTGGTTTCCTTTAAAGGATAACAGAGCTGAAAAATATAATGCAAATGGGGGGACATGTATTAAGTGCAGTCCTGGGCTGAGCTGCAGCAGAGGCTTTCTTTACAAAGTAGGGGGACAGAGGAGAACAGGGGGGGAGTGGTGAGCATGAGGACTTATCATGACACATCACACAGACACACATCCATCAGGCAGACATCACTCAGACATCACACACACATATACATCAGGCAGACACACATCCATCAGGCAGGCAGACATACATCCATCAGGCAGACATACAGCCATCACACACGCAGACATCACACACACATATACATCAGGCAGACACACATCCATCTGACAGACACATCACACACACATGCCATAAATTTACACACTGGCTGCATTCAAATACTGCACCTCTCCCACAGCAGTACTGCTTAAAGGCCGTCATAGCTTCAACTCCACGTGCAGTGTGTCTTTCTCTCTCTCCTTCTCCCGGGCGGGCGGGCGGCAGTGTTCATTTTCATGGGGGAGGAGCGCTGGCCATTCCTTTGAACACTGATCTGTATCAGTGTTAAGCTCAACTCTGCAATCGGGGGAGGAAGGAGACTGCGTGCATCGAGCAGGAGGGAGCACGGGCTGTAGCCTTTTCTCATTTAGTGTAGTTAATTATTTTGAAAGGAATCACCTGGTGTCTCCCCCTCTGCTCTTGTGGTACAGTCCACAATTAAAAATAACACAAGCAGATACATTGCCGGGGAAAAAGATCTGTGTGCGCTCCAGCCGTGGCCGCGTCATCACAGGACGCGCTTCACCACCCAGCTCCTGCACTCATGTCGGCAAGCCTCCCGCAATCGGGAACTAGCTTTGGGAGCTTGCCTTCCTAATTTGGAGGGAGACGGAGAGCAGGACAATGCCGGAGCGGTGGATGCGGAAATGCAGCCTAAACCGGTATTTCTTAAAAGTGCACGGTACGGTTACCATGCATTGTAAAACCGCGATATACCTTAATACCGGTAAATCGCGGCAACCCTAAGCCCACCAGGTTTTCTTGTTGTCTTTGTTTTCAGTGGAAAGATGTCCTCCTCTTTTGTTGTCAAGATAAATTTTATCACTCAAACATGAAGTAAAGGGAATTCTCAATAGGTGAAACTATATAATAGTCTTGTTTATTGTAAGCTTTTCCCAATTCACAACAAAAGTACTTCTTCTGATGGTGGTGCCTCCACTGGAAAGATTTCCTTCACTTGCTGTTGAGGAACCTCTACTCAATTGAGCAGCAGTTCCAGCTGTTCTCATTCTATTAAAAACCAAATAAACATTTTAGTTTGAGGTCTACTTTAATTCCCTTACTTTGTTATGACCATTAAATTGCTTAATTTACATCAAGATTAAGATAAAGAAATATATTTGATATTACACTTTATAAAACAGTGACTCATGCAGAAATTTCAAAGGGGCAAGGTTCATATTGTGGAAAGAGCTATGTCACAGCTTGGCTGATACTCCAGACAAGTTTTATATGCATTAATTGCATATTCTGGAATGTATTCCTACATTGCTTCTAGTTGGCTGAGCTAACGTCAAGCAGTAATAAGATGTTCCATCCATTGTGCACAGCTGACATGGTGTTTTGTTACTGTGCCATGGCATGAGTAACAGAAAAGTGCACTTTGGGATACATGCTCATTCTCAATATGCGACCATGTTTACAATTCTGTTGTCAGAACACTGTCATCATCATTAATCACCATCCAGCTGCTTAGCTGTTGCTATAGCAGAACAAATTGTTACTGCTGTAGTCTCCTACAAAGAGAGAGAGAAAGAGATCAGTTCAGTGCAATAATTATTATACTGTAGATTGACATTATTAATGTGTAAAATTATAGTAAAATGAGCAATGTTGGAACTACAATACAGGAAACCACATAAATATTAATTTTGAATGTCCAAATCACATTTTAAAAAGCCACTTAAAAGAAACCAGCCCAGTATAACGTGCAATTACAGTAGTACAAATATAGAGTCAAAGAGGTTACAGAATAATTTACACACCCCTTTTGGTTGTATAGATTGTTTATTCAACACACTATCCAAGTGTGCCTCTCCTCACTGATTATGCTACACTGAAGGGTTGTGGCACACAAATACTTCCAAAGCAAGGAACTGCAGCTATGTTCAGGTATCAGATTATCGTCAACCTTTGTCAAGATAATTAACATATAACAAACAACAAGAAACTGTTTCCCAGGAAATTAGGAAGTTAGGAAGTTAGGAAGTGACATAATCATCCCCCAGTAGCAGAATCTACACAGGACGTTAACAACACAAACTCATATACCCTAACTGCTAATGCATGTAGCGCTTATCTGATACAAAACCGGCCCTAACTGCTAATGAATGTAGCACTTATCTGATACAAAACCGGCCCTAACTGCTAATGCATGTAGCACTTATCTGATACAAAACCGGCCCTAACTGCTAATGCATGTAGCACTTATCTGATACAAAACCGTCCGGCAACAATAATGTTCCTTCAAACACAGATAGTCCATGATTGTGGTATTCTCATAGTCCTGTTGATTACTGTCATCATAAAAAGAATTATGTTTGTCATTTTGGTTATATTTCTCTTTTATATAAACATGATAAAAAAAACAAAAAAAAAAACATGAAATGTAAGAATTTAAATCAAAAGCTGGGCAGGGCAGTTCCCGGGTTATATATGTCCTGAGTTACCATATATCGATAAGAACAGAATTATGGTGTCACTGGTTATGGTGTCACTTCCACATAAAAGGAGAAGAGGACAGCGAGTGCAGAGAGCTTGCCAGAGCTGCTTGGGACATTTTTGGCAGTAAGTAAACATATAGTGGGCCCTGGGGCTACAATGGTGGCACAGGGTGGCGGCAGTTGTGGCTAGAGTAGTCGCAGAGGGAGACATTGGTGGCGCACGTGGTGGCACAGTGGAGGTACAAGGGACAGAGGGGGACACTGCAGGCACAGGAAGGCACAGTGTTCAAGCTTACATACAAATTCAACTTAAAGCATACATCCAGGAGGAATAAAAATAAGAAATCCACTTATCTGGGGCTTCCTCTAGCCTCTTGCAGCCATTTTGTGCCCTCACCACAGCTTTGTTCCCCGTCCCTGACCCGGGGTCCCCTCCGGTATACAAGGCCTACTTACGCTCCAACGTGCGGCTTACATAGTCACGCTGAGGTCATCTGGACTGTACTGCGCAGGCGCAGTAGTCCTGCATTTGCGCAGTACAGTCCGGATTATGTTAGTGCGACTCCGTTAGCCGCACGTTGGAGCGCAAGTAGATGCTGACCTGGCAAGATCAGCATCTGCACCGGAGGGGACCAGGAGCCACCACAGCTGCAGTGATGGCACAGGGCGGCTGCCAGGGGCTGGAGGAAGCCCCAGGTAAGTGGATTTTTTCTTTTGATTCTTATTGGACCTTCCCTTTAAGAATAGACCTACTGTACGGTCCCTTTTTTCTTTGTTAACTGAGAACTACCTGTATATAGTATTCAAAAAGAACACATCAAACGTACACATTTTAACATATGCAATGTGCATACACAGATCCAGAATTAGGCATTGACACTAGTTAGTAAATTTTGTATATACATAATAAGGTCATAAGGCCACCATAATTGTACCAATAAAAATTCAATTTATTAAATCCAATTAGACAAAATCCCCTCAATACAAAACCCTCAATGCAACATATTCCCCTAATCATTAAAACTAAAGAACAATGCAATGCAATTTAGCCATGGCACATGGGGCAATTTTCTGCAGATGTAAAGATAGCTTATCTCTGGCCAGAGAATATAGTCATCATATCGTTCATCCGCCCGCGCATGCATACAACAACCACGCTGCCACACTGTCTCTATGTCCTGGGGCCCCCCCAAAAAACTTATCTCCTTTTGACTGGGCTACCTTTTGGCAGCCAATCAAGGATAGATTTTCCGTATAAATACACCAAGATCCGATTCAGGATGCAAAGTTCCGATAACTTGTATGCTTTCAGCCTTAAGGATATAAGGTAACACTGTGGATGGGTCTCACCCGTAAAGACAGTCCCCGTTGTAGTTAGAGTAGCTCCACACTCACTTCCATTGGTGTTATAGCCATGATCTCACCAAGCGTGTTGCGGATTCAGTCACCTTTGATGTTGACATGCTGCCCGCCGCGTGTGCCTCCGTAACCACGCCAAACAAGCTGTTTCCTCTATCCGGGGTTCGTGCGGCCAGGATGTTGTATCACCAAATTAGCATCCGCTGTGTCGGCTAGTGCACCGCCCACCGATGCGTTTCACACCCACATTGGGCGTTTCATCAGGGTGTGGCCAGTCTGACCGTCATGTTCATTTAAAAGCATTCTCTCACTCCGCCCCATACAGCCCCATAGCAACAACCAAACTTTCGCAGTAGCTTGTACGGTGGCTAGGGTGAGTCATGCGCGCCTAGGATATGTCAACATCGCTTCCTATTCAGTAACAACGATATGTCAACAGTGTCCATCCCAAACGAGATTCAAAAAGACATCCAGGGGGGACTTTTTCTTCCTCCAAAAGGTAAACATCCCTTTATATATTCAACATCGTGGCTTAAACTACACAATCAATGCGGGTCTGCGCATACCTCATGCATTACCCAATGATATCATTGAGGACTAGACTCCAAGTCAGCCTTATTTATACCTATTGTATCTCAGGAAGGGGGAGAGATCGAGCTCTGCATTGAGCCCAAAAGGGGCAACAGTGCCCAATTTGTATATCCACATTGCCTCTTTACACTACAGGACCTCATCAAAATCACCCCTCCTCCCCGAGATCTTCAAACTGTACAATCCTTTTACCATTGTATCTTTCAAGCTATTATTATGATGCTCTCTATAGTGATCATAAATTGCTCCTATAGCTTTACCCCCTGTTATCTTACAAAAGTGCTCCAACACCCGGTCTTTAAGCATCCGTTTGGTCTTGCCCACATATTTGAGATTACATGGACACTGTATCATGTATATTACTTTGGTGGTCTCGCAATTTATAAAAGATCTGATGGTGAATTCAGTCTTGGCATCACTACTGTGGAACACATTAGTACGTTCAACATATGGGCACAGTTTGCATTTTGAACATTTGAACATCCCCACTGGTCTTCTACGATCTAACCAAGTTGAAGGATTTCTTTGTATCTCACTATGAACTAAATAGTCCCTTAGGTTTGGTGCCCTTCTAGCAGTCATAAGTGGACGTGGCCCCACAACCTTAGCAACCTCCTGGTCAGAGGTCAAAATGGGCCAAAATTTACTAAGTAACTCTCTCAGTCCATCCCAGTAGGCCCCAAAACCGGTTATGAGCCGCATATGTCCCTCCCCCTCCGCACTTCGCGGCACCCCCCCAGGGGCCAGCAACTCCCGTCTATCCCTGCCCCACGCCCTTCTAAGGGCCCTTCGCAGGACAGAGTGCGAGTAACCCCTCTCACGGAATCGCTGATACATAAGACGGGATTCTTTTTTAAAATTCTCATCCCTGCCACAGTTCCTCCGCAATCGGAGGAACTGGCCATAGGGGATACCTTTCTTTAGGGGAACAGGGTGATGACTGGTGGCATGCAAAAGAGTATTTCCAGTCGTGGGTTTGCGGAAAGAGGTGGTCATTACAGTTCCTCCTTCCACCCTTAGCATGAGATTCAAAAAGGAAATCTCCAAGCCAAAGGTGTAGGTCAATTTTATATTTCTGTCATTCTGGTTCAGCTTGGCCACAAATTTCTCAAGTCCCCCAACTGTTCCAGTCCACGCCACCAGTACATCATCCAAATATCTAATCCAGAGGGCGACGTGTGCCCCACCCCTTATCCTTGAGGGTACATTGACCAATTACCCAATAGACAATCTTGCTTTCCTTTATTGTTCGCCCCACCCCTTATCCTTGAGGGTACATTGACCAATTACCCAATAGACAATCTTGCTTTCCTTTATTGTTGGCCCCACCCCTTATCCTTGAGGGTACATTGACCAATTACCCAATAGACAATCTTGCTTTCCTTTATTGAGATTGACACTAGTTAACCAGTTGAGGACCGTAGGCCCCTAGTGACCAGGCTATTTTTTTTACAATTCAGGGCTCTGCAACTTTAATAGCTCACTGCATACAACTGATCACGCACATGAATCCCCCCCTTCCTTTTCTGCTCACCAACAGAGCTTTCTGTTGGCGGGCTCTAATCACTGCTGCAGCTTTTTCTTTTAATCAATTTAATTATGAAAAAAATTGTAAATAAAAACGTACATTTTCTTTTCATTTTTATTACCCCCCCGACAGCCAATCAGGGTGATCCCTTTTCATAGGCATCAGCCTATGAGAGGGGATCACGATCAGAGCCTCTGTAGGGGACAGTCAAGTGACACGGCTGTTCCCAGTACAGCGCTGCAGTAGATCACAGTGCTGTACAATGTAAATAGACGGCAGTTTCACTGTCTAACAGTCTAATAGCAGCCACTGAAAGGCTGTTGACGGAGCATCAAAGATTATTATATATACATTGGATATAAATAATGTACACAGCCCTGTAAAAATGCCAGGTTTTTGTGTTGTTAAAAAGATGAGACCACAATAAAACATTTCAAAAATTTCCTCACCTTTAATGTGATCTATAAGTTAAACAGTTCAATTGAAAATCAAACAAATCTGTTTGTGGAAACATACAAAAATTAGCTGGTTGAATGAGTGTGCACATCCTTAAACTAACACTTTGTTGTGCCCTTTGATTTAATTATAGCATCCAGTCTTCTTGGAAAACATTCTATCAGTATGACACATCTAAACTTGACAATATTTGCCCACTTTTCCTTGTAAAAGCACTTCAGGTGTGTTAGTGAGGGAATCTTTTATGCACAGCCCTCTTCAGTTCACCTCACATATTTTCGACTGGATTTAGGTCTGGGCTCTGGCTAGGCCATTCCAAAACTTTAATTTTCTTCTGGTAAAGTCATTATTTTGTTGACTTGAATGCATGCTTGGAGTCATGCCTGGTTGAAATGTGAAATTCTTCTTAATCTTCAGCTTTCTAGCAGACCACTGAAGGTTTTTGGCCAAAATTACAGGTATTTGAAACTGTTCATATCATAACTCCCTCTACAGTTTTAGCTGAATAAAAGCAACCCAAAACGTGATGCTACCACAACCATGCTTCATGGTGAGCATGTTTTTTTATGATGCAAAGTGTTGGCTTTGCACTAAAACTGCCTTTTAGAAATGTGGTATAAAAATTCAGTCATGGCCAAATCAAGCCATAACCTATTTATCCTTATCCTTTTCTTTTGCTACACTTTTTTTTTGCAAATGTTTGCCAAGCTCAATCCAGACATATGGAGAAAAGGAGATTGTTGTCATATGTAGTACACAACCAGTACTTGCCGGAAAGTCCAGCATCTTTTTTAGTGTTCCTGTAAATCTCTTGGCGACCTTCCTGACCAATTTTAATCTTGTTTTTTCATCAGTTTTGGAGGAACATCTAGTTCTTGGCCACTTCTCTGTTGACCTATGTTAGAAAGAGGTCTGAGGTTCCCTTGGCTTCCATATTGTCCATAAGTTTCACAATATCAACCCAACTTCCTCCTCAGCTTTGGAGCTTTGTGAGTCCTTGTCCATAGCTTCATGACAAAGGTGCTTTGCAAAGGGGAAAGTGCTGCTTCCATTGTGCTGAATACTTCATGATGTTATACCTGACATTTTCTCTCACTATGCAAGCAGGCATGTTAACAATGCTGTAAGGAACACACACACACACACGCACACACGCACACACGCACACACGCACACACGCACACACGCACACACGCACGCACGCACGCACGCACGCACGCACGCACACACACACACACACACACACACACACCACATTAATGTGATAATTGGAGGGCCCTCTGAGCAATATGATGACTGGTCGAGCAGGGAAATGTATACACATTAATATATTTGGTAAGGTAATTTTAAATTAGTTATCTAGTTTTGTCTGTAATACAATGAGGGAATGCTGTATACCCTGGATATGTATCAAATTATACATTTTACAATGAACAATGTACAATTTTTGTTAACATGTATATTGCTTTAAGAAGCTTTCAGTTAATAACACACATCATGATATGCATCAAACACATGTGTGCTTCACAAAAGCTTTTAGAAATAAAACTTGTACTTTATCTTTTGATGAACTTATTATAACCATATTGAATAACTTTATCAAAATGTACAGTTTCATAAAGTTGTGCTGATTAAGTCAATATGGTTTGTTTGATGCAGATGTTTACTATGTGAAATGATTAAGAAATAAAATAAAATAAAAGCTATAACAATGAAATATGGTACACTTTTGGTACGGTCTGGCAAAGTTTTCGGAAAGCAAGGTTACAGAGGCGTCAGTAGTATAAAATTGGATAAAAAGTTTAAAAATCGGGAGACCGTTGGTGGACTTACCTCCCCAATGCAGACACAAGAACAATGTCGAACTTTCAACACAAAAAAAGTTTATTTACATACTCCAATTGCAATCAATTGGAGTATGTAAATAAACTTTTTTTGTGTTGAAAGTTCGACATTGTTCTTGTGTCTGCATTGGGGAGGTAAGTCCACCAACGGCCTCCCTATTTTTAAACTTTTTATCCAATTTTATACTACTGGCGCCTCTGTAACCTTGCTTACAAGTTGTGTCCACCCCTGGTGGAGGGGATTTGGCCCCTTTTCTTCCTATCTACGGAGAGCGACTTCTTAATCCTGAGTGGGAACAAGTCTAATCTTCCCACCTGCCTACATAGTGGTTACCTGGAAGGTAACCCTGATTTGTGAGTATTATTCTTACATTGCATACCTTCACCCTAACCTTCCAGTACATACTGCACTGTATCAGGCTCTTGGTGTCTCCCTCCCCTATAACATTTTCGGAAAGTACCTTCCACAGATACACTTGAGTAATTATATACTGTCCCTTCTGCCTTGGTTATTTATGGGTGAATGTGGCAATGTAAATCTCCCGGTGTACCAAAAGATGTTTTTAACATTTTCTATGAAAATATAATGAGGCTTCATGCAAATACCAGAGATCACTGCTCCTTATCCTGAACCAAGATGGTGGAAGAGGCTGCATTGGAGTCCTGGAATAAAGAACCTAAAAGAGTTCTGGCAAGAAATTCATAAAGGGATGACTGAAGGGACCCACAACACTTTGGTTTAAGTGATTCTGTAGTATGAGGGAAATGGAGGCTGCCATAATTGTTCCCCTTTTAACAATGTTAATTGCATGACTGTCCCAATTATCTTGTACCTCAATTAACTTAAGCTGTGCCAACTGTGTGCTCCAAGTAATTTAGTCTCAAAATGAATATGATCTGCATAGCAAGTACGGCCTACCAATGCAAAGGTCTAAAGATGGGCACATGTAAAAACTGACTGCATCTGCCTTAAATGTCTTATGTGTGGAATGGCAAAATTGTGTGGCTTGAATGCTGTCAGCAACGGCCGTATCCATGGGTGCTTTGCGTTCCATGCTAGCCGTACAGCAAAGACCAGACCCACCCATGGGTCATACATTTCTCTGCCTGGGCCTAATGGGTTGACAGGAAACACGTGTAAAATAAACATAAACAATAAATGAAGCTATAACTCAAAAGTCTGGTGCAAAAGTTGAGGATGCAAGGACTGGGGAAGAGTCTGTGTGCATGGATAGGGAACTGGCTAATGGACAGAAACAAAGAGTTGTGGTCAATCTATCGTACTCAAAATGGGAGACTGTTAGCAGTGGGGTCCCACAGGGTTCTGTACTGGGTCCAGTGCTCTTCAATTTATTTATTAATGACCTAGTAGATGCAGTAGTGAGCAATGTTGCTATTTTTGCAGATTATACAAAATTGTGCAGAATCATCAACTCTCAGGAAGATAGTGTCATATTGCAACAGGATCTGGATAGGATGGCTATATGGGCACAGAAATGGCAGATGAAATTCAATGTTGTAAAATGTAAAGTCATGCATTTTGGTCGTATCAATGGTCTAGCACCATACAAAATAAATGGGATACAGTTGGGGACATCAAACTTGGAGAAGGAGTTAGGAGTACTTATCGACAACAAGTTAAATAACCGTACTCAATGCCAAGCAGCTGCAGCTAAAGCTAACAAAATTTTGGGATGCATTAAAAGGGAAATAAAAACTCGAGATGCTAGCATAATATTGCCCCTGTTTAACTCTCTAGTAAGGCCACATCTGGAATATGGAATTCAGTTCTGGGCACCACATTACAAAAAATATATTGCAGTTTTAGAGCAGGTGCATAGACGAGCAACAAAATTGATACGTGGGATGGAAGGTCTCGCTTACCAAGAAAGGTTAGATAAACTGGGTTTATTTAGTCTAGAGAAAAGATGCCTTAGAGGAGATCTAATTAACATGTAGAAATACATCAGAGGGCAATATAATAGCTTGGCAGATGAGCTTTTTGTCCCTAGGCCTTCTCAAAAGACTAGAGGACATGATCTGCGCATGGAGGAAAAACGTTTTAGCCATTTATTTAGGAAAGGGTTCTTTACAGTAAGAGTGATTAAGATGTGGAATGCATTGCCACAGGAAGTCGTTATGGCAAACTCTATACCTGCATTTAAAGGGGGCTTAGATGCTTTCCTTGCGTTGAAAGACACCCATGGCTACAATTACTAGGTAATGCCTAATGATGTTGATCCAGGGATTTTATCTGATTGCCATCTGGAGTCGGGAAGGAATTTTTCCCTTCTGGGGCTAATTGGACCATGCCTTGTAAGGGTTTTTTTTGCCTTCCTCTGGATCAACAGGGATATGTGAGGGAGCAGGCTGGAGTTGTACTTTGTACTGGTTGAACTCGATGGACGTATGTCTTTTTTCAACCAAAATAACTATGTAACTATGTAACTCAATAATATTATTCAGATTTACTATTTATATAGGGTCAGTATTTTCCATGAAGTGCATTAAAAAGTTCATGTTGTTTACTACACTTCAGAGGAGCTTACAATCTAATCCCAGTCATGATCTTATGTCCCAACAATAGTTTAAGACCACTTTGGAGGACATACCAATTAACTTAAAGCGGGCCCAAACCAAACTTTTAATTAAAAATATTTAGTTGCACCACTCTGACACATACAAAGATAAATAAACACTCCTTCAAGCCTATGATCATTTCAGTGCATGATTTTCACCCTTCTCTTTTCATAACTAGGGATATACAGGTGGCAGCCATTAGCAATTCCTCCATTGCCGGACACCACCTACTCCACCAGTTTGACTGATTCTGTCCCGGCAATATGAAAGCAAGGGAGGGGTTCCTCCAATAAATGTAAACTATTTTATATTTGTCACCGTGCAGCTGAAAAATGTATTATTATAATTTAGAAAATAGATTTTATTTCTGAAATCTTGTATTTTTAATTTGGGTCCACTTTAAAGAGAAACTCCAACCAAGAATTGAATTTTAGCCCAATCAGTAGCTGATACCCCCTTTTACATGAGAAATCTATTCCTTTTCACAAATAGACCATCAGGGGGTGCTGTATGACTGATATTGTGGTGAAACCCCTCCCACAAGAAACTCTGAGGACCGTTGTACTCCTGGCAGTTTCCTGTCTGTGAACCTTGTTGCATTGTGGGAAATAGCTGTTTACAGCTGTTTCCAACTGCCAAAAAAAGCATGCAGCAGCTACATCACCTGCCAACAGTAAAAATGTCGCCATGTAATAAATGTCAGAATGTAAATCAGGGATTTAAAATATTTTACAATGGGCAAAGACTGACTAAATCATTTATACATAATTATTGTAAAAATTAAGCACTTTTTTTATTACATTATTTTCACTGGTATTCCACTGTGTTTTTGGGATGTGAAAGGCAGCCAGAGTGACCTGTGAAAAGCCATGCAAATGATGGCAGAATATACAGAGTACATGTACTTTAGTGTCCCCGCTGAAATGTGAACTTTGGAATCCAGTACAGCATCATGCTGTCCAAGTCGCTGTGTAGCAAACTCCAGATTATAGCTGTCTTGTATGCAAAGAAATGCAGACTGAGCTTATTAGCCATTTTGGTTAGTTTTGGAAATACTTAGCTGGATGCAAATTAAAATAGAAAGATGATCCAGATTACCAAATCCTAATATATATAATTAGTTTAATAATTTAGAGACCCATTGTAGGCACGCCTACATCAAGTGGGGAAAAAAATGAGAACCACTAAGGGTTGGGAGGACTAAGAGAGGCATGGGTCATAATACCCTAAATAACTATAAACACTAACACAGTGAAATCAGAACACACAACATTTTTAACTGGTACTGGGTCACTGCTAGATTGTCACATTTGGACTCAAACATATCTGACAGATATTTCCTAAACTGAGGAGGAAGACGAGATCCCCTCCACTGTTTCTTGTCTTGCCCAAAGCTATTCTTTACCTGGTCCACGGTTTCTAGCTTTCTCCATTCGCTGTTTAGAGCTAATATTCCTACGGATACATAGATAGCTCTCCTACAGATAAAATCTTTACTTTCATCGAAAACACAGTGCCAGAAACTTAGTCCCTGTGAGGAAAACTAGTGGAATGGCCTGGAGACAGTCAGGTCCAGAAAAAGCAAATTCAATTTGATTTAAGAGAAAATGGCCTATATAGTTTTGGACTCCCATTGAAATAAAAAATATCTGCAGCCCTTGGAATAAAATATATCTGTCCATTATAAAATCCTGTCATTTTAAGAACACCATTATTGCTTGGGATACCACCAATAAGTACCATAATTTGTATGAGTGTGTGGGTGGTAGGGTGGAGCGGTTTGGGTCCAGTGAGCTTTTTTCTTTTCTCTTTTTTCATTATCCTCCTTATACTTCTCCGAGTTGATCTTTCCCCTTATCCTTAACTTTAGGTGAGAAGAGTTTAAGTGCTTAAAGTCAATAGAAGCCAAAGAGATCACTCCTTTAGGGCTTGAGCCCCCTGCTGCGTTTTTAAAAACGCATTAAAATACATGTGTTTTTGAAATGCGTTTTCAGGCATTTTCATGTGTTTAAAAGCATTAAAACACATCAAAAATATTACAAAAATGCTTGAAAAATGCATGCGTTTTTATGCGTTTTTTAACGCAGAAGTGGGCTCAGGCCCTTACAGAAGCCATATAAGAGCCAGTCTTGCAAGAGAGAACTCAAAGCACAGGGGAGGCTATTCTAATCCAAATTGCATTTCCTCAATAGTCACAGATTTTTTTATTTCCCAACCAAAAAACTGTTAGAAGTCTTTAAAATAATTTTATATGGTCACAGTAGCTGATATTAAAACATACTAAACACCTGGAGAGGTTTGTAATCTGTGTGGGCTCTGGGGAGGAGGGGGTGCCACAGGCATTTACTTACCTATATTTACTTACCTATACATTTACTTACCTGTGCCTCAGGTTGAAATCACCTTGGGGGTATATTTTTCCCCTGGTAGCCATACCCTGGACATGAAATGCATCCTGCAAGATGTAGTTTAGTGATGCAGTTTTTTTTTCTGTCGTGTCTCCAACATGCATTGTGGATGCCAGGGACATAGGATAGGACATCACTTCGTTTTTGTGGCACAGGGACATAGATGGGGGCTACTGAGCCGCGCCGTAGGTAAGTAAATGCCTGCTGCACCCCCTAAAACCCACAAGAGGTTAGAAGTTTTAAAAATGTGGTGCACAGTTCACTTTAAATGCATTTTTTCTTATCCAGAAATATATGTAACACTTCACATTACTTTGTTACTGTTAAAATATTTAATAAAATCATTGAAACTGAAAGATGATTGCAATGTTACATTAAAAGAAAAAAACGTTGTCAGGAACAGTCTGGCTGGGTGCATACATGCATTTTATGCAGCAATGTTAGTCTATGGGACTCAGAAGTACCAGCGTTGCGCTTGCGATTTACAGTAAGCGTTCTGCAGACGCTGGTAGTGTTGCATAATATGCAGGCTGGCTGCCAAAACGCACATTACAAAAGTATATGGTAACGTATATGCATTGCGCTTGTAATGTGTTTTTCATTAAAAAGTAAAGATCTGTGATGTGTTTCAACTTGCAACACACACAAATGCTCACTACCAGTTCAAGCATTTTCCTACCTCTATCTGGCCAGCAGGCGCCAGTCAGCCAATCAGGTGCATAGTCATACACCCTTTGCCTGCCATACCGATCTAGCAGGATCTGCATAAATATGCATTCAGGTGGGAGCCTTGGTTGGACGTAATCGTTGATTACATCTTTTACAGGGACCGCCACATGTAGGCATCTCCCACACAGTCCCCTCACTAACCACTCACCTGTCAACCGCATCCTGGTAGCTGCAAAAACAGAAATTTAAAATCACAAACACTGGTTTGCACGACAGCCGTGGGCCCCAGCCTCTCTCACCAGTGGTGCTCGGATACCCCTTTTTATAATTCGAGTTTGGTCGAATTCGAATAGTAAATTATTCGAATTCGGTCGAATATTCGAGTCGAATATTTTTTACTATTCGATTCGACCTCGGACTTCGAGCTCACTATTCGAGTCAGTATTCGAGCTCATTATTCGAGCTGACTATTCGAATTGGCCTTAAATAGCTTCCAACACTTGTTTTGAGGGTGAATGATGCAAGAAACATCTTTTTTTCCAAGTAACAACAGCAAGTGATTATGTGGGGATGTTCCTTTAAAAAAAAAAAAGGTGGAAAGAGAAGTTGTGTCCAAAATGTTGTTCAGTACTGTATATACTTCTTCTTCTTCTTCTTTATCTTCTATATCTTCTTCTTCTTCTTCTTCTTCTTCATCTTCTTCTTCTATATCTTCTTCTATATCTTATTCTTCTATATCTTCTTCTTCTTCTTCTATATCGTCTTCTTCTTCTTCATCTTCTTCTTCATCATCTTCTTCTTCATCTTCTTCTTCATCTTCTTCTTCTTCTTCTTCATCTTCTTCTTCTTCATCTTCTTCATCTTCTTCATCTTCTTCTTCATCTTTCATCTTCTTCTTCATCTTCTTCATCTTCATCTTCTTCATCTTCTTCTTCTTCATCTTCTTCTTCTTCTTCATCTTCTTCTTCTATATCTTCTTTTTCTATATCTTCTTTTTCTATATCTTCTTCGTATTATTTTTCTATTTCGTCTTCTTCTTTTTCTATATCTTCTTCTTCTTCTCCTTCTTCTTCTTTTTCTATATCTTCTTCTTCTTCTATATCGTCTTCTTCTTCTTCACTTATTTCTCTTTTATATTTTTTTTTTAAAGAAATGCAGCTATTTTTGAGCGTAATAAATAGCTGGTGGCGCACGCATGTTGGAAGCGCCATTGTATGTGCTCCCTGGCAGTGGAAACACACAGACAGCAGGAGGTAAATTCAGCAGCAGGAGGAGGAGGATGAGTGTGTGGCAGCAGGCAGTCAATGAGGCAGGCAGTGTGACATAATAGCCCTGGTACCTAGCGGTGATACCAGGGCTGTAAATAAACACAGCAGGCAAGAGGTCCCAGACAGCGGTCGTGCAGCCCACATCGTGTCCAATACACAACTAGGACAACACAGTTTTCAACCCGGGCACCTCAGAAAAATTAAACCTTTTTTTTTTTATGGTTTTTTTGTTTTGTTTTTACAACAAATTACACAGATATAGCTATTGTTTGACGTAATAGCTGGTGGCAGAGTGGCAGCAGAGGGTAAATCTGTGTACCCTGGCAGTGGGAAACACAGACAGCAGGAGGTAAATTCAGCAGCAGGAGGAGGAGGATGAGTGTGTGGCAGCAGGCAGTCAATGAGGCAGGCAGCGTGACATAATAGCCCTGGTACCTAGCGGTGATACCAGGGCTGTAAATAAACACAGCAGGCAAGAGGTCCCAGACAGCGGTCGTGCAGCCCACATCGTGTCCAATACACAACTGGGACAACACAGTTTTCAACCCGGGCACCTCAGAAAAATTAAACCTTTTTTTTTTTATGGTTTTTTTGTTTTGTTTTTACAACAAATTACACAGATATAGCTATTGTTTGACGTAATAGCTGGTGGCAGAGTGGCAGCAGAGGGTAAATCTGTGTACCCTGGCAGTGGGAAACACAGACAGTAGGAGGTAAATTCAGCAGCAGGAGGAGGAGGATGAGTGTGTGGCAGCAGGCAGTCAATGAGGCAGGCAGCGTGACATAATAGCCCTGGTACCTAGCGGTGATACCAGGGCTGTAAATAAACACAGCAGGCAAGAGGTCCCAGATAGCGGTCATGCAGCCCACATCGTGTCCAATACACAACTGGGACAACACAGTTTTCAACCCGGGCACCTCAGAAAAATTAAACCTTTTTTTTATTTTATGTTTTTTTTGTTTTGTTTTTACAACAAATTACACAGATATAGCTATTGTTGGACGTAATAGCTGGTGGCAGAGTGGCAGCAGAGGGTAAATCTGTGTACCCTGGCAGTGGGAAACACAGACAGACAGCAGCAGCAGCAGGAGGAATGGAGGAGTAATGTGAGCAGCTATTGTTTGACGTAATAGCTGGTGGCAGACTGGCAGCAGAAGGTAATTCTGTGTACCCTGGCAGTGGGAAACACAGACAGCAGCAGCAGCAGGAGGAATGGAGGAGTAGTGTGAGTGTGGCAGCAGGCAGGCAGCGTGACATAATAGCCCTGGTACCTAGCGGTGATACCAGGGCGTAAATAAACACAACACCTCCGAAAAATTAAACCTTTTTTTTTTTTTATGGTTTTTTTGTTTTGTTTTTACAACAAATTACACAGATATAGCTATTGTTTGACGTAATAGCTGGTGGCAGAGTGGCAGCAGAGGGTAAATCTGTGTACCCTGGCAGTGGGAAACACAGACAGCAGGAGGTAAATTCAGCAGCAGGAGGAGGAGGATGAGTGTGTGGCAGCAGGCAGTCAATGAGGCAGGCAGCGTGACATAATAGCCCTGGTACCTAGCGGTGATACCAGGGCTGTAAATAAACACAGCAGGCAAGAGGTCCCAGACAGCGGTCATGCAGCCCACATCGTGTCCAATACACAACTGGGACAACACAGTTTTCAACCCGGGCACCTCAGAAAAATTAAACCTTTTTTTTATTTTATGTTTTTTTTGTTTTGTTTTTACAACAAATTACACAGATATAGCTATTGTTGGACGTAATAGCTGGTGACAGAGTGGCAGCAGAGGGTAAATCTGTGTACCCTGGCAGTGGGAAACACAGACAGACAGCAGCAGCAGCAGGAGGAATGGAGGAGTAATGTGAGCAGCTATTGTTTGACGTAATAGCTGGTGGCAGACTGGCAGCAGAAGGTAATTCTGTGTACCCTGGCAGTGGGAAACACAGACAGCAGCAGCAGCAGGAGGAATGGAGGAGTAGTGTGAGTGTGGCAGCAGGCAGGCAGCGTGACATAATAGCCCTGGTACCTAGCGGTGATACCAGGGCGTAAATAAACACAACAGGAGGTCCCAGACAGCGGTTGTGCAGCCCACATCGTGTCCAATACACAACTGGGACAACACAGTTTTCAACCCGGGCACCTCAGAAAAATTAAACCTTTTTTTTTTTTTTTTTTTTTTAAAGGTAAATACAGGCAGCAGGGGCAGCTATTGTTTGACGTAATAGCTGGTGGCAGAGTGGCAGCAGAAGGTAAATCTATGTACCCTGGCAGTGGGAAACACAGACAGACAGCAGCAGCAGCAGGAGTAATGGAGGAGTAATGTGAGTAGCTATTGTTTGACGTAATAGCTGGTGGCAAAGTGGCAGCAGAAGGTAAATCTGTGTACCCTTGGCAGTGGGAAACACAGACAGACAGCAGAAGGGCAGTACACAGCAGCCCACTGTAGATGTAAAATGTGTGGCTGCAGGCGTCGTAATAGTCAAAGTGAACCAGGCTGGCTTAGTGAGCAGGAGCCAGGAGGTGGTAAAAGGTGGTAAGGCACATTAACGATGGTTCTTCCGGCAGCCAGTTCATGTCCCCCTCTCGCCGACAACAGGGGCCAGGAACTCGCCTTCCACCCACGCCTGGTTCATCTTGAGAAATGTCAGTCTGTCCACAGACTTGTGAGACAGACGTGAGCGTTTCTCGGTGACCACGCCACCAGCTGCACTGAAGCAGCGCTCGGACAGCACGCTGGAAGGGGGACAGGACAGCACTTCCAGGGCGTACTGCGCCAGCTCGCTCCAGATCTCCAGGCGCTTGACCCAATACTCCATGGGATCAACAGGGGCATTGCTGTTAAGCCCGCTGTAGGACCCCATGTAGTCAGCCACCATGCGGGTCAGTCGCTGGCTGTGACCGGAGGAGGATGCTGCTACATGCACCTCCTCTCTAGTCACTGCTGCCGGAGCCTCTACAGTCATGTAGAGCTCGTTGCTGAGAGACAGCAGGTCTGTGGGGCGCTTGCTGCTGGATGCAGGCACCTGCTGCTGCCTCTGTGCTGGCTGCTGGACAGTGGGGGTGGAAGGCTGGGGGAAGGCTTCCTCCAAGCGCTCAACAAGGGCCTGCTGCAAGCTCCTTATTCGTTGCGCTGGGTCTCCTCCTGCAGGTGGCAGGAACTGGCTCAACTTCCCTTTGAGGCGTGGGTCCAACATCATGCTGATCCAGATGTCCTCCCTCTGCTTCATCTGGATCACCCTGGGGTCCCTGCGCAGGCACGTCAGCATGTGCGCTGCCATTGGGAAGAGGCGGGCCACGTGTGCTGGCACATCGACGGCAGTGCTGTCCTCATCCTACTCCTCTCCCTCCTCAGCCTCATCCTCTCTCCACCCCCGCACCAACTCAGCTGCACTGTGCTGATCCCCCTCATCAGCAGCAAGGTCAGAGACCTCCACCAAGTCCTCCTTCTCCTCCCTGTCAGAGGTGGGCTGTGCAGCTGCATGACGCTCCTGCTGGTCCAAGGCTGCCGCTCCCTGTTCCAGCAAAGCATCGAGGGCCCTGTTCAGCAGACAAACCAGGGGCACCCACTCGCAGACCATAGCTTGGTCCCTGCTCACCATGTTAGTGGCCTGCAGAAAGGGAGCCAGCACTAAGCACACCTGCTGCATGTGCCTCCAGTCATCATCGGGGACGATGGACGGGATGTTGCTGGTCTTGTCCCTTCTCTGAGCGGCGGAAACAGTGGCCAGGGCAAGATACTGGTCGCCACGTGCTTCTGTTCATCCAGACGCTCCAACATCGCCAGGGTGGAGTTCCAACGTCAATGATCAGCCGATGGCGTGGCAGCTCCAGCTCCTTTTGCACGTCTTCCAGGCTCACACAGGCTGCAGCCGAGCGCCGGAAGTGACGCACAACATTCCTTGCCGTTTCCAGCAGTTCGCCCATCCCCTGGTAGGTGCGCAAGAACTTCTGCACCACCAGGTTCAGCACGTGGGCAAGACAGGGGATGTGGGTCAGGTTTCCCCTGTCGATTGCGGCAACCAGATTGGCCCCATTGTCGGCCACCACCTCTCCGACTCTGAGGCCTCTGGGGGTCAGCCAAATCCTCTCCTGCTCCTGGAGTTTGGCCAACACATGGGTTGCCGTCAGTTTGGTCTTCCCAAGGCTGACCAAGTGCAGCAGCGCTTGGCAGTGGCGTGGCTTCACGCTGCTGCTGAGGCGGGGGGTTTGGCCAGGTGTGCCGGAGGATGGCAGAGGATCGGAGGAACCTGCTGCAGTTCCCCTGACCCTGCGGGGTGGCACCACCCACTGTGTTGCTGCTGCTGCTGCTGTGCCCTCTGCTGCTCTCCCATCCTCACCCCCTTCCACCAAGCTGACCCAGTGGACAGTGAAGGACAGGTCGCGGCCTGTCCCGAAGCGGCTGCTCCAGGAGTCCATGGTGACGTGGACCCTTTCACCAACTGCGTGCTCCAGCCCTCGCTCCACATTGGCCATCACAAAGCGGTGCAGTGCAGGAATGGCCTTGTGGGCGAAGAAGTGTCTGCTGGGGAGCTGCCAGTCTGGGGCTGCACAAGCAGGCAGCGCACGCATGTCGCTCCCCTCCTGCACGAGCGTGTACGGCAGGAGTTGGGAGAACATGGCCCGTGCCAGCAAGCAATTCAGCTGCCGCACGCGACGGCTGCTGGGAGGCAGAGCCCTAACCACCCCCTGGAAGGACTCACTCAAAAGGCTCTGGCGTGGCCTTTTGCTACCACGGGAATCAGCGGACACAGCAGAGGAGGCCACTGAGGACTGGCTGCCAGAACAGGCCTCAGTGTCGGCGGCAGGAGTTGCAGAGGGGGGAGGAGCAGTGCATTTCCGCACTCCTGCTGGTGCTGCTGGAGGAGCAGGAGGGCGGGTGGCTGCTGTTGCTGCTGCTGCTGCTGAAGGCTGTGCAGTGATGGGTGTGGTGCCACTGCCAGCACCAGATGCCTTCAGCCTCTGGAACTCCTCATGCTGGTGGAAATGTTTAGCAGCAAGGTGGTTGATGAGCGAGCTGGTGCTGAACTTTAAGGGGTCTGCACCTCTGCTCAACTTCCGCTGACAGTGGTTGCAAGTGGCGTACTTGCTGTACACTGTGGGCATGGTGAAAAATCGCCAGATTGGTGACAAAAACAACCCCCTACGGCCTGGAGCCGCTGCTGCCTGTCTCCCTGTGGTGGTTGGGGGGGGGGGGCTTGGGTGGGGCTGGTGGTGGTACTGGCAGATGCTGCTGCTGCTGCTGAGCCTGAGACACCAGCAGGCTGTGGGACCTGCCTACTGCTGCCAATGCTTGCAATGATGCGCCTCCTTGCAAGGCCCACAAGCGCATCCTCCTCCTCCTCCTCCTCAGAGCTGCTGATGATGACATCCCCAGGTGCTGGTGGTGGCGGCACCCAGTCTTTGTCTGCCACCACGTCATCATCATCATCCTCCCCCTCCTGAAACATGTCCTGCTGGGATGATGACCCCCCAAACTCCTCTCCTGATGCATGGATGGGCTGCTTGACTGTCGCCACAGTCTTGCTGTCCAATCCCTCCTCCCCCAAAGTGCCCATCAGCATCTCCTCCTCCAAATCGCCAACAACAGCAGACAATTTACTCATGATGCCTGGGGTCAAAAGACTGCTGAATGACAGATCTCCAAGTGACGGTGAACTGGCCTCCTCCCCAGGCCCTGCTGGGCGGCTGCTGCGAACAGGGGTGGTGGTGGTGGTGGTGAGGGTGGAGGCCTCGGATGCAGAGCTGATGGCGGGCTGCTCATCCTCCGTCATCAGTTGCATCACAGTGGCTGCATCCTTTTCCTCAATGGGACGTTTCCGACCCGGCTGGAGGAAAATAGGAGCAGGTACTACACGCTGCTGCTGCTGTGTCTCTGCAGCGTGAGTTGCAGATGCTCCTGCTGGGCGCCCAAGGCATCCACGGCCAGTGGCTATAGGAGGAATGTTAGCCACTGACGCAGCTGCTGCAGAACTGTGCATGGTGGCGCGGCTTGCCACAATGCTGCTCCCTCTCCTCCTGATTCCCTTGCTGCCCTTCCCCTTGCCCAAACCGCGCTGGCTGCCACTTCCAGACATCTTAGATGTTTTGGGCGTAAACACAAAAAGTTTTTAAAAAGGGCGGGCGAAAAAGTGGGGTACTTTAATGGAGTGGGTTGGTGGGTGAGGTGACACTAATCACTAAGTGATTAGATCGCTAAGTGATTACTAGTACAGTACAAATACAAAATACAATAATCGGTAATCAGTAAGTGTGAACAGTGAACAGTGAGTGTGTCCCCTAGTACACTAACTAGAAAATACAATAATCAGTAGTAATCTGATTCAGTAGAAGGAAATAGAGTGTGTGTACACTACAGACAGTGAGTGCACGCACGCACACACACACACACGCAGGAGCTAGCCTATGAACAACAGTGACTGAGTGTCCCTACTAGTACAGTAAGTAGTAACGGTCAGTAAGTACAACTAGAAATTACAATAATAAATCAGTAGTAATCAGAAGGAAATAGAGTGTGTGTACACTACAGACAGTGAGTGCACGCACGCACACACATACGCAGGAGCTAGCCTATGAACAGTGACTGAGTGTCCCTACTAGTACAGTAAGTAGTAACGGTCAGTAAGTACAACTAGAAATTACAATAATCAATCAGTAGTAATCAGAAGGAAATAGAGTGTGTGTACACTACAGACAGTGAGTGCACGCACGCACACACACACGCAGGAGCTAGCCTATGAACAGTGACTGAGTGTCCCTACTAGTACAGTAAGTAGTAACGGTCAGTAAGTACAACTAGAAATTACAATAATCAATCAGTAGTAATCAGAAGGAAATAGAGTGTGTGTACACTACAGACAGTGAGTGCACGCACGCGCACACACACGCAGGAGCTAGCCTATGAACAACAGTGACTGAGTGTCCCTACTAGTACAGTAAGTAGTAACGGTCAGTAAGTACAACTAGAAATTACAATAATCAATCAGTAGTAATCAGAAGGAAATAGAGTGTGTGTACACTACAGACAGTGAGTGCACGCACGCACACACACACGCAGGAGCTAGCCTATGAACAGTGACTGAGTGTCCCTACTAGTACAGTAAGTAGTAACGGTCAGTAAGTACAACTAGAAATTACAATAATCAATCAGTAGTAATCAGAAGGAAATAGAGTGTGTGTACACTACAGACAGTGAGTGCACGCACGCACACACACACGCAGGAGCTAGCCTATGAACAGTGACTGAGTGTCCCTACTAGTACAGTAAGTAGTAACGGTCAGTAAGTACAACTAGGAATTACAATAATCAATCAGTAGTAATCAGAAGGAAATAGAGTGTGTGTACACTACAGACAGTGAGTGCACGCACGCACACACACACGCAGGAGCTGACCTATGAACAACAGTGACTGAGTGTCCCTACTAGTACAGTAAGTAGTAACGGTCAGTAAGTACAACTAGAAATTACAATAATCAATCAGTAGTAATCAGAAGGAAATAGAGGGTGTACTGTGCACGCACACACACGCAGGAGCTATGAACAAACAGTGACAGTGAGTGTCCTAGTACAGTTACAGTATATAACTACAAAATACAATCAATCAGTAGTAAAGGACAGCAGAAACACTGGTATAGATAAGATGAGAGAAATAAAGTAACAGAGGACAGGAGGACAGCTGCCCACACAGGCAAGGCCCTGAGGCCTAAAGCTGTAAGCTTGCCTGCAGCAGCTGGCTGTCTCTAGTAACACACAAGCTACTAACTAAAATACAATGTCTATCTAACTAACAACAATATAGGTGTATATAGGAGGTGTATGTGAGCAAAAACGCTAGGTAATTGACCACTATAGAGCTCTTGCTAAGCCAAAGCACAAAGGAGCAGATCTCTCTCTGTACAAAGTCAGGCAAGGACGGAAAAACGGAACATGGCGGCCGCTATTTATAGGGTAGGGGCTGGCCAGGGTCCCCCTCTGTGATTGGCTGCCGTCAGAGGGCCTGGGAGCCCTCTGATTGGCTCAAAGGACATCAATCTGGGCTATGACGCTATTCGAGCTCGGTATTCGAGCTCGAATAGCGCTGTTTGCTCGAATAGCGGGAATAGTGAATGAGCTATTCGAGTTTACTCGAATAGCCCATTCGAATACCTGCAGCTATTCAGAGCTCGAATACCGAGCTCGAATAGCTAAAAAAGAGCTTGAATATTCGAGCTACTCGAATATTCGAGCTCTGTTGAGCACCACTGTCTCTCACTTGCTGGGGCTCCCAAACCACCATGCGATACCCAGAGGGAAATATGGGCGAGCCCTGGCTCTCTCACCTCCAGGGACTTCACCCCCATCACCTCATAACTGAATGCAAACTGCAACCCACACAAATGCTCACTACCAGTTCAAGCATTTTCCTACCTCTATCTGGCCAGCAGGCGCCAGTCAGCCAATCAGGGGCATAGTCATACACCCTTTGCCTGCCATACCAATCTAGCAGGATCTGCACAAATAAGCATTCAGGTGGGAGGCTTGGTTGGACGTAATCGTTGATTACATCTTTTACAGGGACCGCCCTGTAAACTTCCTGTTTTCTTCCTAGTGATTTGCATAAATTTAAAAAAAAAGCGCATACAAAACGCATATGCAATTTCCATTAGCGAAGCGCAAATGCATTAAAACACACGCACAACGCATGAGAAATGCAACTGTGTAAAAAAAAAAACCCAAAATCAAAGGAGGAAAATACAAGTGTGACTGTGGTCTGGTATTTCTGTCTGCTATTTAAAAGGTTTTGCTTTGACAGAGAAAATCACTCACACCGCTATATGCATATTTAAACTTAAAAAACAAAAAAACAAAATAGGACCTAAAAGCTGTCTAGAAGCTATGTAATTCAAATTGCCTGCAAATAAGAAATAATTCATTACAGAATATCCTAGAGCTATGCTATTTGCTTCAGCTAATGCTGATTCTTGTATCATTGAAAAGATTTGCCTGTATATAACTCTTTAGTTGAGTATTTTGTGTGCAATAGAACTTAACCACAGCTTTTTTTTCAGAGTATCTCTCTAAAATGGAATTTGCTGACATCACAAAAAGTCACAAAACCACATAATCCCTTCATAAAAAAGCAGCATACAAGCTACATAATATGCTATAAATCACACAGAGAAATAAATCAAAGGATCACTTTCCTACAAACTCTTCCTATTTTTTGCTTTATATGGCCAGCAGTTATAAGATGTAAAAATTAAGAATAATGAAGTCTGAAATTGTAGTTTGTGGGTGCCAAAATGGTCCATACTGGGGAAGGGTGGCGGGGGGGGGCGGCAGGAGGGAGGCAACCTAATACTGGGGGCAAATCTGTCTATCTATACTGGGGAGGGGGCTTCCTAATATCAGGGAGTTATCTGACTATCCATACTGAGGGTCTTCCTAATACCAGGGACACATCTGGCTATCTATACTGGGGAGGGGGTCTTCCTAATACTGGGGGCACATCATGCTATCTATACTGAGGAGGTGCCAACCTAATACTGAGGATCATCTGGCTATCCATACTGGGGAGGGGGGGTACCTAATACCAGGGACATATCTGGCTACATATACTGGGGAGGGGGCTACCTAATGCTTGGGGCACATTTGGCTATCTATACTGGGGGCTACATAATACTGGGGGGGGGGGGGGGGGCATATCTACTACTATACTAACCTCCCATTATGCCTTCAGTGCTGTTCTGTGTTCCAGTATGTAAGGCTCTCACTATTTCTCAGTTTCCTGTGAATCGCTACCACTGTATTTTGCTGTGTATAATAGAATTACATACAGATCTGTGATTGGACATATGGATTTGTGATTTGTTTTCTACATTTCAAATTTGATTCCTCCTCCCCTTCTGTTCCCCACTTGTTCTTTATTAACAGGCCTGGGAGGATGATAACAGTAACATTTGTAAATGACAGGGATTGGCTAAAGAGTATGTGTTGGGGAGAGGGAGAGAGGGAGGAGAAGGGCATTGGGCCCCCCATGAGGCATGGTGAGGCAGGTTCCACAGGCGGCATAAGTGGGGGGCAGCACCCGCCTGGCCGTGGATGGGGAGCGCCGATCTGGAGGGGGAAGCAGCCAGGAAGGGAGAGCAGCGGGCACAGCAGTGGGGAGGGGGGTCAGATCCCCCCTCACCTGAGGCTCCCCATTCACGCTCCCCCTCCAGCTATTAGCGCAGCCTGAAACTTAATGCAGCGGCAGCGGGTGGGGACCCAACAACGTACCTCTTCCTTACATTCCAGAAGTCAGTGCCCAATGTGCCACGTCACATCCCACAGTCTCCTCTTTCTTCAATACCGCCCACTGTGGGCGGCATTGAAGAAAGAGAAGACTTGTGGGACGTGACGTCATGCACGCTGTGTTCCAACGCCTGGAACGTAAGCAAATGTGAGTTGATTGCTCGCCGCCCGCTGCATTAAGTTTACACTCCGCTAATAGCCGGAGATGCAGTACGGACGTGCCACTGTGCCCACTGCTCCCCATCCTGGCTGGCTACCTATTGGGGCAACTATGCTAGCTACTTATACTGAGGCAACTATACTGCCTATACTGGGGCAAATATATTACCTATACTGAGCCAACTATACTACCTATACCAGCCTTTCTCGACCATTTTTACCCTGGAGGAACCCTGCAAATACTTTTTGAATCTCAAGGAACACCTGAATTTATTTTGCAGGTGTCATGGTCTTTCAAAGCCGTGTGTCGCTATTTATGTCACTACCCCTTATTACAGTGCCCTTCATTATAATGTCTCCTTATTCAAGTGCTTTTTATTAATGCGCTCATTATTATTCAGAAATGAATGCTTCTTTTTACAGTACCCCCTATTATAATGTGCTCTCTATCATACTTCCCCCAACCCCCACAATGGGAAAAAATGCCAGGGAACCCCTGCAGAGTACTCAAGGAACCTTGGGGTTCCACAGGGAACCCTGGTTGAGAAAGCCGTCTAGCAAGTAGCCCTGTCCCCTGCTGAAAAAAACAGTGTTTTTCAGGATCAGTTGAAAAGGGCGCCTGAGCTGCCTGTATTAAAAGGGTGCCTCCATAGACATCAATGCTATTTCTGTAAATATCGGCTACAAGGTGGTGAAAAGGGCACCCGAGATTTGATATAGGCTACAAGCAGGCGCCCCTTGGTAGCCCATATTTTGTTTGGCTATCTTTGGCTACAGTAGGGCGCCCCTTAGTAGCCCATATTTTTTATTTGACTATATGGTTTTCGGCTAAAGAAGGGCGCCCCTTTGTAGCCCATATTTTTTATTCGGGTACAAGGTTTTTGATTCTGCTACAAAAGGGCACCTTTTTATATCCAAGATTTTTGATTCGGGGGTGCAGGGGGAATTAGAATTAGGCATCACAAGTGGGGGGAGGGGTCTTAGGGTTAGGGACCACTAGGGGGGATTAGGGTTAGGCCGCACCAGGGGGGACATAGGGTTAGGCACCACCAGGGGAGTCTTAGGGTTAGACACCATTTGTGGGGGTCTTAGGGTTAGGCACCACCTGTGGGGCCTTAGGGTTAAGCACCACCTGGGGAGTCCTAGGGTTAGGTACCACCTGGGGGGTCATAGTGTTAGGCACCACGAGGGGGGTTAGGGTTAGGGAAGGGTTCTGTGTGAGAATAGGGAGAAGTTAGGTCATAGTAATCACCAGGCATTGTCTTAGGGTTAGGCACCACCAGGGAGGGGTTAGGGTTAGGCACCATCAGGGGAGGGTTCTGTGTGAGAGTAGGGAGAAGTTAGGTCATAGTAATCACTTTTCTCAGCTATGTCTAGAGCCCTGTTATAGCCCAACAAATTTTGCATATAACAGCATCCTTTTTATAAACTAAAACTAGCTTTTTCAAATACACCAGGCGCCATTTGTAGCTGAATTTGTCATATATGGGCTACACCCGGCACCCTTTGTAGCCGAATTTGGCATATATGTGCACTGGCGAACTGAGGGGGCTATTCCAGGTGTCTGGAACCTCCCCCCTGCACTGAGCTGTGTATTCAGCCAGGGAAGCCCGCATAATATAAACAGCCTCATTCTCCCTCCCTTCTTACTTCTGGTGCTTCCCTCCAGCTAATAGAATGAGAGAGGCAGCCCAGCTTCCCTCACAAGAAGATGCAGCCTGCAGTGAGAGAATGTTGATTATGGATAGTGTTGGGCGAACATCTAGATGTTCGGGTTCGGGCCGAACAGGCCGAACATGGCCGCGATGTTCGGGTGTTCGACCCGAACTCCGAACATAATGGAAGTCAATGGGGACCCGAACTTTTGTGCTTTGTAAAGCCTCCTTATATGCTACATACCCCAAATTTACAGGGTATGTGCACCTTGGGAGTGGGTACAAGAGGAAAAAAAAATTTAGCAAAAAGAGCTTATAGTTTTTGAGAAAATCGATTTTAAAGTTTCAAAGGGAAAACTGTCTTTTAAATGCGGGAAATGTCTGTTTTCTTTGCACAGGTAACATGCTTTTTGTCGGCATGCAGTCATAAATGTAATACATATAAGAGGTTCCAGGAAAAGGGACCGGTAATGCTAACCCAGCAGCAGCACACGTGATGGAACAGGAGGAGGGTGGCGCAGGAGGAGAAGGCCACGCTTTGAGACACAACAACCCAGGCCTTGCATGAGGACAAGAAGCGTGCGGATAGCATGCTTTGTACCACCATGCAGTCATAAATGTAATAAAGATAAGTGGTTCAATAAACAGGGACCACGCGGCAACGCTAACCCAGCAGCAGCACACGTGATGGAACAGGAGGAGGCGCAGGAGGAGAAGGCCACGCTTTGTGAGACACAACAACCCAGGCCTTGCATGAGGACAAAAAGCGTGCGGATAGCATGCTTTGTACCGCCATGTAGTCATAAATGTAATAAAGATAAGAGGTTCAATAAACAGGGACCACGCGGCAACGCTAACCCAGCAGCAGCAGCAGCAGCAGCACACGTGATGGAACAGGAGGAGGCGCAGGAGGAGAAGGCCACGCTTTGTGAGACACAACAACCCAGGCCTTGCATGAGGACAAAAAGCGTGCGGATATAGCAGCAATGCTTTTTGCCGCCATGCAGTCATAAATGTAATACAGATGAGAGGTTCAATAAACAGGGACCGGAAACGCTAAACCATCCCAGATGTTCATCGGTCATGTTACTTGGTTGGGGTCCAGGAGTGTTGCGTAGTCGTTTCCAATCCAGGATTGATTCATTTTAATTTGAGTCAGACGGTCTGCATTTTCTGTGGAGAGGCGGATACGCCGATCTGTGATGATGCCTCCGGCAGCACTGAAACAGCGTTCCGACATAACGCTGGCTGCCGGGCAAGCCAGCACCTCTATTGCGTACATTGCCAGTTCGTGCCAGGTGTCTAGCTTCATGCCCGGTTTCAGGTCCAGCGGTGCCAGCCACAAATCCGTCTGTTCCTTTATTCCCCTCCAAATTTCCTCCCCTGTGTGCTGCTTATCCCCAAGGCAGATCAGCTTCAGCAACGCTTGCTGACGCATGCCAACAGCTGTGCTGCACTGCTTCCACGATCCTACTGCTGCTGGTGCTGGGTTAGCATTTCCGGATGAGGTACAGCTTTGAGATGCGTTGGAGGAGAAGGAGTCAGAGAGGTAGGTGCTGCTGTTGTTATCCAGCTGTTTGCGGCGTGGGCAACACCCGCGCCGTAGCAGGTGAGGAATCGCTGCCAGGCTCCACAAGGTTCACCCAGTGCGCGGTAAGGGAGATGTATCGACCCTGGCCGAACGCACTCGTCCAGGTGTCAGTGGTGAGGTGAACCTTGCAGGCAACGGCATTCTTCAAGCTTCGGGTTATTTAGCTGACCACGTGCTCATGCAACTCAGGCACTGCAGAGCGCGCAAAGTGGTAGCGGCTGGGAACCACGTAACGTGGGATGGCCACTGACATCATGCCCTTGAAGCTGTTTGTCTCCACCACTCGATATGGCAGCATTTCGCAGGCCAGAAGCTTGGCTATGCTGGCTGGCTGTTACTGCCACGGCCCGGGGGTCATTTGCTGGCAATTTCCTCTTGTGCTCAAACATCTCAGAAACAGACAACTCAACCGTAGCGCTGCACACCGAAGGGCTGTTGGTTGTTGTGTTTGATGAACACTGGGAGACCTCAAGAGCACTAGTCCGGAAAGTGACAGTGTCAGCATCGTCTGATGTTTGTGAATGTTGTGAACCACGCAATGGCTGGGCTACTGCTGCTGCTGAGGCGGGTCTGGTGGTGAGTCTGGTGAACCCAAGGGAGGCAGTGTTGCTGGTGGTACCCTGTCCTGCCGCGTTTGCCCACAGAGTGGGATGTTTGGATAGAATGTGGCGGCTCATGCTGGTGGTGGAGAGGTTGTTAATACTTTTCCCCCTGCTCAGGCGGGTCTTGCACACCTTGCAAATCGCCATGGTAACATCCTCAGTGCAGTCTTCAAAGAAAGCCCAGACTTTAACTGGCTGAGGACTCGGACCTCGTGCGTGATGTGCTGGTGCTGCTTAACCCACTGCTGGACGCTTGAGAGGTCATCCAAGTAATTATCTGGTCCTGTTCTTTTGGATCTGTGAGGGTTGTTGTCCTGGACAACATGGGCAGTATTGAGTGGGTTTTCTTGGGTGCTCCCCTGTGGCCTGTACGTGAACCGTCAGGGGAAACACCTCTTCCCTTGCCCCTCCCTCTTTCACCGGATTTCTTCCTCATTTCACTTATCCTTAAAGTACACGCTGACTGGCAGCAGTACAGTGGCAGTACAGAAATGCTATACAGTGGTGGGTGAGCGGTGTACCACTATTGTCAGCAGTGACACAGAGCACAATGCTATACAGTGGCGGGTGAGCGGTGTACTACTGTTCCCAGCAGACACAGAGTGGAAGTAAACACAATGCTATATAGTGTGGCTGAGCCGTGTACACAGAGTGGCATTAAACACAATGCTATATAGTCTGCTATATAGTCACCCCGAACAGGGTGATGTTCTGCAGAACCCGAACAGTGGCAAACACTGTTCGCCCAACACTACTGGGAGGGAACGCAGATTTTAGTACCTAAACACACGATACAACATGTTTTCCGGGGTCGGACTCTGAGGCACATACAGATGGTCCCGATCATCATCCTCATCATACAACTCTTCTCCTGAGTCTGACCCACCCACCACCTCTGCCACCCCAACATCCCCAGACACAGACCCCTCATCGTCCTCAACATTAACTTGGGATGCTGGCCTGAGCCAGACCTCCTCCTCCACATCAGGCCCCATCATCTCCTCAATGGCAGCCCTCATTAATCGCTCTGGCGACGGACTGATGGACACAACGTTCTCCTCCGGGGAGGGCTGCTGCTGACCACTGGCTGCTGGGGTGGATGTTATAGCTTGCGTGGGGCGTTGGCTGTTGCTGTTGTTGGGAGTGCTGCTCACAGCGGAGGTCTCTGGGGAACTCATGTTGAGCTCATATAGTGGTTGACGGTGAGTGGAGTATTACTGATCCCAGCAATATACACACTGACTGGCAGAGTACGCAATGCTATATAGTGTGGCTGAGCGAGGTACACAGAGTGGCAGTAAACAGAATGCTATATAGTGTGGCTGAGCGAGCGGTGTACCACTATTCCCAGCAGACACAGAACAGTGAACAGAATGCTATATAGTGTGGCTGAGCGAGCGGTGTACCACTATTCCCAGCAGACACAGAACAGTGAACAGAATGCTATATAGTGTGGATGAGCGAGCGGTGTACCACTATTCCCAGCAGACACAGAACAGTAAACAGAATGCTATATAGTGTGGCTGAGCGAGCGGTGTACCACTATTCCCAGCAGACACAGAACAGTGAACAGAATGCTATATAGTGTGGCTGAGCGAGCGGTGTACCACTATTCCCAGCAGACACAGAACAGTGAACAGAATGCTATATAGTGTGGCTGAGCGAGCGGTGTACTACTGTTCCCAGCAGACACAGAACAGTACACAGAATGCTATATAGTGTGGCTGAACGAGCGGTGTACTACTGTTCCCAGCAGACACAGAACAGTACACAGAATGCTATATAGTGTGGCTGAACGAGCGGTGTACCACTATTCCAAGCAGACACAGAACAGTGAACAGAATGCTATATAGTGTGGCTGAGCGAGCGGTGTACCACTATTCCCAGCAGACACAGAGTGGCAGTAAACAGAATGCTATATAGTGTGGCTGAGCGAGGTACACAGAGTGGCAGTAAACAGAATGCTATATAGTGTGGCTGTGCAAGCGGTGTACTACTATTCCCAGCAGACACAGAGTGGCAGTAAACAGAATGCTATATAGTGTGGCTGAGCGAGGTACACAGAGTGGCAGTAAACAGAATGCTGAGCGAGCGGTGTACTACTATTCCCAGCAGCGACACACAATGACTGGGGGGGACCCTGGCTAGCGTGGCTGGAGCGCGAACTACCCTGCCTGCCTACCCAAAGCTAAACCCACAGACAAATGGCGGAGATATGACGTGGTTCGGGTATTTATTTACCCGAACCACGTGACAGTTCGGCCAATCAGAGCGCGTTCGGGTCCGAACCACGTGACCCGTTCGGCCAATCACAGCGCTAGCCGAACGTTCGGGGAACGTTCGGCCATGCGCTCTTAGTTCGGCCATATGGCCGAACGGTTTGGCCGAGCACCGTCAGGTGTTCGGCCGAACTCGAACATCACCCGAACAGGGTGATGTTCTGCAGAACCCGAACAGTGGCGAACACTGTTCGCCCAACACTAATTATGGAGTCCTGGACTTTCCACAGCACAGAAGTGTCCAACATGATGAAATTAGAGTGCAGGCAAGCTGGTAAATATGCACAGCATGATGCAGAGCTTGCCTGGACTCAGGGTCCGTGGGCAAACATCTATCTGGTCTCTCCCCATTGTTATAATGACTGCATGTGTGGGTAAGGTGTTTAACAAGCTGAAAAGTTTTTGACAGTCCCTAGACTCCAGGAGGGCTTCTTTCTGACTTGTGTGAGAGACTGACAGGGACAGGAGTCCGATTACAGGCAAGTAGCCTGTCTGATGTGGGACTGCAATACAGATAAGTTCTCTGCTCCATCTCAGGCTATTCTCAATTTCTCCACTCCTCTCTCTGGGCTAGTGCACGCCAAAATGACAATAGCAATCGCTAGCAATTTGTGAGTGTGATTTTGTGAAGTGATTTTCAGAGCGATTTTTGAATGAATTGCTCAAAAACATGCTACATGCAGTATACCTGCGATTTTGAAAAAATCACAACGCTGCTGTGGGAACACCCACATAGGGTAACATTAGTCAAGCGCTTTTCAAATCACTGTTGATTTGAAAAACGCTCAGAAGCACTCTTTGGTGTGCACCAGCCTCCCTCATTCACCTTTGTTTCCCTCTTCCCCTAGAGCTGGCTGTGTGTTCTTGTCATACAGGAAAGCTAAATCAAAGTGCAATCCTGGTGAGGCAAAATATTATTATTTAGTATTTATATAGCGCCGCCATCTTCCGCAGATGCATATATCCCTGCATCATATGGGTATCGCTTGCGCTATGTGACACTATGTAGCATATTCCACTGAATTGTCCAAACTAAGTCTATCTCCTGTTCCTCTCTTGGGGAGTTGTTCCAGCGCTGTACCCCGTTCACATTTGCTGCTACCAGAAGCCCTCAGAAACACTCGTGTCCTTGAGTACTTCCAAAGATAGGCAGCTCCGTAATACGCCAGCGCACTTTTGTGCATGGGCAGTATGGAGCCACCTGTATTCGGAAGCACTCGGGGACATACGTGCTTCTGGACCTTTCAGGAACCCCCCCCTTAAAAATCCTGCGTTTGCCCCTGATGTGCTACACCCGGTGCCCTTTGTAGCCGAATTTAGCATATGGACTACACCAGGCACGGTTTTTGTAGCAGAATTTGGCATATTTGGGCTACACCAGGCGCCCTTTTTTTCAGGCGCCCTTTTTTCCAGGCACCTTTTTCAAATGGACACGTGTTTTTCTAGCAGGGGACAGGTCTACACACTGAAAGCCAGCTGACATGGAGCTCTGGGACTGATTCTCAAGAAAAAGAGGTAATTATAACTTTATAGGAGCAGAGGACCCACTAAACATGTAATGTACACTGGAGGTCCTCTTCAGTTAAGTTCCCCAGGTGTTCTTCAGGTCAGGATAACCTTAGTAAATCAGACCATGAGGTCTTGTTTTACTAAAGATGCTGAAAAGTGAAAAACACTGGAGCATGAAATAGGAGCGCCAGGAAAAATGGGTGCGGGGGTGAAGCCGATAAAAGTGTAAGCAATAAATAGTTGTCAGTTGGGCACCAAATGAAAATGAAAAGATATTTACAGTGGTAATGAGGATAGTAAAACATTGGTAATTATTACCAATATTTGACTACAGCTTAACCTAACCCTTTCACACAGAACCCCCCCAAAACCTAACCTTAAAACGCCCCTTCACGACGCCTTACCTTAACGACCCCCCCCCCCGATGCCTAACTTTGAGCATTACGTCCCTACCCCGACCGCAAATAAAGCAAACACAAAAAACATCCATTTCAAGAACAAGACATGTAAAAAATGACACATTTCAAAAACGGTACATTTCAAAAATTATACGTTTTCAAATTTTAAAGTGATACATTTCAAAACGACATATGTGGTCCAGCAAACCTGTGAATAGATTTTTGAAAAGGTTTCTGCCATTAGATACCAGAAACTTCCAGTCTTCACTTGGGTTACTTCAGGACATAATCATGTTGCTGAAAGGCTAGCAGTTGTAGTAACATTTACTTGGCTGCAGTGAAAATATTTTTTTTTATTTAATTATTTGTTTTATGGATTTTTTAGGAATATGTCATTATTCTGGGTGTGTACATGTAACTGTAATCAATAGCACAAACTACAATTCACTTTTAGCAAGCCTGATATGATCCAGATGAGCAATGTAAGCATTTGCCATCTTACAGCAGACAAAAAAACTCCAGGTTTGCTGGATGGCCTTTGCTCTCCAGTGTTCTTTAGTAAATTATGCTGGGTACACACAATGCGTTTTTTCGGTCGATTTTCCGTCCGATTGATTTCCAATTTGATTTTCCAATTGATTTCCAATTCAATGCAGTAATGTTTTCTTATCTATTTCCATTCACTTCTATGAGAAATTGATAGAAAAATCGATCTAAAATAAGATCGGACATGTCGGAAATTATCTATCAAACCATCTATCTAACACAAAATTGTATGGTGTGTGCCAAGCATTAGACCCTGTGTGCCTTGATGTTTAACCACCCATTCATTTGGCCTATGATCTTGTCTACGTCAATAATGATTACATATATCTTTATTAGATGGGCAGCTTCTCAAAGTTCAGCAGTGCATTTGTACATAACAATAGGGCTAAATGTATCCTAAAGATGGCAAATGGTACCAGTTTATGTGTTTGTGCTCATTTCTGTGTCCATTATACTGAACTCTGTGCTCTGTAAATTAAAGTGTGCAAAAATTCTAGAAGTGGGCTAAAGACAGAAATTAAACTACTATAGACGTTAAAGAGAACCCAAGGTGGGAATTACTAATACTATTGGGGCACAGAGGCTGGTTGCGCACACTAAGACCAGCCTCTGTTGCCCCATCGTGTGCCTCCATGTCCTCCCTGCTCGCTGCTATAGACCCCGCAGTGCTGGCGACACGCAGCGTGTCGCCAGCACAATGTTTACCTTAGCGCTGTCTGTCAGCGCCGATCCCCCGCCTCCTCCGCATCGCCGCTACCCGCCCGCGTCACTTCCCTCCTATCAGCGAGAGGGAAGGGACACGGGCGGGTGCGCCGATGCGGAGGAGGCGGGGGAACGGCGCTGACAGACAGCGCTAAGGTAAACATTGTGCTGGCGACACACTGCGTGTCGCCAGCACTGCGGGGTCTATAGCAGCGAGCAGGGGGGACATGGAGGCACACGATGGGGCAACAGAGGCTGGTCTTAGTGTGCGCAACCAGCCTCTGTGCCCCAATAGTATTAGTAATACCCACTTCGGGTTCTCTTTAAGGCCTACTTGGCCAATATTAAATACACTATAAATAAATATATATAGAAACTAGATTCTCACATGCACCATGTCAGCATCAATAATAGCAACAAAACAAATGGGTAACTGACTCTTGGGTGCATGCACCCAAGAGTCAGTTACCCCTTTGTTTTGTTGCTCTGTAAATGAAAATAATAAATAAACAAATCTTATAGAGCGATGGCCTTGTAGCCAACAAATACAAACAAATCTGTAGTTAGCTCCTGGCTCCTGGCTCCTGGCTCACAATAATTGTTCTATAAATTTTCAAGCCTCTGGGATTGTAAAAATTCACTTTTGTTTTACAAGATAGTCTCACGGTCTACTTGAATTTCTTTCAGCACTATGAATGATGTCATAGAGTGAGAGAGACAGAAACATCAGCATATTACCACAACAAAGATGCGCTCAACAGAAGGTGAAACTGCAGATGTCAAAGCATAAAGCCATAGTGATCTAGGAAGAATACAGTATATATTTGCACATAAAAAAGTTACCATTATATATTACTTTAGGTGTATTTTAAGTAATCATTGTTGACCATTCAGAATATCAGCTATGGGAATGATCACTAAACATACATGTTGGTCAGCTGTAGCCAGGGAGCCTACTTTGTTTTATGGAGAGGGGATGGGGGCAAAGAACACATGGCAGTACGTGCCGTAAGAACAATTCATGCACTTGTTTATCACTTCTTGTTTAGCTGTCCACCATAGCAGATCACTAATCACATCCTGGTAGAGTTGTATGGACAGCAGATTTGCACAACAACATTTAGAACGATGATCTCTAATCAGGGCAGTTTCTAGGCTAAAGAGCTCCCAGGGTGAGGATGCATACATTTCTCCCCCCCCCCCAACAATTGAATGGGCACACTTTTGCAATGCTTTAGCCAGAGATGCCCGGTATTAGCCGTCGCAAGATAGCTAGCCAGAGGTGGCCCTCAGTATTAGTTAGCCAGATGTAGTCTCCCCCCGTATGGGTAGCAAAGTTGCAGTCCCCCGTATAAGATACCCCCCGTATAGGTAGTCAGAGAGCTCACATGTAGGTAGCCAGAAAGCCCCCCTGTTTAGCCAGAGTGCCCTCCGTATGTCAGAGAGCCTTCATTTAGGTAGCTAAAGAGCCCCCCATGTAGCCAGAGACCCCGATACAACCAGAGCCCCTTTTAGCCAGCGAGTCCTCCATTTGGGTAGCCAAAGAGCCCCCATATAGCCCCCTGTTTAGCAAGAGGCCCCCTTCACCCCATTTAGGTAGCCAGAGAGGCCCCTGTATATCCAGAGAGCCCCTGTTTAGCCAGGTAGCTCCCCATTTAAATAGCCAGAGAGCCTACCCCCATTTAGGTGGCCAGAGAGCCCACCCCTTTAGCCAGAGCCCCCCCCCCCTTGTTTAGGTAGGGAGAGCTAACTCTCAATGTAGTCAGAGACCCTCCCACTTAGGTAGCCAGAGAGCCCCCTATGTAGTCGAAGAGCCCCTAACTAGGGATGGTCGTAGTCAGCCAACTGCGCTACGCTGGAACTACGCATAGTTTTACGCAATTACGCTTCGCCAAACTGCGGCTTTGAAATCAAATATTTGCTTCGTATGCATTTCGTAGACTACGCATTAAAATAGGCAATTACGCGTAATGTATGCGGATGCTTATTCCCATATGCATAAAATTTTACTAATTAATTCTTTTTTAAAAGCTTATACTGGGAACTCTGCTATGCGTACATTCCCCTTTCCAATGCGTAAATCTGTAAGCATACAATCACACGTGGGAAATTAGAAGGATTCGTAGTTCACTACGCAATACACATGTTAGCTATGCATAGTGGGCCTAAGTTACTCGTAACAGTACTTCGCTACGCGTAAATTCGTAAGCGTAGTTTTGAACCTTCACCTACGAACTACGATGCGTAGATGCGAACTACTATGCGTAAATTCGCACTGGTGTAGTTTCTGCTCATCCCTGCCTCTAACCCTGTTTAACTAAACTCCCCTTTTAGGTCGCTAGGGAGAGGACCCGTTTAGCCTGAGAGCCCCCCCTTCAGGGAGAGCCCACCTTTAGCTAGAGCAAGGAGGGTGCAGCAGCAGTGGGCGCCTGTAGGTAGCCAGATTAAAGGAGGGTGAAGAGGAAGCTTGCAGAGTGGCAGTGGTAGCATAACTCACGTGTCCACATTTGACACACACGCCATCCGCATATACTTTTCTGCTTCTTTCCTTCCCATATCACTGATAAAAGCGCCCCCTGTAGTCATGCTGTTACCAGTGAGATGGGAACCCAAAGAACAGTAAGGGAGATGCGGGCAGCATGTGTGTGTCTCAACAAGTGAGTAATGCTCCCGCTGCCCCTCTGAAAGCTCCCCCCTCACCCACTGCTGTTGCGCCCCTCCCCCCTCTGCTCCCACCATAGCAGTGCTCCGGGCAAAGTCCAAGTCTGTCCGCCCCTAGAGGCGGGCATGTCTCTAATGATGCTTGTGCAATGGAAATCTATCATCCGTTAAGATCCTTACATGGGATAATAGTAAGCAAACTAAGTGATCCAGCAATCCGGAGTTTATTAAACATTTCTCACTACAGATATGACCCAAATCACACACTGCCACTTCATAACTCTTGGCATAGACACCCCCTCCCCTTTAAGCCCTACTCACTGGTATTGCCAGAACAACGTAGCTGGACAACATGGAGGTTTGACACTTGCACAATATTAACGTGTATGGTCATGACATGGGTGAACTCTACAAGAAGGGGCAAGAAATTGCTTCCAATTCTTGCAAAACCTGCTTATTGACGTCAACAGCAGGGGACTAACCAGCATTTCCTGATGGGGGGCAGTAACTACTCTACAGAGGTGGCAGTTGCTCCTGGATGGCTTTTGTTGTATTTTGGAAACCCCTTTTAATGATTAAGACACTAACAATGTCAACCACCTCCCAAATTAATAGCTAAAGAGGGTAATCCACCCCCCCCCCCTACCTATTTAGATGAAAGAGTTAAAAGTTCGGACATTTATTCAGAAATAAAAGCAAACAATAAATGCTTTATTAAAATAGAATTTTTTTTTATTTTTTTATCTGTAGCCTTGATTTTTCATCTTTATACTTCTATCTTTTCTTCTGTTATCTTCTTTGTTCTTTTGAATGCTTGGACACTATAATCTTCTACAATATACTCCTATATTTTCCTGGCATTTTTATATGTTAACTTCTTCTCTCTTCTCCTCTAAACTTCTTTTCTTCTGCTATTGCCATATTCTTTACTTCGGCATTCTGTCTACTTTTTTTCTAATTTTTTGATTGCAGAGTCGCACACTGCTTAAGGATCTCTGCTGCAGCACTTATGACTCCGATGGACCACTGTGGACTACTGCCCTTTGCCACTAGGCTGATCCGCTTTTTGAAGCCCTTTTGCCGATTGCAACAGCACTGTGATTTACATGTAAATCGCAGTGCTCATTATTCATAAGCACAATTCTTTTTCCCAAAACGCAATCGCTGGCCTGCACAATCCTTGATGTGATCGGGCTCCGTTCCTGAAGGCTTCATGGTGCATTCGCAGCGAGTGGAAATTGTAGTAGAGATGGGCCGAACGGTTCGCCGGTGAACGGTTACAGGTGAACTTCGGTGGTTCGCGTTCGCCATGCAAAGGCGAACTTTTGCGGAAGTTTGATTTGCCCCATAATGCTCTATGGAGCAGAACTTTGACCCTCTACATCACAGTCAGCAGGCATATTGTTGCCAATAAGACTGCACTCACGCCTGGGGCCCCACCCCCCCTTATAAAAGGCAAGGTCCTTGTGCCGTTTTACTCACTCGTCTGCCTACACTAATTAGTTAAGGGACAGCAGCTGCTACACACACTCTGCTTTCTGCTAGGGAGAGTTTAATTAGGCTCTTGTATATTACTCACTCCCTCCTACCTATTCCCTCCTCCCTCCTACCAGAGGGAGGAGGGCATCATCTGCCAGGGAATTATAGTATTTCAAAAGCCAGCTTACATAACGTGGCTGGGAATTGAACCCAGGTCTCACTGTGTGGTGGGCAAGTATCTTAACTGCTGTACCACCAACACTAATAACTAAAGCTAGCCTAGCATGTACCAGTTCTGCTCAATCCAAGAGAAACATTAGGTTGCTTAAAGGGAACCTTAACTGAGAATGATATGGATGTTTCCTGTTAAACAATACCAGTTGCCTGGCAGTCCAGCTGATCTCTGTGGCTGCAATAATGGCTGAATCACACCCTGAAACAAGCATGCAGCTAATCCAGTCTGACTTCATTCAGAGCACCTGATCTGCATGCTTGTTCAGGGGCTGTGGCTAAAAGTATTAGAGACACAGGATCAGCAGGCGATTCAGGCAACTGGTATTATTTTAAAAGGAAAAATCCATATCCTTCTCAGTTTAGGTTCCCTTTAAGGATTTGTAGCAAAAAAGCCAACTCACATTGGTTGGGAATTGAACCCAGGTCTCACTGTGTGGTGGGCAAGTACCTTAACCGCTGTACCACAAACACTACTAACTGAATCTTGCCTAGCATGTACCATTTCTGCTCACTCCAAGAGAAAAATTAGACAAGACAAATACCACTTATATCACGCTTTTCTCCTGGCGGACTCAAAGCACCAGAGCTGCAGCCACTAGGGCACACTCTATAGGCAGTAGCAGTGTTAGGAAGACTTGCCTAAGGTCTCCTACTGAATAGGTGCTGGCTTACTGAACAGACAGAGCTGAGATTTGAACCCTGGTTTCCTGTGTCAGAGGCAGAGCCCTTAACCATTACACCTTCCAGCCACTGCTTAAGGATTTGTAGCCAGGCATGGCCTTGCCTTTTGTGTTCAACAGTTGTCCAAAGAGAACCCCAGATAGCCAGGTAGATTCATCTCTCTCTCTCTCTCTCTCTCTCTCTCTTTCTCTTGTATTTTTGAGCATAAATGGATTGAGCATAAATGGTACATGCTAGGCTGGCTTCAGCATGTAGTGTTGGTGGTACAGTGCCTGGCTATCTGGGGGTTCTCTTTGGACAACTGTTGAACACAAAAGGCAAGGCCATGCCTGGCTACAAATCCTTAGGCAGTGGCTGCATGGTGTAATGGTTACGGGCTCTCCCTCTGACACAGGAGACCAGGGTTTGAATCTCGGCTCTGTCTGCTCAGTAAGCCAGCACCTATTCAGTAGGAGACCTTAGGCAAGTCTTCCTAACACTGCTACTGCCTATAGAGTGTGCCCTAGTGGCTGCAGCTCTGGTGCTTTGAGTCCGCCAGGAGAAAAGTGTGGTATAAATGTTATTTGTCTTGTCAAATTTTTCTCTTGGTTTGAGCAGAAATGGTACATGCTAGGCTAGCTTCAGTTAGTAGTGTTGGTGGTACAGTGGTTAAGGTACTTGCCCACCACACAGTGAGACCTGGGTTCAATTTACAGCCACGGTATGTAAGCTGGCTTTTGAAATACTATAATTCTCTGGCAGATGAGACCCTCCTCCCTCTGTTAGGAGGGAATAGGTGGAAAGGAGGAGAGAGCAGAGTAGGCCTGTAATTGAAAATTGACCTTAAAATAGGGGTTTATGTGAAATCTAGATTTTTACCTGGGACTTTTGATGTGTATTTCACTCAATCATGTCTGCCTCCAGGTATTAGATCCCTTGAAACATGTTTTTTATCATTTTTCCAGCCGGTAGAATTTTTTCTATTTTTCAAAGTTCGCCTCCCCAGAACCTTTCGCGGAGGTTCGCGAACAGGGTTCGCGAACCAAAAATCGGAGGTTCGCTGCATCACTAAATTGTAGTAGGTTGTACAATACATTGCATTTGCGCTGGCAATCACGCTTCCCTGTGGAAAAGGGCCCTTAGGGAACCCTGGTAAAAATATTGTTAAATCTCCTGCCGAGCTCCACTGGTGAATGGAATGTGTAAAAGATTTTTTTTTACAGCCAGGTGGTCGTGCATGGTATTATTATCATGCATTTACTTACGTAACACTATTATTTTATGCAGTGCTTCAGAGTTTATCATACAAAATGCCAGTCTAATCCTTACTAAAGCCATACTGTAATATTGCTGCCACAGTCAAAAGTTACACACATGTGATATAATTGTCGGCCAAAACAAATGATAATGACCGTTTCAGCTGACAATCCAGTGTGTGTACACAAGGATCAGTCATGCTGGATCCCAGGGCTGAATTTTCCATAAGACACTGTAGTAGGCATGTGCCTAAAGGAGCCTTATGTGGGAGAGGTGACCCCCCTGCTCAGATCCAGTGCTGCTCGGATACCCCTTTTCAAAATTCGGGTTGGGCCGGATCCGGATACCCAGATATCCGGATCCAGGTCAGATATCCGGATTAGGCCATTTTGGTATCTGACCCGGATTGGATATCCGACTCCACTATCCGGGATATCCAGGCAAATTCAGATATCTGGATAGAAAACCCAGAAGTGCCCTTTAAATTGCTTTAAAACGTTTTTTAGGGGTCAATGAGGCATGTAGCATCATTATTTTTTAAAGGGGAACACTAATTGAAGATGTGGGGACTTAAACCCCCCCCCACAAAAAAAATGGCTGTCAATTAACATTAGGCCTAGGTTCCAGACAGCGGTCGTGCAGCCCACATTGTGTACAAAGTCCAAAGTGCAAAGTGTCACTTGCAAACACATGCAAAGTGCCATGTGCAAACACGTGCAAAGTGCAAAGTGCCACGTGCAAACACGTGCAAACACGTGCAAAGTGTAAAGTGCCAAGTGCAAACACGTGCAAAGTGCCAAGTGCAAACTGCAAAGTGCCACGTGCAAAGTGCTAAGTGCAAAGTGCAAACACATGCAAAGTGCAAAATGCCACGTGCAAAGTGAGACCTGCAAACACGTGCAAAGTGCCACATGCAAAGTGCCAAGTGCAAAGTGCCACAAAGTGCCACGTGCAAAGTGCCAAGTGCAAAGTGCCACGTGCAAACACGTGCAAAATGCAAAGTGCCACGTGCAAAGTGCCAAGTGAAAAGTGCAAAGTGCCACTTGCAAACATGTGCAAAGTGCAAAGTGCCACATGCACAGTGCCACGTGCAAACATGTGTGAAGTGCAAAGTGCCACATGCAAACACGTGCAAAGTGCAAAGTGCCACATGCAAAGTGCAAAGTGCCACGTGCAAAGTGAAAAGTGCCACGTGCAAAGTGCCAAGTGCAAAGTGCCACGTGTAAACATGTGCACAGTGCAAAGTTCCACGTGCAAAGTGCCAAGTGCCAAGTGCCACGTGCAAACACGTGCAAAGTGCAAAGTGCAACGTGCAAAGTGCCACATGCAAAGTGTAAAGTGCCACGTGCAAACACGTGCAATGTGCAAAGTGCCACGTGCAAAGTGGCACGTGGCACTTTGCACGTGGCATTTTGCACTTTGCACGTGGCACTTTGCACTTTGCATGTGTTTGCACGTGGCACTTTGCACATGTTCCTATTCCCTAATCCCTAACCTAACCTAAACTGTAGCTAGCTAAGGCTAATAGCTGGCCAGCAGGCAGCAGCTGGCCTGGTCTGTGCACAGCACACACACAGACACATAGCAGCTGCCTGCAGCACTGGAGCACAGCACACACTCTGACTGTCTGTCACATAATGAAATCAAGCGAATTAACGTTTTAACAATAGTGTAGTGATAGTGAAGGGGTTAATCACTAAACAGTTTTATCACTGTGTAAACACTTGGTCAGCAGCACTGCAGCACACACTCTGACTGACTAACACACAATGAAGTCAAGCTAATTAACGATTTAACAATAGTGTAGTGATAGTGAAGGGGTTAATCACTGAACAGCTTTAGGTTTATAACTGTGTACAGGCAGCCCTTGCTACTAGACCATCAGTACTGGAGCATGTCTCTCAGTGAGCATTCAGCAAGCTAGGACGATTAGTCTCATCATGGCAGCCCTCCTTATTATACAGGGGGGCAGGCCATTGTTCCTTTCTGTGATTGGGTGCCAGGGTTTAGGCTAGGAGCCCCTGATTGGTCAGGTCAGGTGGGGCTGGCCAGGGTTTCCCTCTGTGATTGGTTGCTGGGGCTTCTGCTGGGGGCCCTCTGATTGGCTCCCAGGACGTCCTGGACCTCTTACAATATTTCAATGGTCAGATATCCTTGGTATCCACGGATATCTGCATAGCCCAGCCAACTATCCGCAGATAGCTATCTGGATTTGTTAAACGGGGGAGTTATGCATCACCTTTCCCCATTGGGTTAAAGTCCTGAACCTTATTTGTAAGTAACTACAAAAATATAAACCAAAGAGCTCCTAAGGAAGGACACACCGGTGTATGCAAAATTTGAAAAAACTTTATTGGCTATACATGAAAACGAGACCAATTATGCAATAAACAACGGAGCTAAAAGAGCAACAGCGCTGTTGTCATTAAAAACCCAAAGCTGCCATGCAGTCCACACTGACACACCTCTCCATACACACAAACCAGAGCATTGGAGTACCCCATTAGTAGCACAAAGGCACAGTCCACCTGCAAAGAGCTTAAGCAATAGGAAGGGAAGCAGCACGGAAGGAAGCTATCTGGATTTGCCCAGGTATCCAGAATCTGGATCAGAGGTTGGATAGCTGAAAATTTTTTGGATATCCGGGTTACCCGGATATCCGGAATCCGGATGAGCACCCCTGCTCAGATCACTGACCTCAGAAGCTTACAATCTAATCCCTGCCTTATATCACTGTCCTCAGGGCCTTACAATCCAATCCTTGTCTCATGTCACTAAGGTTGATATGAGACAGTGATTTGAGTGTAAGATTATAAGAACAGTTAGTGACATAAGGCAGGAATTAGAGTTCAGAATATTTTTACTTGCGGGTGTGTCTTGTGTTCAGGGGTGGAGTTTAGAGCACCAGAACTCATGTGCCTACAGGCCTCTTTCCCCTGAGCAGAACCAATCAGAATGCTATTTCTATTCCCCCCATCCACAGGAATCCGCTTCACCATGCACCGAATGTTGGCTCTCCGGCCCCCTCCATAGGAACATGATGTCTGAAGGCTAGCGATTTGTCTATACAGCATCAGTCTCCGATTTGTCAGGGGGGAGGGCTCATTTCCCAATCCCCAACGGATGACAATTATCGCTTGTGTGTACTTAGTTTTAAAAAAAGTGAATTAATTTTTTTGAACTATTTAATAAGAAGCTGAATCTCATCTCCTTTTACTGTTAGATATTACATGTCAGGCTTCTGTGAACCCTGCGAAAAACTCCATGCCTTCCATCAATCATACTTACTTTGATAAATAATAGAAAAGTAACCAGTTGGCTTTCAAATATTGGTAAAACAAAATATGTGGGTCTGGGAATTGTACATGACTGAAACTGGATACTTTTAAACAATGCTGCAGTAATTACTGTATTAAAAGATTGATAAATGACTATGAACTCAGATTCAGACAGGAGCTAGTAAATAGGCTTACAAAGGTACATTGGTAGCTTTTCGACCAGCATGGCATGTTACTGACACTAGAGATAAGAGGAAAAGCCTCCTAAGGATCCATAAAAGGATTGTCATTGGTCCATCTATTGGACCAATGGGGAGAACTGGCAGGGGCTATGAAGATGCTTTGCTGGAGCTCTAGAGTTCTCTATCACCACTACCAGTCAAAAGTGGAGGATAGGGGTGACTGTAGTCTCAGCTGGTCTGCCAGTTCAGCTACAGTATAGCTGACATAAAGCGATGGTGCCAGGGGATGTCGCATGAGCTCCAGGGTGCATGGGGCTGAAGTGGCAGCTTGCAATGGGTGCCTCGGCCAAAAGAGATTCAGCAATCAAGATTTAAAGGTGAAAAAAGAAGAAGAAAATTAAATTAACTAAGAAATGACAGATAAAAAAGGACAATACAGTAGAAGTGGTTTTTTTTCCACTTTAATAAAGTTGAAGTAAATTTTCTTCAATAAATAGGTATAGGGTTTTTCTGGAAGGGGATGGATATCTGGGGGTCCCTTTATAAAAGGGGGCTATTAGGTTCCAACATCAGCTCCCTAGGACTTATCCACCACAAACCTCCTCCTGAGCACCAAAGGTGGGGAAGAGATTTGTAGGAGAGGGGAATTCTTTGTCACCCCTCTCTACAGAGCTCCCCATATCATGTACTATGAGGGCTGATAGGTTAGTATGATCGAGCATGACAGAGCATCACACAGGTTGTCACAGCCATCTAGGCTATAACAGCATGCATAGATGAGAAGGGGTTAACTAAAGGCTTGGAAAGGAGGGCACAACATTATTTTCTCTTTTTTTTTTTTATTTTACAAAATTGGCTTCAATCCCATCTTTTTAAAACTTTCCTTAACCCCTTTTTGCCTATGCAGGCTGGTACATGATATGGGGGCTCTGTTAGCAAGGGGTAACTAATACCCTATACCCTATTAAGTGTAAAAAGTAGATGTAAACTTTATTAAAGCAATTGGGAATTGGAAAAAAATAAACCAGTGACTTACCTAAGAAGAGGGAAGGCTCTGGGTCCTAATGAACCTTCCCTCTCCTCTCCCGGTCCCATCTTTGCAGTGGCAGCTCCTCTGTTTGAATCCCCCACCACGGGGTACTTCGGAAGTCTTCGAGAGCTGAATCCTCCAAAAGACAGGCAGCTCTATACTGCTCACGCTCGCGTGAACAAGAAAGGATGCTAACATGTGCGCAGTATGGAGGGCCCCGTCTTCGGAAACACTCGGTCTCCTGAAGACTTTCAAAGCCCCATTTGCAACAGAGAAAGTAGTGTTTGACCAAATTGGTCGAATACTGCTACCGGGGAGCCAACGCTGAAACGGGGACTGAGAGAGGAGCAGGAAGATACTATAGGACCCAGAGACTTCCCTTTCCTTAGGTAAGTATCCGGCTTATATATTTTTTTTTGTCCGATTCCCAATCACTTTAAAAAGGAAAAATATTTCTGCTGTATTTTTTTTTTCATCTGGTTCTTCTTCTTTTTTTTTTCTTTCTTCTCCTTTAAATCTGATTGAAGAATCTCCTTCAAGCTTTCTCACCCCATTGCTACTACCATCACAGCTTGTCACTCAGTTGTCAGGCATCCCCGGCCCTATTGTTCCACACCCCCACAGTACTGCTCTTCTGCCAAGCACCCTCGGCACATTAGTTACCCTTCACCCCCTGCCCCTGGCTACTGGGAGCACCTGATGCACGCCACTTGTCGCCAGCTATAGTATTCAGGGAACCTTGGCAAAGCATCTTTGACCCTCTTACTGGGGCCCCCATTGGTTTAGCGTCTCAGCTCAGGAAGAACAGCCCAATAAACTTACCAATGAAAATCCGCCTCCGGTAGGTGTCTCATTGGCTGATAAGATAAACCAAAGGGGGGCCCCAGTGGGAGGCTCAAAGATGCTTTTCTGGGGATCCCACCCTGAATACTATGTTGCCATAAAGCCAGAAAGAAGTGGCTTGCAGTGTGTGCTCTCAGTGGCAAGTGGTAGCCAAGGCGTTGAGAGTGCTCAGCAGAAAAACAGAGTTGCAGGGGCAGGGAGCAACAGAGCTGGGGGTGCCTGGCAACAGAGCAAGGGTAACATTTTTTTTTCTTCATTTAATAGGTAGGAAGAAAAAAAATTAATTCCCTTCACCTATGGGTATGTTTGACGAGAAGAACGGTTCCCAGCTTGCAAAACCTGATATTGCATGGAGAGATAAGAACTCACTGAGCATTTAAATAGCCCTATGCCTGGCTAGGTGATATGAGTGGACTTGAATTAGGGGACAACCCCGTTGCTTAATTTTGGAACTCGCCAAAAGGAAAATTCTAGGTTTGCAACATCTCTAATCCTGTACATTACTGTAGTTGATCAGCTTTAGTAATTTAATTTCAATCAACTTGCCAGCAAAGATTCCATGTTTTTCAGATATAGAGGTTGCTGTGGGAGAAATCCCATTTCTATATAAAGAGGTGTTCACGGTTTTAAAGTTTGCAGTGAGTTAACGGAGTATGTTATATATATTAATATTATTATTATTTTTATTATTATTATATGTGGTTTGACCATTAGAGATGGTCCGAACTGTTCGGCGGCGACAGTTCCCTGCCTACATCAGCTGTTTGTGTTTGCGTCTGTTCATGAACCTGTGTCATGTTTGACCCGCCCCCTATACATTATAATAGAGTTAAAAATTGACCACTCACCCCAGAGTCAGCAGACACATGGCAACCAAATAGCTATCACTCCCATCTGGACTGCCTCCCCCACCTATCAGAAAGCCAGCAGAGCAGCCATTTTGCAGTGTGTGTTTGGCTTCTGTGCTAGGCAGGTCAGGGAAAATGTGCTGCTCACAGGGATAGCATTAGTTAGGCCTGTGTTCTATGTCCTCAGCGCAGATTCTTGCTACTACCACAGTGTCATGAAAAGCTAATAGCCCTTCTTAGGGTTGGTACATTGTTTTTCTTGCTATTATATTGCTGTTCTGTGAGTCCAATGCACAAGTATGCACAAGTATGACAACCCAATAATCCTTCATCACCACTACTAGCATCTATTATCCATTACTGCCCTGCATAAGGTCTCACTGGCAGGGCCATATTTTGAGGTGATTGTTGCACACATAGCATAAACCTGTCATCTGACCTGCATGAAGTGACAATCAGTTCCTCCCTGGCAGAGTTTGTCTTTTTTTAATATTGTAATATTGTAAAAACAATTACAGACAGGGGCATGTTACACCACAGGGGTCTTAGGGGCGTCATTCTGCTGTGATTTCCTATTGCCCTAGCATATTGCCCCATGTTCAGAGGCCACGTACCTTGAACTCAAAAAATGCCACAGAAGTAGTCGACTGGCTTACACAGCAGCACACCCATCTTCTACAGATTCTGCTGGGAACCTTGCTGCAACATCCTCATCCTCCTCTGATATGGGCTGTAAGAAATAGCGGAGATACCGCCACTATGACAACCGACACGGCGGCTCTCTCCGCGGATCAGCATGCGGCCTCTGCCGCGCGGTTACACGCTCAAGTTATGCCTGGACCTTCCATTGCTCTCAGGCTGAGGGCTACGCGCGCGCGAGCAGAGCGACAGGACCTTTTTGCAGCTAAGAGGGGAGTCAGCTGATCCGACGGTCAGCTGATTCCAACTAGGTTCCGGATTGGCTGAGGGACTGGAGCAGCGCTGTGGAGCGTGGCTGGGTATATATAGAGCAGGCCTGTCAGTGCCTCCGCATCTGCTGTTGCGAATGCTTGAGTGTGTTAGCGCTCAGACCCTAGACAGTTCCCAAAGTGTGCTAGAACCAACCGGAGTTGGGGATCCACACTTAGTCAGATCTGTTGATAGCTTAACCACTTGCCGACTGCACACTCATAACGTGCGTCGGCAAAGTGGCAGCTGCAGCACCAGCGACGCAGTACTGCGTCGCCAGCTGCAGCCTAATTAATCAGGAAGCAGCCGCTCGTACGAGCGGCTGCTTCCTGTCAAATCACGGCGGGGGGCTCCGTGAATAGCCTGCGGGCCGCCGATGGCGGCTCGCAGGCTAGATGTAAACACAAGCGGAAATAATCCACTTTGTTTACATTTGTACGGCGCTGCTGCGCAGCAGCGCCGTAAGGCAGATCGGCGATCCCCGGCCAATCAGCGGCCGGGGATCGCCGCCATGTGACAGGGGACGTCCTGTCACTGGCTGCACAGGACGGATAGCCATCCTGTGCAGCCCCGATCACCGGGGGAGGCAGCAGGTAGGAGAGGGAGGGGGGAATTTCGCCGCGGAGGGGGGCTTTGAGGTGCCCCCCCCGCCACCCACAGCAGGCAGGAGAGATCAGACCCCCCCAGCACATCATCCCCATAGGGGGGAAAAAAGGGGGGCAATCTGATCTCCCTGCCTGCACCCTGATCTGTGCTGGGGGCTGCAGAGCCCACCCAGCACAGATCAATCAAACCAGCGCTGGTCCTTAAGGGGGGGTAAAGGGTGGGTCCTCAAGTGGTTAAAGTACTAATTTGAATTGTATTATTTGTTATGACCTTCTGCTTCCTCTGACTATTCTTCTGATTATCGATTCTGTACCTTCGCCTATCTGATTCACGTTGCCAATCCTGCCTGCCTCAGATGTTGAATCAGCCTTTCGCTCCTGTACTGTATCTGTCCGCTTGTTGCCAAAACTCTGCCTGTCTCATTACGCCACCCGCACCAGTGGGCTCTGCCACTGGTTAGGGGTTATAGTTCCTACACCATCACCTCACGTGTAGGACACTATCATATACTAGTGATACCAGCACATTGGGTATCCTAGCCTGCACTGCTGTTTGTGCCACTAGGCGGCAGCACCAATAGTATCAACTACGCCTAGGCTACAATACAGTCTATACCACCTATTCCCTCCAGGGGAACAGTGGTTAGCCTATCTGTGGTTTATCTCCTTGTACTGTGCACCAAACACTACCAGTCTGCAGTACAGTCTGAATCACTTGCTCCACAGGTGATCAGCTGTACTGCATCCTTGTGTTTCCTCCTTGTGGGTTTACACATTACGTCTCTCGGCTGCAGTAAGGTCTGTCTCACTCACCCATAAAGTGAACACCGGCTGCAGTCCAATTGGGGTCACCCGCTCTTCGGGTGGACCCTCTCTTCTGAGTACTCATACACGTCCTGCCATCGGCTGTCCAGTGTCAAGCTATACTAGTATTATTGGTGATTCTGCAGATCACCACATAATCAGGTATAGCATCTGTATAATTGGTGATACTGCAGATCATCAATAATCAGAATATTCCGTGTGCTGACGGCCATCATTACATGGGCACTCCACAACATCATTGAACTAAATGGACTCAATCATAGGGGCTGGAAAACCACAATCGCCTGCACCCCCATGAACGTGTGCACAAGCATGGTGACCATCACCACTAAAAAGATTGCTGCCGAGAGGACTAACATTTATGTCCTGGAGGTGTCAACTAGTAAAAACTATGATTTGCTCACCTGACATTATCAGCTCTTTGCAGTTGTTTGCGGTGTGGTAAATGTGGCATTTCGTCTGTCAGTGTGAACCGGGTCTAACCCTTACACTACCTGATTGACGTACACACACCGGTTGTTTGAAAGCACTTTATTCCACACATTTAGGAACGTAATGTGATTTCTGCCCTTTAGAGATTAAAGCATGACTCTGGGTCAACTGCGTAATTTTTGGTGGGACTTTTGCCATGGATCCCTTCTGGCATGCCACTGTCCAGGTGTTAGGCCCCTTTAAAAAAACATTTCCAGAAACAGTCCCTCTAAGTTTTAGAATGTGCCTGCCAATTGAAGTCTATGGCGGCTCGTGAACGTTTGCGGCAAATTTCAAGTTTGCGACATCACTATTGACCATTCCTCACATGCATCTTCCGCAATGATTCCTACATAAATGCTTACTGGATAGACTGAAATATTTTACATTTTTATATAGAGATCTACCCATGTGGCTGTTTTTTCTGCAAGTCATAATTTAGTCAAATAAATTTAGATATAAAATTTGCTTTAAAGACCATTTACAGTTGAAAAACACTATTTGAAGTAATTGAAGGCATAGGTGAATGAGTGGAAATCCTCTTCATGTGCTCATCCTGAACAGTTTCCTCTACATTAGAATTTCCACCAAGATTTCTTTCAGGCAATCACACACCTAAAAACTTTCCTCAGACCTCTTTAATCTGCACACTTCATGAAATTAGCTGAAAGGGCATAGCAGTTACTGAGTAAACTGACCTGTCGGCTTTGTTTATGATATTGTGGACTTTTCCCTGACGACTTTTTCATTGCCAATGATGACATGCCATTTCCTTAACAAATATTTAGGTCACTGTGTAATGTCTCAGAAAGAAACAGGGCACATTCAGTCAGCTGAAAGTTTCATGGCTATTCATCTAGAGTAGAAGCTCAGCAATTCTGCCTTGCCACGCTATCAAGTGTAGCTTATTAGGAAAACTTTGGAGGGCTAACATATTTATCTGTTTAGAGCTTTATGCTAGACATCTTGGAATGCTTTCATAACGTTCAGGAAATTCTACTTTAGGTATGAAGGTGCAAATGTTCTTTACATGAAGCTCCACAGCACAACACTTCCCATTATGACTTAAAGAGTAACTGTTAGGCAGAAAATACCCAATACATTCTCTACTGCAGGCTAATAGAGGAGTAGAAAGGATGCTAACCAGGCAATGTAAACATTCAAAATCATTCTTACTTTAGTATATTTCTCTCCTCATGTCCCAGTCTCTAAAAGTGAACGCAAGGCCGCAGAGAGAGTGACAGGCATGCTGAATCAGCCTGATTGGCTGATGCCTCTGTCACTCATCTCTCTGCAGTGCGATTGGCCGCCTGGTCTCCCCTTGTCTGCCTGGTCGCCGCTGCTGTTAGAGCGCACGGAGGGGGGCCAGAGGCTATCTCCTGTCACTGTCCTCTGCCCCCCTCCTCCAGTGGCATGTCCGCGCCCCCCCCCCCCCCACCGTTCTGCCGCCTGCCGTCGCCGCATTCTCCTTTTTCCCCGCACTGAGCTTTGGGGGAAGGGTAAAGGTGGTGCACACACACAGACTCCCGGAATAATGGTTCCAGGCGCTGCAGTATCCTACACTCTGCACTAGTGCAGAGAATAGATGGGAACGACAGCGACAGGAAGTTTAAACAGTAGAGGGCGCTCCTTTTCGTCCGATCCCGTCGATCGCTCCGTGCGGAAAATTAGCGTCGATCGCCCACGGGAAGGACTGCACGGAGCGATCGACGGGATCGGACGAAAAGGATCGAAATTCGGCGTGTAGCGTGAACGATTGGCAGCAGATTCGATCCCAGTGATCGAATCTGCTGTCGAAACGGCGGCGAATCGGGCCAGTGTATGGCCACCTTTACTCTTGCACAGCACACAATGAAACATCTTTATTTCATATAGAGTTACTGAATAAATGCACTTCTCTGTGTTTGTTTAGGCAGATAAAATGTCTAATTAGCTCTTATCAGCAACTGTGAATAGTCATAGGCTGGTTTCACAGTGGGACATTAAAGTCCCACGTTACAGCAGCCAGTAACGCAGCCTAACTCACAGCACTGGAAAATCAATTGTGCTGTTCACAGTGCACACGGTGCTTACATAGTAACGCAGCATGTTTAAACAAAGTGCTGCATGCTGTACGTTATACTGGGCTAAGCAGCGTTAGACTGCTTGCACGTGCTCAGTAATGTTGGAGGAGGAGAGACCTCCTCCTCCGCGGCCAGCCACATGGCTAATTAATATTCACTGCACTGCAGAGACTCGTGGTAGGACTGTAGTGTTGTCCGGATTATGAACGAATCCTTCATTTGATCCGGATCTTTTTTGTGAGTCGAATCATCCGAATCATCACAATGAAAGATTCGGTTCACAGTGGATGTCTGTCTGGAAGAAACAGGAACATACGGAATGTACAGTGCAGGGAAAGTCCTGTCCTGCTAGTCATTTCACCCAGTCTGCTTCCCTAGTAAAATGATTCAAATGATTTGGTTCAAAGATCCAGATCTTTTCATTGATCCGATTCAAATGATCTGACTCCTTAAAAAGATCTGGACTTCCTATCACTAACCTGGAGTGGCAGCTTTGAGAGCTGCATAATGCAGCTCAATCTGACGTCCAACTTCAACACCGCCATACGTTGCGTTAGGGGCACGTTATACGACCATAACGTCCCCTAAAACGCAACGTCTTGGTGTGAAAGTAGCCTAAAGGTGGCCATACACTGGTCGATTTGCCATCAGATCCGACCAACAGATAGATCCCTCTCTGATCGAATCTGATCAGAGAGGGATCGTATGGCTGCCTTTACTGCAAACAGATTGTGTGAATCGATTTCAGCATGAAATCGATTCACCATCTGTGAAGCTGCCACTGCCACCACCCCCTACCCCCGCATACATTACCTGCTCCAGCCGGCGCGTGTCCCCTGGTCTCTGCTGTCTTCTTCTCCGTGCTCGGCTCCTCCAGCTTCACTGAACTTCCTGCCGGGGAATTTTAAACAGTAGAGGGCGCTCTACTGTTTAAACTTCCTGCGGGGACAGGAAGTTCAGTGAAGCTGGAGGAGCTGAGCATGGAATAGGGACAGCGGAGACCAGGGGACATGCGTCGGCGGAGCAGGTAATGTATTGCCGCTAGCGTCGGACGGCGGGCATTCAAACGCCGCTATCGACACACTCCCAACCCGCCTGCGATCGAGCGAAATCTTCCGCACGGACAGATCGACGGGAACAATTGATTTTGGATGGAAATCGATCGTTCTGTCTGCGTTTGCGCAACGATTTCACAGCAGATTCGATCACAGTGATCGAATCTGCTGTATATCGGATTGAAAATCGTTAGGTGTATGGGCCCCTTAAAGCGGAATATAACCCTGCATTTCAACTTTGCTCTAAAATATTATTTACAGCGTATTATATGCAAAAAGCATTTTTTTTTACTAGACCAGCATTGGAAGGGTTAAACACAGGTTTAAAGTTCCGTGGAGAGATATGCAGAAGTTCAGATTGCTACATTCTATTTAGTTGAATGTAACTATTGATAAATGTTACACACTCTTTGGCTGTCCTCCAAGCTCCTTCTCAGTCAGAGAGATGAGTCACATTCAACACTTAGATACATTTATGTAAACAAAATGTATCTATTACAGCTTCGGATGCGTCTGCAGAAATCTCCAGGAACTAAAGCCCTGTGTAACCCTTCCAATGCTGGTCTAGTAAAAAAAAAATACTGGTTGCATATAATATACTGTAAATAATGTTTTAGAGCAAAGTTGAAATGCAGGGTTATATTCCGCTTTAAAGAAGAGCTCTGGCAGGCCAGCTCTGGCATACAGTAAACACTGAGGCTTAACTTTTTCAGTGCCCCCTACAAAAGTGAAACCAAGTAAGGATTTTTCTATAAAGGTTACCATGCTGTGGCTTATCTTCTAGAGCAAATAGGAAGTTCTGAGTTTAGTTCCACTTTAAACCAGGTTCTGTGGGAACCTCTGTGAAGCTCCAGTCTATGGTTTCTCCACATGTACCTTGAGTCTTGACTGTTATAAAGCAACAAATGAATTTTGTTTTTTATTAAAGCAAAAAAGCTAGCTCGGTTTTGAAACAAGTTGTTTGCCTGTTTTAGAACTATTAGCCAGGGGCGTAACTAGAAATCACTGGGCCCCCCTGCGAATATTTGGATGGGCCCCCCCCCATAGGTGCCAAATAATCGTAATGGGGCAGCGTTTCACTGTAAATTAATTGTAAAGTGGGCAGCATTTTACCAGACAATCGTAATGTGGGCCAGAAAATCGTAATGTGGGCAGAGTTCACCAGAAAATCGTAATGTGGGCCTTTAGAAAATCATAATGTGGGCAGAGTTCACCAGAAAATCGTAATGTGGGCACCAGTCACCAGAAAATAGTAACGTGAGCAGCAGTCACCAGAAAATTGTAACGTGGGCAGCATTTACCAGACAATCGTAATGTGGGCAGCGTTCACCAGAATATCGTAATGTGGGACAGAAAATCGTAATGTGGGCAGAGTTCACCAGAAAATTGTAACATGGACAGCATTCACCAGACAATCGTAACTTGGGCAGTGTTCACCAGAAAATCGTAATGTGGGCCAGAAAATCGTAATGTGGGCAGCGTTCACCAGAAAATCGTAACGTGGACAGCATTCACCAGACAATCGTAACGTGGGCAGTGTTCACCAGAAAATCGTAATGTGGGCCAGAAAATCGCAATGTGGGCAGCAGTCACCAGAAAATCGCCATCTGGGCAGCAGTCACCAGAAAATTGCAATGTGGGCATCAGTCACCAGAAAATCCTAATGTGGGCAGCAGTCACCAGAATATCGTAATGTGGGCAGCAGTCACCAGAAAATCCTAATGTGGGCAGCAGTCAGTCACCAGAATGTCGTAATGTGGGCAGCAGACACCAGAAAATCCTAATGTGGGCAGCAGTCACCAGAAAATCGCAATGTGGGCAGCAGTCACCAGAAAATCGCAATGTGGGCAGCAGTCACCAGAAAATCGCAATGTGGGCAGCAGTCACCAGAAAATCGCAATGTGGGCAGCAGTCACCAGAAAATCCTAATGTGGGCAGCATACACCAGAAAATCGTAATGTGGGCAGCAGACACCAGAAAATCGCAATGTGGGCAGCAGACACCTGAAAATCGCAATGTGGGCAGCAGACACCTGAAAATCGTAATGTGGGCAGCAGACACCTGAAAATCGTAATGAGGGCAGCAGACACCTGAAAATCGTAATGAGGGCAGCAGACACCTGAAAATCGTAATGTGGGCAGCAGACACCTGAAAATCGTAATGTGGGCAGCAGACACCAGAAAATCATAATGAGGGCAGCAGACACCAGAAAATCGTAATGAGGGCAGCAGACACCAGAAAATCGTAATGTGGGCAGCAGACACCTGAAAATCACAATGTGGGCAGCAGACACCTGAAAATCGTAATGAGGGCAGCAGACACCTGAAAATCGTAATGAGGGCAGCAGACACCTGAAAATCGTAATGTGGGCAGCAGACACCTGAAAATCGTAATGTGGGCAGCAGACACCTGAAAATCGTAATGAGGGCAGCAGACACCTGAAAATCGTAATGAGGGCAGCAGACACCAGAAAATCGTAATGTGGGCAGCAGACACCTGAAAATCACAATGTGGGCAGCAGACACCTGAAAATCGTAATGAGGGCAGCAGACACCTGAAAATCGTAATGAGGGCAGCAGACACCTGAAAATCGTAATGTGGGCAGCAGACACCTGAAAATCGTAATGTGGGCAGCAGACACCTGAAAATCGTAATGAGGGCAGCAGACACCTGAAAATCGTAATGTGGGCAGCAGACACCAGAAAATCGTAATGTGGGCAGCAGACACCTGAAAATCACAATGTGGGCAGCAGACACCTGAAAATCGTAATGAGGGCAGCAGACACCAGAAAATCGTAATGTGGGCAGCAGACACCTGAAAATCACAATGTGGGCAGCAGACACCTGAAAATCGTAATGAGGGCAGCAGACACCTGAAAATCGTAATGAGGGCAGCAGACACCTGAAAATCGTAATGTGGGCAGCAGACACCTGAAAATCGTAATGTGGGCAGCAGACACCTGAAAATCGTAATGAGGGCAGCAGACACCTGAAAATCGTAATGAGGGCAGCAGACACCTGAAAATCGTAATGTGGGCAGCAGACACCTGAAAATCGTAATGAGGGCAGCAGACACCAGAAAATCGTAATGAGGGCAGCAGACACCTGAAAATCGTAATGTGGGCAGCAGACACCTGAAAATCGTAATGAGGGCAGCAGTAATGTGGGGCTGTGGTGGGCAGCGAGCGGCGGGCAGATACATACCTGCTTCCGTGCGTTCCATTGGAGACTTCTCCCTCTAGCGGCTGACGTCACTTCCGGAAGTGACGTCAGCCGCTAGAGGGAGAAGTCTCCGATGGAACGCACGGAAGCAGGTATGTATCTGCCCGCCGCTCGCTGCCCACCACAGCCCCACAGACACTTACGAGCTGGAGGGGAGCACAGAGGGGAGAGCCCCGAGGTGAGGGAGAGGGGGGAACTACCCCTCTCCCCGCCGACTGTGGGCAAGGCTTTCCCCTCATGCTGCCACCCCTCCAGCACCCACAAAACGGCCCCAAGCGGGCCCCAGGGGGGGGGCCGGGCCCCCCCGCGGGCGCAGGGGCTGCAGGGCCTATTCCTACGCCCCTGCTATTAGCTGTTTTATATTGCTTGCTATGTGAGTGCTGGATGTCACATTTTCTGTTTCACTGATAAATGCTGCTAATTAGCAAGAAATCTTAGGTGACTCACTTTTGCAGCTCTGTTTGTAATTGTGGTGGGGAAATGTTAGCCTTTCCTTTTAGATCCCACTTTTTATAGATCTATTTTAACTGACAAATGTTAATTCCAACTGACTCTGGTAATGCAGTAATGGGTAAGGAATTATTGGCCTCATTTTTTAAAAATGTGTGATTTGAGGATAGTGCGTATTTACCCAAAGCAACCAACATTTAGACTTCCACTATACGGCTGTTATACTCAAGGTCAGATCTGAACCTGATTTGCTTGCAATGGGGGAATAGAACTAGTTCTTATTTCAGACATGCTGACAAATGAGAACTGGTGATTGAAAACCACCATCATTTCCACCGATTGCTACACAAAGGATCCATTCCTTTCTCTATTTTCATCATTGAAAACATAGTGATTGATCTCCATGCCCTGAATATGATCCATTCATTCCAGCAGCAGGAGGGATTAAGGTTAGTAATATTTCAATGTACTCTGCTCAAACTAAACTGAAGTTGTAATTTAAGATTAGGTTTCATGTATCTTCTTTCAGTTAACCAGAACAAGTATGGCTAAAACAATTCATTTATATACTCATCTGTTACAACGTAGATTATTTATTTGAAATAAGTCATCCTAAGGACTGGAACCCGCTAGCGATTACTCTAAATGCTCAGCTAATGTAAATGGATTGGACAAATTCCACAGTAGCGATTGCAATTAGCAAAATCGTAATCACAGGACATGCAGCATTTTGGGAGCGTTTGCGCAAATCGCTTATGAATCGCTACACAGAGTGATTTGTGTGTTATTTAAATTAATGCAAAATGTAAAAAAAAAATATACTAATTTAAAATGACCAATCAGAGTTAAAATCACAATCACAATTGCAGGCAAAAAGCTTATGTTTTAAAATCACTTCCAAAATCGCCAGAAAATGCTCAGGAAAGTAGCAATTTGTGATTTGTAGGGAGTTCCAGGCCTGAGTGTGCTTTGCATAGTTTTCAGTGACAGTAGCTCTACATTTGAAAACTGCTGATGCTTTAACTGGGTCTCTTAATTGGCAGAACATCTATATTTAAATATTTATTTTAGAGCACCATCACAATAGACCTGATGTACTACAGGATTGTTCCAAGGTTGGAGAACATCAGGCGTCATTTTATTTATTATTATTTATTTATTTATTGTATTTATAAAGCGCCAACATATTACGCAGCACTGGACATTAGTTTAGGTTACAGACAATATTTAGGGGTGACATACAGCAATATGACAATACAGGAATACAAGAAAAAACAGATCACTCGGCACAGTTTGAGTACAAGGTAATGCTTAGTCACGGGATGGGAGCATGGAGATTAGGCAAGTTTGGTTCACTCAAATGCATAGCATGGGTTCACACTCACAGTAATGGAGATGCATAATCAGGTAGGACACAAAAGGAGGAGGACCCTGCCCAAAGGCTTACAATCTAGAGGGAGAGGTATGGACACTAAAGGTAGTTCAGCTGTGGGTTTGGAGCACTTGTGAGGGGTGGTAGGCCAGTGTCATAACTGCAGACCATCCATGATCGGTCAAGACTGGCTTCAGGTTATTAAAAATCATTTGCTATTAGGTGGTACAAGTTTGCAGTTTATCATGATCATAGTGTGGTCATACGCAAAGGCTAGTGAAACTGCAGTTGTGATATTGCAATAATTCCAACTAAAACATTTTTTTTTGCAATAGTCCTAGGTTGTCCAGAAGTTCTCTAAAGCAAAGTTGTTACCGATGGTGAATTCATGTGACTAGAATCACACAGCTGTTATTTCATTAACCTTTGAGCAACTCAATCAGGTGAGGAGGGCAATCTTCTAATTCCCATTTGCCAACAATTTTAAAGCTCTCCTCCCCTGTTTTCTATTGTATTTTCCCCAACCCTGGAAAACACTTAAAGTAGACCCAAATTAAAAATACAAGATTTCAGAAATAAAATCTATTTTCCAAATTATAATAATAAATAGCAGCCTTTTTTCAACTGCATGATGACAAGTATAACAAATTTTACATTTATTGCAAGGAACCCCTCCCTTTCTTTCATATTGCCGGACAGAATTCGGCAAACTGGTGGAGCAGTAGGTGGTTTCTGGCAAAGGAGGAATTGCTAATGGCTGTGTAAAGAAAAGCGGAGATGCCGCCGCATGGGAGAGCGGCATGGCGGCTATCTCTGCGTCCCAGCCGGCGGCTGCTGCCACGCAGCAGCGTGATGCTGCCTTGCCTGGTCCTTCTAGTGCACACAGATGGAGAACTACGCGCGCACGCCAGGCGTCAGGACCTTTATGCTGCTAGAAGAGGAGTCAGCTGATCGTGGTGATCAGCTGACTCCAGCTATGCTCTGGATTGGCTGAGTGACTGGGGCGGCGCTGTGGAGCGCTTTTAGTATATATAGGACTCGCTTGTCACTTGCAAGTTGTCTGCTGTTGCAAACATATACGTGTGAGCGCTCAGACCTGAGTCAGATCCCACAGTGTGTTAGAACCAGCCGGATATGGGAATTCACACTGAGTCAGATTCCATTGATAGCTTTAAAGTACTATTGCTTGCTACTGTTTATGTGTTAGACTAGTTCCCAGGTGTTGAGACCAAGGACCTCACACCTAAGACTAGGAGATTGCTATATTTATACTATCATCTGTTAGACTAGTTCCCAGGTGTTGAAACCAAGGACCTCACACCTAAGACTAGGAGATTGCTATATTGTTACTATCATCTGTTAGACTAGTTCCCAGGTGTTGAGACCAAGGACTTCACACCTAAGACTAGGATTGATATATATACTGTTACCTGTTATGACCTCTGGCTTTCCTGACTACTCTCCTGTTCTTTGATTCGGTACTTCCGCCCATCTGATTACCTGTTGCCAACATTGCCTGTACCAGGATACCGAATCAGTCTTCCGCTTCTGTACTTTGTCTGTCCGTGTGTTGCCGACCTGGCTTGTCTGACCTTTCTGGCTGTCACCTAGCCCCTGGGTGATCAGCCTACTGTATACCTGGGACGCCTGCTCTTCAAGTGGTTATTAGCTGCTATATCAGGCCTATGGTCACCAGCTCCACTGGAGACCATCGTGCAGCACAGTCAGTGGGTCTCTACCTATCCAAGGTCCACTGGCTGCAGTACAGTCTGATTCCCTGCCTCTCAGGGAATCCTTGGCTGCAGTACAGTCTGATTCCTTGCTCCTCAGGGAATCCCTAGCTGCAGACCAATCATCATCAATATTACTCCAGACAGTGATTCCTGCTCCTCAGGTATCCACTGGCTGCAGTACAGCCTGGTTCCCTGCCCCTCAGGGAATTCTAGTCTGCAGAAGTGTTTGTATCTCCCGCTTCTCGGGAGATAATCTCTCCAATTACTGTTGCACAAAACACTATATCACATTGGGTGTCTTGTGTCTAGTTATACTAGTATTATTGGTGATTCTGCAGATCACCACATAATCAGGTATAGCATCTGTATTATTGGTGATACTGCAGATCACCAATAATCAGGAAAATCTGTGTTGCTGACACCAATCGTTAGAGACCAGCAGACCAAAACAATATGGACGCACTTCACAGCCGCATTGACGGATTAGCCACTTCGGTGGATAATCTCATCAGGGTACTTTATGGCCAACAGACTCAGATCGCAGCTTGGTCTGGTTCAACACAGGTCCTTCAAACGGCTGCGAATGTAGTGTGATCCCCTCAAGTTACAGACCTTCGCATGTCTGTACCTGAAAAGTTTTCTGGACATAGATCTGACTTTCAGAATTTCAGAAATCGAGTGCTATCATATTTTGAGTTAAGGCCTACCCGGTCAGGAACTGAAACTCAGAGAGTTACGTTTATAAAGACCCTTTTATCAGGGGATTCACAAACATGGGCATATAGTCTTCAGGCAGGGCATGAGGCTCTGTCATCAGTTCAGGAATTTTTTAAAGCCATGGGCATTATATATGATGATCCGGATATTGCTTCCACCGCTGAACGGAAGCTAAAGACCCTGCGCCAGGGTCGAGTTCCGGTAGAGGTTTATGCGGCATAGTTCAGGAAGTGGGCTGTATCAGCTAGGTGGGGAACATGTGCACTATTAGACTGTTTTTGTCAGGTTTATCTGATGCAGTTTCTGAATTGATGTTGGGACATCCTGAGCCTAAATCCATTGACGAGGCAATTGCTTTAGCTGTACGGGTAGATCGCCGCTAACGTTATCAAAGACAGTCCCGGGGTAGAAATGCTGTAAGATATGTCTCCTACGCCTCCTCTCCACCCTCGTCACCCCCGCCAGAGCCGATGCAAATCAGACACTCTAGATTGACGCAGGTGGAAAAGAATCGCAGGAAATCGGAAAAACTCTGTTTATTCTGTGCTGAGGAGGGTCACAGGGTTCAGAATTGTCCTAAGAAGTCGGGAAACGCTGCCGCCTAGGAGTAGTCAGAGGTAATACCCTAGGCGAGCAGTCTCTACCTCTAAACAATAATCGTCTGCTCCTTCCCTGTTCCATCACGTGGGAGGGTCAGACTGTCCCCACATAAGCCTTTGTAGACTCCGGCTCTGCAGCTAATTTCATAGATTATGACTTTGCTAAGAAATTGGGAATTCCTTTACTTCCATTAGACCGACAGATTCTGGTTACTGCAGTTGACGACTCTCCATTACAGAGTAGACAACCTTTTTCTCAGACCCCATTGTTGGTGTGTAATGTAGGGGTGTTACATAAAGAGAGTTTACAGTTCTTGGTCCTGCAGATGGCAACCTCTACCATTATTCTTGGTATGCCTTGGTTACAACTTCACTCTCCTCAGATTGACTGGGCTTCAGGTCAGCTAAAGAGCTGGTCGGCCCATTGTCATCATCATTGTTTAGAGAAAGTTGCTGTTTGTGCTACCAAGATTCAGGTAAAAGGTGTGCCAGTACAGTATGTGGAATTCGCTGATGTGTTCTGTCCCAAGTCTGCAGACAAACTCCCGCCTCACCATAGCTTCGATTGTCCCATCGATTTAAGATCTGGTTGTATGCCTCCTAGGGGTCACCTTTATAATCTATCAGGACCTGAGAAGGTGGCAATGCAGGATTACATCAAAGAGAATTTGGCCAAAGGTTTCATCTGCCCTTCTCGCTCACCAGCTGGGGCAGGATTCTTTTTCGTACAGAAAAAGGATGGAGGCCTCCGACCTTGCATTGAGGTTTAAATAAGATTACAGTAAAAAAATCGTTACCCTTTGCCTTTGATTGACGATTTATTCGCTCAGGTGACCAATGCCAGTATTTTTTCCAAACTGGATGTGCGAGGTGCATACAACCTGGTACGGATTAGAGATGGTGACGAATGGAAGACGGTGTTCAACACACCCGACGGGCACTACGAGTATCTGGTGGTGCCCTTCGGGTTGTGTAATGCCCCTGCCGTCTTCCAGGAGTTGATCAATGAGGTTTTGAGGGAGGTACTGGGGAAATTCGTGCTAGTGTATCTAGACGACATACTGATTTTTTCTCCTAATCTGATAGAACATCGTAAACATGTCAAGTACGTTTTGAGGAAATTAAGACAGAATTCACTGTATGCCAAGTTAGAGAAGTGCCTCTTCGAGGTCACTTCTGTTCCTTTTCTGGGTTTTATTATCTCCACATCTGGTCTCTCCATGGATCCAGAAAAAGGCTCGGCTGTTTTGGAGTGGCCACAACCTGTGGGTTTGAAGGCACTCCAAAGATTTTTGGGCTTTGCCAATTACTACAGGAGATTCATCAAGGGTTTCTCTTCGGTAGTGTCACCCCTCACCAGTCTTACCAAGAAAGGGGCGGACACATACCACTGGTCAGCAGAGGCACATTCTGCCTTCTCCACATTGAAAAAACTGTTTTGTTCTGCTCCCATTTTGAGACATGTGGATGTCAACTTCCCCTTCATTGTAGAGGTCAATGCCTCAGAGGTCGGGGTTGGGGCTGTACTGTCTCAACGCTCTGGTCTGCGGGGCAAACTTCACCCCTGTGCTTACTTTTCCCGTAGGTTCTCTCCTGCTGAGAAGAACTACGATATTGGCAATCGAGAACTTTTGGCCATTAAATTAGCCTTTGAAGAATGGCGACATTGGCTAGAAGGGGCAGAGCATACTATCACAGTCTATACGGATCATAAAAACTTGGAGTACATAGAAGGGGCCAAAAGACTCAGTCCTCGACAGGCCCGTTGGTCTTGGTTCTTTTCAAGATTCAGATTTGTCATAACGTACACCCCAGGGAGTAAGAACGTCAAAGCTGGCGCCCTATCTAGGTGTTTCGAGCCCGAGACAGTTCAGCCCTCAACCCCAGAAACCATCTGCCTCAGAAACTCTTGGCAGCTACTGAGACCTGGAAGGATTGGACGGCTACTCTGGGCCCCTATCAGCAGGATGTTCCAGAAGGGAAGCCTGAGGGAGTCATGTTTGTACCACTACCCTCCCGCCTACAACTCCTGCAATTGTTTCATTCCCATAAAAATGCGGGGCATCCTGGGGCTGCCAGAACTCAGGATTTACTGGCCAGATGCGCCTGGTGGCCTACGCTAGCAACTGATTGTAAGGAGTTTGTAAGAGAGTGCTCAGTTTGTGCCAGGAGTAAGCCCTCTCGTCAGGCACCAGTGGGTACACTACAACCCTTACCAGTGCCCAGTGAACCCTGGACCCATCTGTCGATGGACTTTGTGGGAGAACTCCCCAAGTCTGAGGGCAAGACAGTCATTTGGGTGGTAGTAGATAGATTCAGTAAGATGGCTCTTGTCCCTCTGAAAGGACTTCCCTCGGCCCAGGAGTTGGCTGTTCTCTTCATCCAGCACATTTCCGGCTGCATGGCATTCCGGAGAATGTAGTGTCAGATCGGGGAGTCCAGTTCGTGTTAAAATTTTGGTGGGCCTTTTGCCATCAGCTGGAGATGGACCTTTCATTTTCATCAGGCTACCACCCACAGACCAATGGCCAGACCGAGAGAATAAACCAGTCCCTTGAGCAGTTTCTCAGATGTTATGTGGCAGATGCACAGTCTGACTGGGTAAAGTTTTTGGCGTTTGCAGAATTTGCACATAAGAATCTGAAGAGTTCCTCTTCAGGATTCTCCCCGTTTCAGGTAGTCTCAGAAAGATCTCCCAAGCTTGCCCCATTACCTGTGTCATCTACCCTATTTCCGTCCCCGGAGGATTGGCAAAGGGCATTGAGGGAGATTTGAGGAATGGTTAAGAGGAATCTGGGGAAAGCCTTCCAGGCTCAGAAGAAACAGGCGGATAAGAGACGGTCTGTAGAGTGGAAGTTTTCCCCAGGGGACATGGTGTGGGTATCCACTCGGCATTTGGCTTTAAAGCAACCGTCACCTAAATTGGGAACCAGATTTGTAGGACCATACCCGGTGTCCAGAAGGATTAATGACGTCACGTATGCAGTTGATCTCCCAGCTAGCATGAAAGGTGTGAGATCATTCCATGTGTCTCTGTTGAAGCTGCAGTGCATGTGGATTCCTCTCCCCCCCCCCCTGTGATGGTTAACAACCAACCCGAGTATGAGATCGAGAAGATTTTGGATTCTCGATTGGTGCAAAATTCTGTACAGTATCTGGTCCACTGGAAGGGGTATGGTCTGGAGGAGAGAACTTGCCGGACTGTCGCATGCATGCTGAGGAATTGAAAAAAGAGTTTCATGACTTACACCCTGAGAAACCGGGTAGAAAGTGTCCGGGGTCCACTCCTTGGTGGGGTGGGGGGGGTGGGGGGCTGGGGGGTACTGTAATGAATAGCGGAGATGCCACCGCATGGGAGAGTGGCATGGCGGTTATCTCCGCATCCCAGCCGGCGGCTGCCTGGTCCTTCTAGTGCACACAGATGGAGAACTACGTGCGCGCGCGCCAGGCGACAGGACCTTTATGCTGCTAGAAGAGGAGTCAGCTGATCATGCCGATCAGCTGACTCCAGCTATGCTCCGGATTGGCTGAGTGACTGGGGCGGCGCTGTGGAGCGCTTTTAGTATATATAGGACTCGCTTGTCACTTGCAAGTTGTCTGCTGTTGGGAACATATTATTATTATTATTTAGTATTTATATAGCGCCGACATATTACGCTGCGCTGTACAATGTATATATATATATATCTTGTCACTAACTGTTCCTCAAAGGAGCTCACAATCTAATCCCTACCATTGCCATATGTCTATATTATGTAGTGTAAGTACTGTAGTCTAGGGCCAATTTTAGGGGGAGCCAATTAACTTATCTGTATGTTTTTGGAATGTGGGAGGAAACCGGAGTGCCCAGAGGAAACCCACGCAGACACGGAGAGAACATACAAACTCTTTGCAGATAGTGCCCTGGCTGGGACTCGAACCAGGGACCCAGCGCTGCAAGGCGAGAGAGCTAACCACTACGCCACCGTGCTGCCCAACATATACGTGTGAGCGCTCAGACCTGAGTCAGATCCCACAGTGTGTTAGAACCAGCCGGAGCTGGGAATTCACACTGAGTCAGATTCCATTGATAGCTTTAAAGTATTATTGCTTGCTACTGTTTATGTGTTAGACTAGTTCCCAGGTGTTGAGACCAAGGACCTCACACCTAAGACTAGGAGATTGCTATATTGTTACTATCATCTGTTAGACTAGTTCCCAGGTGTTGAGACCAAGGACCTCACACCTAAGACTAGGATTGATATATATATACTGTTACCTGTTATGACCTCTGGCTTTCCTGACTACTCTTCTGTTCTCTGATTCGGTACTTCCGTCCATCTGATTACCTGTTGCCAACATTGCCTGTACCAGGATACCGAATCAGTCTTCCGCTTCTGTACTTTGTCTGTCCGTGTGTTGCCGACCTGGCTTGTCTGACCTTTCTGGCTGTCATCTAGCCCCTGGGTGATCAGCCTTACTGTATACCTGGGGCGTCTGCTCTTCAGGTGGTTATTAGCTGCTATATCAGGCCTATGGTCACCAGCTCCACTGGAGACCATCGTGCAGCACAGTCAGTGGGTCTCTAACTATCCGAGGTTCACTGGCTGCAGTACAGTCTGATTCCCTGCCTCTCAGGGAATCCTTGGCTGCAGTACAGTCTGATTCCCTGCTCCTCAGGGAATCCCTAGCTGCAGACCAATCATCATCAATATTACTCCAGACAGTGATTCCTGCTCCTCAGGTATCCACTGGCTGCAGTACAGCCTGGTTCACTGCCCCTCAGGGAATCCTAGTCTGCAGAAGTGTTTGTGTCTCCCGCTTCTCGGGAGATAATCTCTCCAATTACTGTTGCACAAAACACTATATCACATTGGGTGTCCTGTGTCTAGCTATACTAGTATTATTGGTGATTCTGCAGATCACCACATAATCAGGTATAGCATCTGTATTATTGGTGATACTGCAGATCACCAATAATCAGGAAAATCTGTGTTGCTGACACCAATCGTTACAGGCTGCCTCCTGTATAACCCTAGTTATGAAAAGAGAACGGTGAAAAGCATGCACTGAAATGCTCATAGGCTTGAAGGAGTGTTTATTTATCTTTGTATGTGTCAGAGTGGTGCAACTAAGTATTTTGAGTTAAAAAAAATGTTTGGTTTGGGTCCGCTTTAAGTCAATTCACTAAATATAATATCTGACAATTTTCACTTCAAATACCCAATGAGGTTTTTAATTTACTTTAAACTGTCCTGCATCTGATTGTGTTTTTGTAATAAGTATATACATGTGAAAGCTCCATTGTTTTGAACTATCTAGAATGCTCATAACAGTAGCAAATAGCAATAATACAGAGCTTCCGACACAATGTTATGTGTCCGAACTTTGTCCTCCTCCCCCTTCCTTTATTGCCAATCTCACTACTTTCACTTTTGACATCTCTTACTATGTGCCCCAGTTTTCCAGTGTTCCCAAAGAGGGTCATTATTTTCTGGGGCCCTCATATTGTTTCCCATCCTTCCTTTGCTCAAAAATGTTTAAAGATTTCCACTTACCCAAAGCATGTCCTGTGCTTTTACATTCCCTTATTATATCCCTAGCTTTTGACTTCCCCTTGAAGTTCAGTGCCCCCTCCTGTATTGTGTCCCTAGCGCTTTTCAGTGTCTCAATGGTGTGTGTGCCAGCTTTGTAAGGTCCCCTGTATTATGTATCAGGATCTGAATTGTTCTATGGATAGGCTGGATAGGTACAGTGGCTGGATAGTGTACTGGTTAAGGGCTCTGCCTCTGACACAGGAGACTAGAGTTTGAATCTAAGCTCTTCCTGTTCAGTAAGTTTAAAGCTAGCAGCTATTCAGTAGGAGACTTTGGGCAAAGCTTGCCTGTAGAGCGTGTCCTAGTGGCTGCAGCTCTGGTGCTTTGAGTTCACCAGGAGAAAAAAAAAACAGTATAATTGTTATTTTTCTTGTCTATGACTTCATTTTGTCCACCATCTGACAGTGAACTGGCCATTGAGACAAACTCTACTATAATTGATCACCAAAAGGCTCAGACTGATCATTTTCACTGCATGGGATCGAGAGTGTATTGTAACTAATGACAGAGGCTGGACCTGGACTTTTCTGACAAAGAACCTGACAATCTGACCAAACTAACTGTGATAACTGATGGACCTGTAACCAAACTCTAACAGCACTGTGATGACTGTTGGTACTGTGATGGAACTACTGAATGGACTGACACTTTATTGACTGAACTAGGATTCAATTGTGGCAATTAACTGCAAATGGATTGGGACTGCACTGTTACCACTGACATGACTTGGATTGCACTTTGCATTAGATGCACCTAGTCCCCCCACCTTCAAATCACTTCCAAGTTTCCTGACAGGTACTTATCACTACAGTCTATATGGCTACTCCTATGCTGCCCCTTCCCAAAACACTAATCAATAGAGTGGTCAGTGATTGCACTGGGGAGGGGGGGCAAATAGGGAGATATTAAGAAATAATGTGGTTAAGATCTATTGAGGAACACATCATGGGGACATGGAAACTACTATAGTGATGCATAAACACTTCTCTGCCACGTGGCACATAATTGCTAAATCCATTTTCAGCTTCTAATTACAGTCAAATGTGGCACTGGGATTGCCTGATACCACATTCAGGAATAAAAGATTGATATTTACAATATATTTTGGACTTTACAGACATTCTTAAAAATCCTGTTTTAATCCGTAATAATAAACCTTACGTTTTTTCACGGTTGGCAGTGGTGTCCAGTTGTGGTCTAATTGCCCTACAAACTAAGTGTCCTAGACGATGACAGGCAGAGAGGAGGGATTACACATATCCTGATATGACCTATCCTGAGTCATCCACCCCTTTCACAACACTCCACCCCTTGTTAATTATCCTTATACTTCAGAGTTCCTATTTGAAACCCCAGTCACAGATAGCATGTTCGGCTCTTGCCTCTGAGGTCTCTTTCTTCTTTCTGCTATTATACAGTATTACAGTATTACAATCCAATAAACACCTTTGTCTACTACTCATGGAAACACTATGTACAAAAATGGACTTACAGAGAAAGCTTAATCTGCAACTCCTTACATTCTTTTATTTTAAGCTCTTTATAAACAGTTAATTTTCAATGCTATCCAAGATTACTTCAAATAATAATAATAAAAAAATAAATAATCGCTATATCAGCAAAAGTGGAGCAGGGAATGTCTTATTTTGTAGGAACATCATTTATAAAAGCTCAGCATTTGGTTCTAATCAATCTGCAGTTATATTTTATATTAATTCTCCTCCAGCTTGTATAATTTCTCATTGGAAAATATTATGCTCTGAGATAGCTTCCTCTTATTTCTCATGTGCTATTTTCCAAAAGATGTTCAGTATTAAAAAAAAAAAAAAAAAAACTTTCCTTTAATATGTTGACAGTGCTTACAATTATTTGTGACATGTCCTGAAATGAGAATGCAAATGAAAGCACTGTGCCCTCCAGCAACGAATATAAACCAGCTATGTCCTCCTTTGTGTTGTTTAGGTGCTGAAGTGCCTTAAGTTGCTTTATGGGTTAACTGTTGTAGTCACTGGTGCATATATATTAGGCAGGCAGGCAGCATTCATAAAACTTAGGCATTTTACCTCAGTCATAGCCTGACCAGAGAGCAACACAAAACAACTGAGGCTTCATGAAATCATAGGTAAGCTGAGAACTCAAACATTGCCAAAGAGACACTAGAGCTAATAACTGTGATTATATTGTACAAGTAACATAAGACTCTGCCTGTGAATTTAAGGAGAGTACAGTTGATGTAACAGTCAGGCAGTTAAACCTCTAAGGACAGAATGAAAACAATCTGCTAGGAGCCAAGAGTTTCCACTTTAAGGTGAATTCTAGCAGGCATCACATAGAGTGAGGAAGAACTGCCACTGCTCAAATAAGAGGTAACTCTTTTAGCATTTTTAAATCTTTCTATTAAGGCAGACTTTTGAGCAGGACATGCATTGATGAATTTTGCTCTAGTGTTTCTTAAGACTATTGTATTTAATGTTTTGGAGAGAGTCCAAGTCTGTAGCTGTTAGTCTTGTAAAGTGATATGTATAACTGTCATTCATTTGGCACCTTGTGCAGTATTTCTATGGGTTTGACTGTAGTTGTGCATAACTTATGCTTGATGTTTGCATAATTTAGACAGTTTTCCCATTTTAACAGAGGGGCTTTTAATGTAATATCAGTCACGTTTGTGGAATTTTACACTGAAAAAGTAAAGCATAGAATCTTTATTTTCTGCATGATCTTTGCTGAGATGCTTTTGATTCAACTGTTTGTTTATAATGTCTTTTCTTTCAATATTGATTTATGCATGTGGATTATTACTATTATTATTAGTGCTGGCAGTGGTGATATTACTATTATGCTATTGTTTTTGATGCCATTGTTCTTAACATTATCACTTGATACATTATTTTTATTGAAAATGTATACACATTTTACACAAATACACTAAACTGAACTAAGTCATGAGTACCCTTTTTATGTTTTATAAACAAACTGTATTCAATGGGAACAACATGTTCAAAGAGATGCTTAAACATTATTGTTTATCTAAGTGAGTTCTCATAGCTGCAGGCAAGGATTCTCATACAGAATTCTCAAGGTTGAAGCAGCATGCACAAGGAACAGCTGTTTAAATGGCCTTTGATCCTTTATGCGAGCTCACAACATATTCATACATAATGCCGTCCAGATGACTTTTTGAATTGGGGAATAGACAGTCTTAGCACGTGATTACATTGGAGAGATGATACCTGACTTGAACAGCCCAGTCTGTGTTTCAGTGATCCCATCTGATCTGTCTGATTTCACTACCCACACATTACACAAGATGATGGGAATCTTAAACAAAAGGAGGCTTTGTTTTGTCAGCCTATTGGGATGTTGGAAATATAAAAAAGATGATGTAGCTCATTTTCAGTGCAAGATTTGAATGTTATACACATTTCTAAAACATCTGTTGCTCAATATATGGTATAAATGGCATATCCCACAATGCAGTGTGCCACAAATGTAGCAAGGCCTAGTCCAGGAATGTAGTTTAAATGTAACTTAAAGGGATAGTGTATATTATCCTATATTAAGGAGGTATCAAACATTAAAACGCATATTAAAATTGAGCATTATTGATTTAACCCAATTTTAAGATACCAGTATGTCACCTCTTACACATAATGTACAGTAGAAGCTGATACTCTATGTTATACTAATACTAAAATAGCTTTGGTGTGTGGGAATCTCTACTTAAAATGTATGCTTATTAAATGTTACTTTTCCTCTCCCCTTTTGTAAAATCTCTCGCTGCATTCTATACCTTACTTAAGGACCATTATCTGCATTTCAGCTCTCACTGAGTATAGAATGTGAACTATCCCTGATTATCTTCTTACTTTAAACCATGAGAGTAACATGCCAATAACTTAAAACAGGGCTAAAGTGGGAATACAAATAAACTGCACAATTGATCAGAGACCTATTTTAAGACATTTTAACTACACAAAGTATGCTATAACACTTGAAGGTTTGAGATGCTATCTTTCTAGTTACATAATTGAGCACAACCTGAAATTTTCACCTGTACGTGAATGACATTTTTATTATTTTCTTTAAGGTTGACAATGGAAACACAAGTTACTTTCAGAACTTTTAAATGCTTTTTGGTGCTTTTTATCGTAAGTTTCTCCAAAACACAGGCTGATAATGACTACTTTGATTTGGAACCTGTTAGTTTAATTGCTGAAGACTGTCCTATGGAATGCTTTTGCCCTCCAAGCTTCCCAAGAGCTTTGTATTGTGAGAACAAAGGCCTGAAAGAGGTGCCTCCCATTCCTTCAAGAATTTGGTACCTATATTTGCACAATAATGCCATTGAAAAACTTAATGAAAAATCATTTCTGAATGCTACTCAAATAAGGTGGATTAATCTGAATAGAAATAAACTTACCAACGAAAAAATTGAGAAGAATTTTTTCAAAAACATGAAGAACCTACTTTATTTATTCCTAGAGGACAATGAACTAGGAGCTATACCAGCACCATTGCCAAGCAGCCTGGAGCAAGTTCGTTTGGCCAGGAATAAAATCTCAAAGATTCCTGAAGGTGTTTTCAGCAATTTAGAGAACCTGACTCTCTTGGATTTACACCATAACAAGCTCACAGATGGTTCTTTCCAGGCAGATGCTTTTAGAGGGCTCAAGAATCTGATTCAGCTGAATGTGGCAAAAAATTCACTCAAGAAGATGCCATCAGGCATTCCATCTAACACTGTACAGCTCTATTTAGATAACAATAACATTGAGGCTATACCTAATAACTACTTTAATAATGTACCTAAGATAGCTTTTCTTAGGTTAAACTACAACAAGTTATCAGATACCGGGGTCCCAGCAAATATATTTAATATCAGTTCTATGTTAGACTTGCAGTTGTCATACAATGAACTGTCTTCTGTGCCTACGGTCAATGGTCACCTGGAACGCCTTCATCTTGATCACAACAAGATAAAAAGTAAGTCAACTTCTTATGTTATGTTGAGAAACACTTAAGGTTCAATGTGTTATCTAGATCAGGGCTTCCCAACTTTGTCCACAAGTACCAGAAACAGTGCATGCTTTTCAGAAAACCACAGACATTCACAGGTGAGGTATTTAGTAGGGATGGGACGAATCCACAATTTCTTCGAATCCGAATACGAATCCGAATCTAAAAAGGTTCTCGAATATCTCGAACCTTTCGAATCCCGAATCTAACGAACCCTGCGTTCCGTGGAATGGTTGCCCACAGTATAGGTAGGCAGGCTAGGTGCTCACACTATAGGTAGCTAGGTAAAGGTGCCTTCAGTATAGCTAGCTAGGCATAGGTGCCTTCAGTATAGCTAGCTAGGTATAGGTGCCTTCAGTATAGCTAGCTAGGTATAGGTGCCTTCAGTATAGCTAGCTAGGTATAGGTGCCTTCAGTATAGCTAGCTAGGCATAGGTGCCTTCAGTATAGCTAGCTAGGTAGGGGCCTTCAGTATAGCTAGGTATAGGGGCATTCAGTATAGCTAGGTATAGGGGCATTCAGTATAGCTAGGTATAGGGGCATTCAGTATAGCTAGGTATAGGGGCATTCAGTATAGCTAGGTATAGGGGCATTCAGTATAGCTAGTTAGGTATAGGGGCCCTCAGTATAGCTAGTTAGGTATAGGGGCATTCAGTATAGCTAGGTATAAGGGCATTCAGTATAGCTAGTTAGGTATGGGGCCCTCAGTATAGCTAGTTAGGTATAGGGGCATTCAGTATAGCTAGTTAGGTATAGGGGCATTCAGTATAGCTAGTTAGGTATAGGGGCCCTTAGTATAGCTAGTTAGGTAAAAGGGCATTCAGTATAGCTAGGTATAAGGGGATTCAGTATAGCTAGTTTGGTATAGGGGACCTCAGTATAGCTAGCTAGGTATAGGGGCCTTCAGTATAGCTAGGTATAGGGGCATTCAGTATAGCTAGTTAGGTATAGGGACCCTCAATATAGCTAGTTAGGTATAGGGGCATTCAGTGTAGCTAGATAGGTATAGGGACCCTCAGTATAGCTAGTTAGGTATAGGGACCCCCAGTATAGCTAGTTAGGTATAGGGGCATTTAGTGTAGCTAGTTAGGTATAGGGACCCTCAGTATAGCTAGGTATAGGGGCATTCAGTATAGCTAGTTAGGTATAGGGACCCTCAGTATAGCTAGTTAGGTATAGGGGCATTCAGTATAGCTAGTTAGGTATAGGGGCCCTCAGTATAGCTAGTTAGGTATAGGGGCATTCAGTATAGCTAGTTAGGTATAGGGACCCTCAGTATAGCTAGTTAGGTATAGGGGCATTCAGTATAGCTAGTTAGGTATAGGGACCCTCAGTATAGCTAGTTAGGTATAGGGACCCTCAGTATAGCTAGTTAGGTATAGGGGTATGCAGTATAGCTAGTTAGGTATAGGGACCCTCAGTATAGCTAGTTAGGTATAGGGACCCTCAGTATAGCTAGTTAGGTATAGGGACCATCAGTGTAGCTAGTTAGGTATAGGGACCCTCAGAGTAGCTAGCTAGGGTACCCCTCCCTCTGTGCGCCTCCTCTGCTCACCACCTACAAATAAAAAAATAGCATCGGCTCACCTAACAAGGGGATCCAGCGCCGAATCCCGCTGCATCCCCCGCTCGTCCTCTTCCGATCCCCCGCTCGCCCTATTCTGACCCCCCCGCGCCTCCTCCGCTCGCCCCTTGCATAGATGTGAGCATTGGCTCACCTAACACCTGCCCTGGATTCCCTACCTGCCGCCAGCGCAGAGTCGCAGACCTCTTGTTTCCTCCTCTGTTCCCTCTAGTAACCGCCCGGCGCTTCAGTGATGACGCGATGCAAAAGCATTATACCATTGGCAACACATATGATTACTTGAGACATATGATAATAGTAATGCCAGTTGCTACCTGTTATTCATTTAAAGCGGACCTCCACTGTAAATTCCAAGGTGAAAAAAGCCAAAATTATCCTCACAATGACTGTTCCCCCTCTTTTTTTTACCCAGGGCAGTAATGTCTGACTGCTTCATTAGGCAGCAGACAAACACTGTGGCAGCTCTGAAATGCACCATACTGTGGCTGGCACAACACCACTTCTCTCTTCACCTCTTCTCTCTGAGATGCTGGCACAGGTAGAAGCAGAGTACCCCTCAGGCCACACTATGAGGCTCCTCCCAACCACAGATAACACAATCTCTTAGCAGTCTTTCTAAAGGCAGAAAACTGCCATGGCAGTTTTTCAAGGGGGGGGGGGGGGCGCTAACCAAGAAGACCTGGTCAGTAAGAGCTGGTCCACACTAGACACAGTTGCAGGACGGACACTGCAGTCCGGATCAGGGGAAGTACCCACCGTACTTCAAACTGATGAAAGTGCATCAGTTTTGCATCAGTTTCCGTTCAGGTTTTTCCCTGACAGAAAACGTCTCCATCATTAGGAAGGAGTGGGAGGATTTTTTTGGGCCAATCATGAAGCTCAGGCTATCCGTTTTAACATCCGTTTTTTGCCTGTGGAGCTGGAGATGCGTTTTCTCATTGCTTTCACTACCCCCTGCGTGTATCCGTGGTCCTGATCCGTTGCATGAAAATGCAGCAGATCCGGACCTTACGTTCAGGTTTTGAAAACGGATCCCCGCAAACGCAGACGGATCCGTTTTTTACTTGGGTGAGGCTGGCTGCTATTATCAACATTAGTATCCGGAACTCCGTTTTTCATCCGGTTTGAAAAATGCAGCCACGGATACGTTTCCGGACCTAGTGTGGACTAGCTCTAAGTAGTCAGTAGTAGTCAGTTTTTAGACTTTTTTCCCTACTACTCTGTTATAACTTCTGCTACTTGTGCTGATACAGTAGAATGGGTTTTATTTTTACACTAGAGGTCCACAAATCATATCTTATTTTGTAAACTGGTGTGTTACTTGGACATAATTTTTAATGTATTCTTGACTGTGTTGAAACATTTAAAACTTCTGTTAGGTTTGTATTGTTGTGTCCACATTAAGGGCTGGTTCAGACGGACGTTTGGAGGCGTTGCGTTTGCTGGCGTCGCGTTCAGCAGCGTTCGTGTGCGTTTGGATGCGGTCGCGTTTTTTCTTCCCCTAGGGAGACATTAGCCGTCGCGGTTAACCTCCCCTGGAAGCTACATGTAGCTTCCAGGGGCTCCTTGAACGCCAGGGAAAATCGGGACCCAAACGCCGCGTTTGTGTAAACGCGCTTGAAAGCTTGGTACAAACGCTCCCATTCACTTGAATGGGAGCGTTTAACACCAAGCCCTGAACGCTGGCTGTAAACGCTCTGCAAGCGTCCGTCTGAACCAGCCCTAAGGAGGGTTTCGCTCAGCCAGGAAGTGATGAAAACCTCAGTAAGAGCACAGAGGGTAATAAAAATCTCATAGCTGCCACTCCTCCCCATCCCAACTAGATGTTTTCATTGTATTACCAATGGAAAAATTGTAGCTCACTTTGTGTTCTGGGTGACTCTGTGTTTAGGACAGAGAGGGGCAAATCTCCCTAGTCAAAACCCAGACAACAAAGTTTGCCAGTGACCTTTACCATTCCATATTCCAACACTAAAATATAACATTTGAACTGAATTTCTGCTTACATACTAAGTACTGCATTTGATCTACTTTATTTTAAGAAGTGTTATGATGTACTTAAACAATGGATGTCCTAGATGAAACTATTGCAAAGTAAAACAGGATTTCCCATGGCAAACAGATAGAATTTCTTTCCTGTTAAAGGTCAGTACAGCCAACTAATATTTCAGTACAGACTGATGCCAGTGTGTTGTTAGCTGAAGTCATACATCTGTGTTCTGGTTATGAAGTAATTCTTAAAGAGGAACTCCAGTGAAAATAGTGTAATAAAAAGTGCTTAATTTTTTTTTTACAATAATTATGTATAAATGATTTAGTCAGTGTTTGCTCATTGTAAAATCTTTTCTCTCCCTGATTTACATTCAGACATTTATCACATGGTGACATTTTTACTGCTGGCAGATGATGTCACTGGAAGGAAATGCTGCTTGCCGTTTTTGGCAGTTGGAAACAGCTGTTTTTTCCCACAATGAAACAAGACTCCCACAGTGTGATGTCAGGATCTCCAGGGGCAAAAACAGGATTTTCAAGGGAGGGGGATTCCTGACAGGTCTCCCTCAGCCACACACAGTACAGTATAATAATGACATCATGCTTGGTACACATAATGCAACTTCCAGTCCGACTGACAGGATCTGACAATTATTTCATAAATGTCTGATCTGCTCCCGATTGACAACGGATTGATCAGGAGCAGTTTGAATCCAGATAATAATGAGGACAGGCGATATTGGTAATGAATGGGAAAGTGAAGCATTCACACAGCAGGGCACAGGGCTGTCCTCATACCTGACTCTGTTATGTTCCCCAGAGCTGCTCCATGCTCTGTACACACGTTGCTAGTCCATGCTCTGTACCCGGGTCTGAGGGGGTATTCTGGGCAGCTGCAATCCCCCCTGCGTTTGCCTATGACCTCAGAGCTGTGAGGTGCTGACATCACACTGTGGGAGGGGTTTCACCACAAAATCAACCATACAGAGCTCCCTGCCCCCTGATGATCCGTTTGAGAAAAGGAAGACATTTCTCATGAGAAAGGGGGTATCAGCTGGGTGTACTTTGGAATAGTTAATAGATAATTTCCTGAAAATCACTTTCTCATTAAGTTCAATTTGGGATGGGATTGGGATGAAGTTCAATTCTTGGTTATGGTTTCTATTTAACATTCATAAAGTGATTATACATGATTTAACACAATTTCCTCAAAGTTAGCTTATTTCAGCTGTAATTGTCATTCATGGTCATGTGGCCATTGCAAGCCTCCACTCATCATCCCCACATTGTTTGGAGAAGGGTTTGTTACCTCTAATGCATTTTACATATGCTAGATAATCCTCGGCGGAGAGGATCGTTCTGCGCTGTCTCTAATCTAGCAGGTCATCAACTGTCCCATGATGCTGGTTAAATCCAAAATTACAAGGGATAAAGGAGAGCATTATCTTCCTTTTCTTCCTGTGCTACAAGGCCTCACTCGCTTGTGCGCCTCCGGTTGTCCCACCACTCCTCACTGAAATGTCACCCTAATGATCAATCCACCATTGACAAGGCTGATGGCTTAAAGAGAAACATATAGTACATTATGGAGACCCATTTGTATGTTAACTATGTTTACATTTATTATTCTGGCTTCAGCATCAGAAACACTTCCTATATCTATATATTGCTGTGTATTGGTATGCAATCCCGCCCTTTCTGTGGTGTTTAGCCTGCACACAGTGATGCACCTTGCCAGCAGTAAAGATGTCGCCACCTGTGATAAATTTAAGAATGCAAGTCAGGGTGAAGAAAAAATTTACAATGAATAAACTTTGATTAAATGATTTATAAACAAATATTGTAAAAAATAAGCAATTGTATTCGTTCTGTAGTAATATTCAGGACAGTTCCTCTTTAAGGCTTATAACACAGTACTACATATGTATATATGCTAATGATAGAGGGAGTGACCTGGATTACCCAGAATGCCAGTGTGTCTGACCTTGCTTGGCACTCTGAATCTCAAACAGGTATCTGAGTGTCATCGCTTGACTACAAAAATCATAGCTTAAATAAGGTAAATGTAATTTTTTGTTTTAAGAAGCACTTACAGTCGATAGTAATTCAGAGGCTGGGTGTGCTTTGGAATAGTTACCTAATTTCCTGAAAATCACTTTCTCAGGGAAACAACCATTAAGTTCAATTTCTGTGTTATAAATCCTTAATGAATGTAATTTCTTAAGGCCTGTACCCACAATGCAATTTTCACGTTGATTTTTTAGTTGACAGGCGATGCTTTGAGCAACAAGCGATCGTTTCCATGTATTAGTGACGTGGGTACATCAGGCAAACGTCGTTTTAGCGCTGTGCAGCGATGACGACTGCCACAGCGGATCAGATCTTTAAGATCCCTGACGACTCTGCGCAAAGTACTGCCATTGCTTGATTTCCTGTTCGCACATGTCGTGCATATCCACCAGCCGGAAGATGGATAGTGGAACGCTCATCGTGAGGGGGGCATCACTGGATCCATCTGCTGTCAGGTGATAAGTATTTAGCTTCAGACTTACAGGTCACATACTTATTTCAAGCCAGCTCCCTTATCTGCAATGAGACTTGGGCTGAGCTTCGCGTTCCTTGAAGTAATAGTAAGCAGGTGTTAGGCTGTCTGATAGATTCCCTCTCAGCAATGTTTTCTTCCTATGTAAACTATGAACAGATTATAAGTCTGTCCTTATGTCAGGTTTCATTTATCAAACTGTCTTAAGTGAAACCGTTTGAATTGCCCCAAGAAAAACACTCAGACTCAAATTGTCATTTTCTATACAGGTTTAAATTTGATTGGTTACTTTAGGGCAATACTGAGTTTTTAATAAATGAAGCCTGCTGTGAGTTTCACATTGCAGTGGAAGCTAAAGCTAGAGCCTGTCTTGAGCATTGGGCTGAAACAATTTCTTGTACCTGTACACGTGCACTAATGAGATCACTGCAAGTCACAACAAATCACGGTGCTTGGAGCTAGCTTTAAAGCAAACCTGAACTAAAAATTAAAAGTCAAAATAAACATACACATGTCATACTTACCTCCCGTGTAGTCTGCTAATCAATCTCTTCCTCAGTAGAGCCTAGTCCACCAGGCCAACCAGGCGGTCGCCTGGAGTGCTGTGTAGGGGGGGAGGCGCCAGATGGTGTGTCACCAGGAAGTTAACTGGCTTGCGGCGCACCCGGCGGAGTCTGTGGGTTCCGGCAGGCAGAGTAGGGCTGCGGAAAAATGGCGTCTGAAGCCCTGCACTGGAGACTATTTGTGTTTCCAGTGCAGGGCTTTGGGCGCCACTTTCCCGTAGTCCTGTTCTGCCTGTCAGCACGGGAGTTTTGCAGCTGGAGTTGCTGCAAGAGATCATCGGGGGAGCTGCTGTGCATGTTCCAGAGGGTGGCAGAGAGAGCAGTCTTCTGCAGGTGAGTAAATGTTTTTTTTTTACTTACAGGTGCAGCGCTATCAGGGGGAAGTAATGGGGGGGGGGGGAAGTAATGGGGGGGGAAGCCCTGCCTGTGTATTTTCTGGTGAAACACTGCCCGCATTTAGGTGCATTTTCTAGTGAAACGCTGCCTGCATTTAGGTGTATTTTTTGGTGAAACGCTTCCGCAATACGTGTGTTTTCTGGTGAAATGCTGCTGCAATACGTGCATTTTCTGGTAAAACCCTGCCACATTCTGATTATTTTCTGAAGAAATGCTGCTGCATTAGGGTTATTATTTTCTGGTGAAACGCTTCAGCAATATGTCTATTTTCTTGTGAAACACTGCCGCATTATGATTATTTTCATGGGCCCGGGCGCCACAGGGAAGTGGGGAGACATAGGTTTTCTGTTTTTCCTGTTTGTCCACTGTGATCATTGGAATTCTCTGATCTCCACTGATATGATATCACTATTGAGAGTAGAATAGGGATTGGCTATGAAAAATGGCCAGAAGCAGCCCCCTGTTTGGCTGTAACTCAGCCAATCAGAGGGCTACTTTCCTACACACTGTCCATCCAGCCTGCACATCCTGCTCTCTATTCTCCCTCTGCTCTGGCAATAACATCAGGTGAGGGATTGGGCACAGTGGGGTAGCTAAGGAGCTGTGGGCCCCGATGCAAGTTTTATATGGGCCCTCCAAGTACTCTATACCTAACAATTGATGCGGCGCACCAAAACCTACCAAGGACATCCATGGTGTCAGAGTTGCAAGAAGGGGATGGGAAAAAGCTTGTTAATGATTATTATCATTTAAAGCATCTATAGAAGTGATTATTATTAACACAGGACCAATAGAGAGCTAATACTGCAGTTGAGGGAGGGCCCCTCTGGCCCACGGGCCCCAATGCGGTCGCAACCTCTGCACCCCCCATTGCTACGCCCCTGATTGGGCAGGAGAATAATTCTCTAGAGGTGGGCATTAAAGTGAATGGGAACCCGTATTAAAAAAAAAAAAGTCAGATACTCACCTTAGGAGAGGGAGGCTCTGGCTCCGATAGAGCATTCCCTCTCCTCTCCCAGTCCCAGTTGTTGTCCTGGCTCCCCCGTAGCAGTATTCGACCGTTTCGGTCAAATACCGCGGTCTCCCGGCCGAAGGGAGGCTTCGGAAATGCTTCGGGAGCCCGAGTGCTCCCGAAGACGGGTCGCTCTGCATTGCCCTTATGACGCACTTATGACGCACTCGCATTTGCGCTGCCTGTCTTCGGGAGGACTCGGCTCCCAAAGACTTCCAAGTCCCCTCGGTGGGGGGATGTGAGCCAGCGCAGCACCGGGGGCACCGGCAGAGGAGAGGGATGGCTCAATAGGACCGAGCCTTCCCTCTCCTTAGGTGAGTATCTGACTTTTTTTATTTAATAACCAATTCCCATTAGCTTTAATGGGCAAAAGTTGTGCAAAAGTTGTGCAGTTCAGTTCGGCTGCCAAATGGCCATGTAGTGTGCCACAAATAGTGTGCCACTTCCACATGCAAACCATTCCACTTCTTATCTTTCTGACAGCAGGGATCCTAGAGGCAGGAAGTCATTATCCCATCTCCTTGGTTAGTTTAAAGGAGTTATCAGGCAAAAAAAATGAGTTTCACTTACCTGGGGCTTCTAGCAGCCCCATGCAGCCATCCTGTGCCATTGTAGTCACTCACTGCTGCTCCAGTCCCCCGCTGGCAGCTAGTTTTGTCGGCAAAAACAAAACTAGCTGGCGGCGGGGGACTGGAGCAGCAGTGAGTGACTACGAGGGCACAGGATGGCTGCATGGGTCTGCTAGAAGCCCCAGGTAAGTGAAACTTTTTTTTTGCCTGATAATTCCTTTAAGAAGTTAAAGACATTCACATATCTACAAAACAGTTCTTTATGCCTGTCATAAATGTAACCTCTAGCTACAGATGGAATTATTGCACTGCAGCTTTCTGATTGTTTGCAGACGGACACGGTCTGTGCTGTCTTCTGTTAATACCTAATGCTTCTATACTGACTATGAATAAGTGAATGTGAGGCCACTGTGAACTTTCTGGTAGGGGTTAGCAATGGAACAAAAATTAAAAATGAATAAAGAATGCATACCTTTATCTGTCTGTCTACAGTGCTGGAAAACTGTAGTTGCCTCTTCCTCATTTCCTATGTGACAGTGTGTTCTTAATTATAAATGATATTTAACAAGCTTTACATTTAAACGAGTCCTTCATTTTTATTTAAATGTATCCTCTGCCCCAATAGTTTTGCCACACATCTATAAATACATAGAGTCCAGTTTAAACATTAAATGGCATGGCTAATAAGCTTACTCTGCTTTCCCTGCTACGCAGGTGGGCCTCCTTTGATGCACAGAAAGCAGAACTTGTTGTTTGCAAATCATATCAAACAAAACCTTTAAATCAAATTAACATGTACCTTACATGGGTGACTAATGTAACAGCTGCACAGACGCTCAAAGACAATTTTTTTTTAATTTTTTTTTACCCATAGCTACCTCTGACTGAACAGGTAATGATGCAAAGGCTGTTTCCAGCATTGTGGTGGATTCAATTAAGATTTTACACACAACATTGCATTGGTTTTGGATAAGTGGGGAGGTAGGATACCAAGAAGAGAAACCAAGCAATGACAAGTCTTTATTATATATTTTATATTATATATTTTGTCAAAAATGTAATCCTGCTTTAAAGGGAGCAAGGCCAGTAGAGAGATGGATATGGATGCTACCATACTTATTTCATTTTAAAGAATGTCACATGCCTGTCAGTTTTGGCTTCAGTCGTTTGACTGCAGTAGTATCTGAATCACACACCTGTAAACAAGCATGCAGCTAATATAGCCAAATTGTAATCATAGCACTCAATGCTCATATTCATTCTTGGTCACTAACTGAAAGTTTTAGAGGCACTGTCTCAGTAGGAAAGCCTGGTGATTGACATACACAGGAGCATAGTGGTTAGCTCTCTCGCCTTGCAGCACTGGGTCCCCAGTTCAAATCCCAGCCAGGGCACTATCTGCAAGGAGTTTGTATATTCTGTGTGGGTTTTATCTGGGTACTCTGGTTTCCTCCCACATTCCAGAAACATACATATAAGTTAATTGGCTTCCCCTAAAATTGGCCCTAGACTATGATACATACACTACACGATACATACTGTAGATATATGACTATGGTAGGGATTAGATTATGAGCTCCTCTGAGGGACAGTTAGTGACAAGACAATATACTCTGTACAGCGATGCATCAGATGTCGACGCTATATAGAAAAACCCTAAATAATAATAATAAAATATATTAAGGAAATAAATATGGCAGTCTTCATATTTCTCTCACTACTGAGTTACTTGAAGGAACAAAATGCCAAACCCATTTCATCTTTGCTAAAAAAGTAAATATTTCTTGGAAATCAATAACTTACTGCATCATATTTTGCAGAAGCCAATGCATTCACACATTTCTATAATTTTGTTTGTTTTTTCACTACTGATGAATGTCTGACCTTGTTATTTTCAAATCCATATCTAAAACATGTTTCAAAAAAGTGGGGACAGTCCCCGTGCAGCATTACCTCTTTTTGAGAGTACTACAATATCCCATTCTTGACAGATACAGCAGTTCTTCTGCACTAGAATTTAAGACTTTCTCTATCATGCTTTTAGCTTCATGCTGCACCAAATGTTTCCAGTGGCTGCTAAGTTTGGATCCAAGAAGGCTCTTACTATGCAGTCCTACTGTTGTAACAAGTGCAGAATAAGTTGCACTGCCTTATTAAAAATGCAAAGCAGACTCTTGAAAAGTCCTTGTCTAAATGGCAACATACATAATCCAGAACTTATATAAATTGTTCAGAATTAAAGGTGTCCTCCCAGATACCTTACGTACCCGCGCCATGCACATTAATCAACTTCCATAACATTACAGATGCTGGCTTTTGAGTTGTCATCTGATAACAAGCTGAATCATCTTCCACCTGTTTAGCATGGAAAAATAATATTTGAATTTATAAAAGGACAGTTTTGTATTTCACCTCAAGAAGTTTTGAATCAGTATGATATCATTTATTGGCTACTGGTTACTTTAAAAGAAAAATAGTAAGCTTTTTGGCTCACTCAAAGTCGGAAGAAGGTTTATCAGCCAAAATCTTACTCTTTTTCTTTGAAAGGGAATGTCCAGGCTATAGAAAAAAATCTACTTATCCAGCGTTTCCTCCAGCCCTTGGCAGCCACTATATCCCACGCTGCAGCTCTACTCTCAGCTGCTGGCCCGGGGTTCCCATCTGTGCAGAGGCCGACCTCACCAGGTTGACCTCTCTTGCGCCTGCACATGTGCCACTGACAATCAAGTCTATGTTTTCCGGAGTGTACTGAGCAGGCGCAGTAGTTCTGCACTACGGACAACGTGGACTTGCCAACAAGGGCTGGAGGAAGCCCCAGGTAAGTAGATCTATTTTTTTAATAGCCTGGACAGTTCCTTTAAGTTAGCTAATAAATGATATCATCCTGATTCTAGGTTATAAATGGGACTGTCCGCAAGTACCTCTAAAACAGGACTTTATTGAAAATGAAACTGTATTGAAAATGTATTAGAAATACCAAGGACTTATGAATGGACATGTTATGACATATCTAGGTGATGTATTCCTCAGGAATTTCCTGGAGTAGACACATTATTGTGTAGTTCACCAGATAGGATTTGTAATTTTTAGAATTTGTGAATTTATGTTATGTGGTCATGTGATGTGTTTGCATATGCATGGCTTGATGTGGGTGGATATAAGAGTATCACTGGGGGAAGGGGTGGTACACCTGAGGAAGGGCAATGCCTGAAACGTGTCGTGTACTGCTGTGTACTCCAATACAATTTCAAAATGCCAGTAATAAGGAGAAGGTGCACAGGACCACTTCACTGGGTCTCTCCGGAGTGCTCAAAGCCCAAAAAGCAGTTCCACCAAGCCAGATACTGTGTAGATAGGAGTGGCTGGGCAAATCCAGTTAAAAGGACCTTTATTGTAAACAGTTTAAAAGTAATGCATAACATCAGCAGCAACAGTGTACCAGGAGAGAGAGGGATTAGCATGAAAAGGAAGCACTTATTTGTGAAGTGCGAAACAGTTGTCGACTATCTTTTCATGCTAATCCCTCTCTCTCCTGGTACACTGTTGCTGCTGATGTTATGCATTACTTTAAAACTGTTTACAATAAAGGTCCTTTTAACTGGATGTGCCCAGCCGCTCCTATCTACAAAGTATCTAACAATTTCAAATTGCAACTTGCAAGCCATTGGTGTGCCGTCTCCAAGTTTGTTCTATCATCTTGATTCAATACTAGAGATGGCCCGAACGGTTCGCCGGCGAACGGTTCCAGGCGAACTTCGGGTGGTTCACCTTCGCCGGCGAAGGCGAACTTTCCCGGAAGTTCAATTCGCCCCATAATGCTCTATGAGGGTCAACTTTGACCCTCTACATCACAGTCAGCAGGCACATTGTAGGGCTACACTCAGCCCTGGAGCCCCCCCCCCCCCCCGCCCTTATATAAGACAGGCTCTGGCAGCCATTACACTCATTCGTGTGCCTGCACATAGACAGACTAGGGCGAGCTGCTGCAGACTTTTTCTCCTAGGGACAGATTAGTCAGGCTCTTGGCTTGTTAGCTTGCTCCTGGCTGAATCTTATTGCTTTAATAGCACCCCTCATTCAACAGCTCTTTTCAGAGCTAATCCTGTTGTTGTGATCATTTTTTTTTCTGTGTGTCAAACTGACACTTGTGTTGCATAGACAGCATTGCTAATTCATACTATGTGTGTGCCACTGCCAGCAGCCCAGCAGCAGCACATTCAGTGACTACCTGTGTGTGTGACATTGTACTACCCAGTACTGCATATACCTACTAGTACCTGTTGTGTTTAGTTAACCCACCTCATCACTGCATATGCCTACCTTTGGGTTGAGTGAACTCACCTCACTGCATATAACTACCTTTGTGTTGAGTAAACTCACCTCACTGCATCTAACTACCTTTTGTGTTCAGTGAACCCACCTCACTGCATATAACTACCTTTGGGTTGAGTGAACTCACCCCACTGCATATAACTACCTTTGTTTTGAGTGAACTCACCTCACTGCATATAACTACCTTTGTGTTCAGTGAACCCACCTCACTGCATGTAACTACCTTTGGGTTGAGTGAACTCACCTCACTGCATATAACTACCTTTGTTATGAGTGAACTCACCTGACTGCATCTAACTACCTTTTGTGTCCAGGTACCCCCCTCACTGCATATAACTACCTTTGTGTTGAGTGAACTCACCTCACTGCATATAACTACCTTTGGGTTGAGTGAACTCACCTGACTGCATCTAACTACCTTTTGTGTTCAGCAAACCCATCTCACTGCATATAAGTACCTTTGTGTTGAGTTAACTCACCTCACTGCATATACCTACTTAGTGTTCAGTGAACCCACCTCACTGCATATAACTACCTACCTAGGAAAGTTACAACACCTCATACGTCTGAGTTAGGTGGCAGTATGGACGTAACGTGTGAGGAGGGGGATGATGAAGCACCTGATGTTGGTGCAGTTGTGGAGGTGTCTGAGGAAAGTGAAGCTGGGCAAGAGGATTATGATGATGATTATATGGATGCCACGTATGTTCCCACATAGGGGACAGTTCAGAGGGGAGCCAGAGAGGAGTAGGAGGAGACGAGTCCATGAAAGAAGCAGAGGGAGCTCATCCTCAGAAACAGCTGGGGGCAGTGTCCAGCACCATGTATTGCCAGCAATGGACAGCCATCCAACATGCCCTTCAAGGTCAGCTGCTGATGCCACCATGGTGCCACCACCCCAGGGGGGCTCAGCAGTTTGGAAATTTTTTAACGTGTGTACCTCAGATCAGAGCAAAGCCATCTGTTCTCTCTGCCTCCAAAAATTGAGCCGTGGAAAGGCCAACACTCACGTAGGGACAAGTGCCTTACGAAGGCACCTGGAGAAAAGGCACAAACAGCAATGGGAAGAACACCTGAGGAAAAGCAGCACCCAAAAGACAAGCCACCCTCCTTCTCCTCTTCCTCCTCAGGTGCTGCATCTTTTGCCACTTTCTCCCTTGCACAGAGGCGTATCTAGGTAAAATGGCGCCTATGGCAAACACAAAAATTGCGCCCCTTCCCTTCCCAACCCCCCCCCCCCCCCCCACCGTCAGATCTCCCTCCCCTGTAAAAACTGCATCTTTCTCGCGTACATTTGTTAGTAACCATGTGCCTCAAAATTAAAGAAATAACTAGTCATGTGCTTCCAGATAAAAGGATAAAATAGATCAATGTCTAAAGATAAAAGAATCAAGTAGTCACATGCTGCCCAACAAAAATATTAAATACTGTAGTAACAAGCATCTATACATTCTTATATCTGCGCTGGAGATACCAAAATGTCCCATAAGCTTCCAAGAAGTAAAAAAGTCCTCAGATAGACTTCAGCATCAATTTTCTTTCAATCACTTCAGCTCTACAGGGTTTTTCAAACTTGTATATCCACCACCAGACACCCTTTAAAGTACAGGCTTATGAAGTTTAGATGAGACCCAAATTTTAAGGTCTAAGCAGCTTAATCGGATCACCACAATGATCAACTCCCTCATAAGTCCTCAAAGATCACCTCTTCTCTTCTTTTTACACCAGTCGCTCCCAGCTGTGAGGCTTCTGAGGCTGGCTCTGGTGGATCAGGCAGGCTATGAGTGTCTCCTCGCCAGGCTACTCCAGCTGACTGGCTAGGTAGGTAGTGACAGGGAACCCCTATGTTTGGTAGTGACAGAGACCCCCTAGGTTAGGTAGTGACAGGAACCCCCCATGTTAGGAAGTGACAGGGAACCCGTATGGTAGGTAGTGACAGGGACCCCCTATGTTAAGTAGTGACAGAGACCCCCTATGTTTGGAAGTGACAGGGACCCCCTATGTTTGGAAGTGACAGGGACCCCCTATGTTTGGAAGTGACAGGGACCCCCTAGGTTAGGTAGTGACAGGGCCCCCCATAGGTTAGGTAGTGACAGGGACCCCGTATGGTAGGTGGTGACAGGAATCCCCCATGTTAGGAAGTGACAGGGACCCCCTATGTTAGGTAGTGACAGGGACCCCTATGTTAAGTAGTGACAGGGACCCCCTATGTTTGGAAGTGACAAGGACCCCCTAGGTTTGTTAGTTACAGGGACCCCCTAGGTTTGGTAGTGACAGGGACCAGGACCCCCATAGGTTAGGTAGTGGCAGGGATTCCCATAGGTTAGGTAGTGACAGGGACCCCCTATGTTAGGTAGTGACAGGGACCCCCTATGTTTGGTAGTGGCAGGGACCCCCTGTGTTAGGTAGTGACAGGAACCCCCCATGTTAGGAAGTGACAGGTACTCCCTATGTTTGGAAGTGACAGGGACCCCCTATGTTTGGTAGTGACAGGGACCTCCTAGGTTTGGTAGTGACAGGGACCCCCTATGTTAGGTAGTGACAGGGACCCCCTATGTTAGGTAGTGACAGGGACCCCCATAGGTTAGGTAGTGGCAGGGATTCCCATAGGTTAGGTAGTGACAGGGACCCCCTATGTTAGGTAGTGACAGGGACCCCCTATGTTTGGAAGTGACAGGGACCCCCTATGTTTGGTAGTGACAGGGACCCCCTATGTTTGGTAGTGACAGGGACCCCCTATGTTAGGTAGTGACAGGGACCCCCTATGTTAGGTAGTGACAGGGACCCCCATAGGTTAGGTAGTGACAGGGACCCCCTATGTTAGGTAGTGACAGGGACCCCCTATGTTAGGTAGTGACAGGGACCCCCTATGTTTGGAAGTGGCAGGTACCCCCATAGGTTAGGTAGTGGCAGGGCCAGGGACCCCCATAGGTTAAGTAGTGACAGGGACCCCCTATGTTAGGTAGTGACAGGAACCCCCTATGTTTAGTGACAGGGACCCCCTATGTTAGGTAGTGACAGGGACCCCCTATGTTTGGAAGTGGCAGGTACCCCCATAGGTTAGGTAGTGGCAGGGCCAGGGACCCCCATAGGTTAAGTAGTGACAGGGACCCCCTATGTTAGGTAGTGACAGGAACCCCCTATGTTTAGTGACAGGGACCCCCTATGTTTGGTAGTGACAGGGACCCCCATAGGTTAGGTAGTGGCAGGGACCCCCAGTGTTAGGTAGTAACAGGGACCCCCTGTGTTAGGTAGTAACAGGGACCCCCATAGGTTAAGTAGTAGAGGGACCCCCGTAGGTTAAGTAGTGACAGGGACCCCCATAGGTTTGTTAGTGGCAGGGACCCCCGTAGGTTAAGTAGTAGAGGGACCCCATAGGTAAGGTAGTGACAGGGACCCCCGTAGGTTAGGTATTGATAGGTGCGGTGCCCCCTACTCACAGCTCTTAGTGCCGCCGGCGCCGTCACCCACCGCTACCCGTCCATGCTGCCTTCATGTCATATGAAGCTATTAGACCTCCGATCGGCGGTGAAGTAAGGAAAGGGCGCATGGTAGGCATGATACGCACGCACAGAAGTGGCTGCGCTTCAAATGCGGGAAGTGACTAATGACGTCACTTCCGCTCGTGCACTCGGTACTTTGTCTGCGTGCCATGCGCCTTCTCCTCACTTCGCCGCTGATTGGAGGTCTGAGTAAGGGCAGCGGGACGGGAGACTGGGATTGCGGCGGGCGCATAGAGGCTGTAGAGTCACAGGTTGGGTGCAAGCATGGCGCCCATGGGTGCTATGGCGCCCATGGCACTAGCCATGCCTGCACCCCTTCAGATACGCGTCTGCCCTTGCACCTTCACAGCCAGCCTCCTCCACACCGCCTCTGCCCTTGAGCGGTTCCTGCTCCGCTGCCCACAGCAGTAGCCAGGTGTCCGTGAAGGAAGTCTTTGAGTGGAAGAAGCCAATTTCAGCCAGTCACCCTCTTGCCCGGCGTCTGACAGCTGGCGTGGCGGAACTATTAGCTCGGCAGCTATTGCCATACAAGCTGGTGGAGTCAAAGGCTTTCCGTAAATTTGTGGCCATTGGGACACCGCAGTGGAAGATACCAGGCCGCAATTATTTTTCACGAAAGGCCATATCCAAACTGTACCATGCAGTTGAGAGGCAAGTGGTGTCATCTCCTGCGAAGAGCGTTGGGTCAATGGTCCACCTGACCACGGATGCCTGGTCTGCCAAGCACGGGCAGGGCCGCTACATTACGTACACAGCCCATTGGGTCAACCTGGTGACCGATGGCAAGCAGGGAGTACGTGGCTGCGCAGCAGACCAACTTGTGACACCTCCACGTCTTGCAGGCAGGCCACCTGCCACCTCCTCTCCTTCTCCTCCTGCTACATCCTCTTCACTGTCATCCTCCTCCTCCTCCCTGGCTAAGTGGCAGTTCAACTCTACTGGTGCTGCCATCTCCTCCTCTCCAGCTACACAGCCCCATCTCCCCAGAGCCTACGTTGCATGCCAGGTACGACGGTGTCACGCCATTTTAGACATGTCTTGCCTCAAAGCGGAGAGTCACACTGGATCAGCTCTCCTGGCTGCTCTTAACAAAGAGGTGAAGCAATGGCTGACCCCGCACCAGCTGGAGCCAACGTGGTGTGTGACAATGGCAGCAATCTCCTTTCCGCTTTGAATTTGGGAAAGCTGACACATGTACCCTGCATGGCACATGTGCTGAATCTGGTCATGCAAAGATTTGTGTCAAAGTACCCAGGCTTAGAGGACGTCCTGAAGCAGACCAGGAAGTTATGTGGGCATTTCAGGCGGTCTTACACGGCCATGGCACGCTTTGCGGACATTCAGCGGAGAAACAACTTGCCAGTGAGACGCCTGATTTGCGATAGCCCGACTCGCTGGAATTCCACTCTGCTCATGTTCTCTCACCTGCTAGACCAGGAGAAAGCCGTCACCCAGTACCTGTACAATTAAAGTAGAAAGACACTATCTGGGAAGATGGGGATGTTCTGGCCACCGAACTGGACACTGATGCGAAATGCATGCAGGACCATGCAGCTGTTTGAGGAGGTGACCAACCTGGTGAGTCGCGCTGAAGGCACCATCAGCGACTTGATCCCCTACGCTTACTTCCTGGAGCGTGCCGTGCGTAGAGTGGTGGATGAAGCTGTGGAGGAGCGTGAATGAGAACAGTTACGGCAGGAGGAGTCGTGGGAGCGATTTTCAAACCAGATGTTTTCTTGACACCTGCGGCAGCACAGAGGGGGGAGGAGGAGGAAGAAGAGGAGTCGTGTGGGGAAGAAGAGGAGTCAGACTCGGATGAGGAAAGTGTTTCTGTGGAGGAGGAAGAGGCGGTGGCAGAAGAACAACCGCAGCAGCCATCAGAGGGGGCTTCTGCTGCTCCATGTTCCCGTGGTATTGTTCGTGGCTACGGGCAGGAAGAGGAGTTGCGTCCCGTCACTGAGGAAGAGCAAGAGGAGATGGAAAGTACGTCTGCATCCAGCCTTGTGCAGATGGCCTCTTTCATGTTGTCCATCCTGTTGAGGGACCCCCATATCAAAAAACTCAAGGGGAATGACCTGTACTGGGTGGCCACGCTACTAGACTTTCGGTTCAGGCACAAAGTGGCAGACCTGTTACCAACTCAACACAAGGCGGAAAGGATGCAGCACTTGCAGAACAAGCTGGCAATGATGCTTTACAATGCATTTAAGGGTGATGTGACAGTACAACGCAATAAAGGTACCATTGGCAGTAATCCTCCTCCTCCCAAGTCCACGCAGGCAAGGACAGGACGCTCCAGCGATCTCGGGGGGATGTCAGACATGTGGACATTCTTTAGTCCAATGCCTCGCCATAGTCCTTCCAGATCCACCCTCCACCAATGCCTGGCCCGGCAGGTAGCCGACTACCTGGCCTTAACTGTGGATGTAGACACTGCGAGCAGCGACGATGAACCCTTGGTCTACTGGGTGCGCAGGCTTGACCTGTGGCCAGAGCTGTCCCAATTTGCAATCCAACTTCTCTCTTGCCCTGCCACAAGCGTCCTGTCAAAAGGACCTTCAGTGCAGCTGGAGGCATTGTCACTGAGAAAAGAAGTCGCTTAAGTCACAACAGTGTTCAGTACCTCACCTTTATCAAAATGAATGAGGCATGGATCCCGGAGGGCTACTGCCCAACCGAAGACTAAGTCAGTCCCCACACACAGCATCTCTGCCTGCAGGCCGCTTGACTGCCTTCTCCGCCACCACCAACAGGGTCCAGGACTCTAGGCGGATTCCTGAATTTTTAAGGCCGCTGCTAGCAGCGTCTGCTATACTAATTTTTCTGGTGCATGTTCAGTAGAGTTGGGCCGAACGGTTCGCCTGCAAATGGTTCCATGCGAACTTCCGTGGTTCGCATCCCGCAGGCGAACTTTTGCGGAAGTTCGGTTTGCCCCATAATGCACCATGAGGGTCAACTTTGACCCTCTACATCACAGTCAGCAGGCCCAGTGTAGCCAATTAGGCTACACTAGCCCCTGGAGCGCCAACCCCCTTATATAAGGCAGGCAGCGGCGGCCATTACGGTCACTCGTGTGACACTGCCTGCCTGCATTAGTGAGAGTAGGGCGAGCTGCTGCACTGTCTCTCATAGGGAAAGATTAGTTAGGCTTAGCTTGTCCCTGACTGCATACCTGTTCTGTGAACCCACCACTGCATACCTGTACTGTGAACCCACCACTGCATACCTGTTCTGTGAACCCACCACTGCATACCTGTTCTGTGAACCCACCACTGCATACCTTTTCTGTGAACCCACCACTGCATACCTGTTCTGTGAACCCACCACTGCATACCTGTTCTGTGAACCCACCACTGCATACCTGTTCTGTGAACCCACCACTGCATACCTGTTCTGTGAACCCACCACTGAATACCTGTTCTGTGAACCCACCACTGCATACCTGTACTGTGAACCCACCACTGCATACCTGTTCTGTGAACCCACCACTGCATACCTGTTCAGTGAACCCACCACTGCATACCTGTTCTGTGAACCCACCACTGCATACCTGTTCTGTGAACCCAACACTGCATACCTGTTCAGTGAACCCACCACTGCATACCTGTTCAGTAAACCTGCCACTGCATACCTGTACTGTTCAGTGAACCCGCCACTGCATACCTGTTCTGTTCAGTGAACCCGCCACTGTATACCTGTTCTGTTCAGTGAACCCGCCACTGTATACCTGTTCTGTTCAGTGAACCCGCCACTGCATACCTGTTCTGTTCAGTGAACCCGCCACTGTATACCTGTTCTGTTCAGTGAACCCGCCACTGCATACCTGTTCTGTTCAGTGAACCCGCCACTGTATACCTGTTCTGTTCAGTGAACCCGCCACTGTATACCTGTTCTGTTCAGTGAACCCGCCACTGCATACCTGTTCTGTTCAGTGAACCCGCCACTGCATACCTGTTCTGTTCAGTGAACAGTTTGGTGTGTCAGTGTGAAGCAGTACCTTAATTACACTACCTGATTGATGTATACACATGCAAGATGTTTTAAAGCACTTTAGGCCTGTCATTTAGCATTCAATATGATTTCTGCCCTTAAAACGCTGCTTTGCGTCAAATCCAGATTTTTCCCGGGGACTTTTGGCGTGTATCCCACTCCGCCATGCCCCCCTCCAGGTGTTAGACCCCTTGAAACATCTTTTCCATCACTTTTGTGGCCAGCATACATTTTTTTTTCAACGTTCGCATCCCCATTGAAGTCTATTGCGGTTCGGGAACTTTAACGCGAACCGAACCTTCCGCGGAAGTTCGCGAACCCGGTTCGCGAACCTAAAATCGGAGGTTCGGCCCAACTCTAGTGTTCATCCCTGCCTAATTTTTCTGGCTGCACTGCGGGCGGCTGCAACAAAAAAACAAAAGGCATGTACATGTGCCCATCCTCCTGCGTGATCATTACCTTGCCGCAGTGAAGGGGCTTGCGTATCACAATGAATCAATGACCGCCGGCTATATGAGTGTCTCGGGTGGGGGTGGCACACCAAAGATAATAAGGTCGTTGTTTCATTGTGGTCAGATCAAATTTGATCAGCTGGACAGTCACTGTTCTGTCATTCAGCTACGTCAGCGATCATATGGGCTGTAAAGCCACCATCACCTGCACTCTCGTCATGGTGCGCACCAGTCCAGCATGGCCGTCACTACACAAACGGCTGTTTGCAGTCACTGCATACCTTTCACTGCATCTGTGACTGCACATTGTATTATACCTAGCAGTCAGTGCATACCTTGCACTTGAATGGATGGCAGACTTGCCCTCCATAACTCATTCTCGTGAAAGGCAAGTGGTGTCATCTTTGTCCGCCATAACAGATTCTCGTCAGGATTTAAAGTGAATTCATTTCAAAAACAGCAGGTCCTCCCAAGTCCCGTATTGTTATTTTTGGTCACTACCTCGGGGCGGGCATGCCATGCCTGCTGCCTTCCTTACCTGGATGTGTGGTGGTAGCTGTTTCTTAGGCTCCAACTCCGGAACGGAATAGAAACCGGATTCCCCAGGCCATTACCCGTGGTCAGTCACCATGGTACTGTGAAACTAATACCATCGAAAGTTTCACACACTTCAAGGAATGGCAGACTTGCCCTCCATAAAACATTGTTGGCAAATGCTTTCGAGTTGGTTTGTCTTCTGCTGGGTCAAGGGTCCATCTGACCACAGATGCGTGCTCTGCAAAGCACGGTCAGGGCAGGTACAGCATGGGTCTCAGCAGGCTCCCACTGCGGACCGGAATCGAACCTTGATTCCCCGGCCATTACCCATGGTGACAATGGCAGACTTGCCCTCCATAAATGATTCTCGTGAAAGGCAAGTGGTGTCATCTTTGTCCGCCATAACAGATTGTCGTTAAAGGATTGAAAGTGAATTCGTTTCAAAGACAGCAGGTCCTCCCGAGTCCCGTATTGTTATTTTTGGTCACTACCTCGGGGCGGGCATGCCTGCTGCCCTCCTTGCCTGGATGTGTGGTGGTAGCCATTTGTTAGGCTACAACTCCAGACCGGAATCACACCAGGAAGGCTTCCCCCGCCATTACCCTTGGTCACAATGGCAGACTTGCCCTCTATAATAGATTCTCGTTGCAGGCACTGAACAGCAAGTAGAAAATGTAATGTAAAAAAAATAGATGTAAGCTTTAACAATGGTAGAGAAAGAACCATTGAAAGTTGATAAGGCAGACAGACATTACCTTACCAGACATCACTGAGCAATCTCGCCATGGTGCGCACTGTGCAGTAGTAAACCACGGCCGTCACAACACAGACAGCTGTTTGCGGTGCATTACACAGTGAGTTTGGTGTGTCAGTGTGAAGCAGTACCCTAATTACACTCCCTGATTGATGTATACACATGCAAGATGTTTGAAAGCACTTTAGGCCTGCAATTTAGCATTCAATGTGATGTCTGCCCTTAAAGAGACACCAAAGCGAGAATAATTCTCTCTTCAGAGCTCATAGTTAGCAGGGGCACGTGTGCCCCTGCTAAAATGCCGCTATCCAGCGGCTAAACGGGGGTCCCTTTACACCCCCTCCCCCCCCCCGCAAAATCAATGACCACATTGGTCGTAGATTTTGCTGCTCCTAGAGGCAGGGCTAACGGCTGCAGCCCTGCCTCTAGTCGCGTCTATCAGTGGCGCATCGCCGCCTCTCCCCAGCGAAGGAAGACTGAGAGGGGCGGGGGAGAGGCGGAGATACGCGCTGACAGACACGCGTGGGGCAGAGCTGCGGCGGTTAGCCCTGCCTCAAACAGGAAGTTATCCCCCCGCTGCACGGAGGGGATTTAGGGGGTCAGGGAACCTCGTTTAGCCGCGGGATAGCGGCGTTTTAGCAGGGGCACACATGCCGCTGCTAACTATGAGCTCTGAAGCGAGATTTATTCTCGCTTCAGAGTCTCTTTAAAACGCTGCTTTGCATCAAATCCTGATTTATCACCGGGACCTTTGGCATGTATCCCACTCCGCCACCTGGGGGTCCAGGTGTTAGACCCCTTGAAACATGTTTTCCATCACTTTTCTGGCCAGCATAGGTGTTTCTAGTTTTACAAGTTCGCCTCCCGATTGAAGTTTATTGCGGTTCGCGAACTTTTCCGTGAACCGAACCTTCCACGGAAGTTTGCGAACGGGGTTCGCGAATCGAAAATCGAAGGCTCGGTCCATCTCTATTCAATACTTCTTGCTTTCACTGATGGCTAAAATGGCACAATACAATATTATTTCACCTCAGTCCATGTTAAACAGTACTATGACTGTCTCTTTCTTAATGATACAGCAGGCAGGATGGATTTTTTTTTTAAATTCCGCTGAGACTCTGGCCAGTGGCCAACCCCATTTGCATTGTGATGCTCCCCTCCCCAACTCGGAGCCTAATTGGTATCTAGCAAGCTGGGGGAGCACCACAGCAACATAGGCAGAGGTTTACAAATTGCCAGACTTTGAACTCATGGTCACAAATTGCATTCCCGAAATCCTGAAGAGGGGAACAGAGCACCACCTCAGTCTACATTATGTTGAATCGGGTTAGTAGTTAAGACTGACCAAACCCTCTCCACCCCACCCCCACCCCCCAGATTATGACAGGCTTTATCTTTTACCAGAGGTAGCCTTTCAATATGCTCAGGTCCAGAAAATGGGGCATTATTTCTGGTTCGTGTTTATTTATTGCTTTTTGTTTGTATTGTAGAGTTTTAACCAGTGATGCTCATCCAGATTCCAGATACCCGAACTATCCAGATATCCGAACTTTTTTCTGGTATCCGAACCCGGATACGAATTCCAGATACCTGGATAAATCCGGAATGCACTATCCGAGCTAACTCGGATACCTGTTAGGTATCTGGAAATCAGTCCAGATACCTAGTTCGGATACCCGGATCCGGATAGCGTAACTACAAAGATGACGTCCATGACATCATTGAGCCAATCAGAGGGCTCCCAGCTGAAGCCCAAGCAACCAATCACAGAGGGGAACCCTGGCCAGCCCCTCCAGTATAAAAGGTGAGAGATGAGAATCTCGTCCTTGCATGTGACTGCTGACTGAGAGACATCTCATGTGCTATTGGCTAAGCAAATGCTGTATTACTGAGTTAAACCTAGCGTTTTTGCTCCAAAACACCTGTACTACACCAGTATTTTATTGTTTTTTTTAGTTAGCTAGCTTGTATTTTTATTTTAGTCAGTGTGACAGTCAGACTCAGTGCTGCAGCTGCTAGGCTAGGTTAGGGCCCGCTGCCAGCCTTAGCTACAGGATAGCTTGTAGGTTATTAGGGATTAGGTTACTGTACTACTGCTAGTCTGTCTACTAGTACTACTACAACTAGTCTACTACTCTACTACCAGTTATATATAGTTAATTTGTATTGAGTTAGCTTACTTTAATTGCAGTGCTGTTACAGTGTGACAGATAGACAGACAGTTAGTGTGTCAGTGTGTGCTACTCTGCTGTCACTCCATTAGTTGAAGTTCTTTTACTGCTACTATCTACTAGTAATACTGATTTGAATAAAGTACAAGTACCCCACTTCATTTGGACACATATAAAGTTGTACTATGTCTGCTGGCACTGACAGCAAGGTGAGGGGCAGCATGAAAAGCAAGGGCAAGAGGAGAGGGAACATCATTGCAGCCACCGTCGGCAGTTCTGCCGCGTCAGTGTCCATTACGCCGCTAGCCACTGGCCGTGGATGCACTGGACGCCCAGCTGTTAGGGGGAGTCACATTGCAGAGGTGCAGCAGCGTGTAACGGCCATTTTCCAGCAGGGTCGTCGGCGCACATTGGAGGAGAAAGACGCCGAGCCTGTGATGGAGCTGATGGTGGATGAGCAGGCCACCACCAGCTCTACAACAGAGATCTCTACCCATCACACAGAAGGAATCTTCTGCTGCCAGTCTGCCACTGTCACCAGCTACCACTGTCACCAGCCACTAAAATAGCTGTATGTTGTTGAAATAAAAACTGTTGAAATTTTTTGAGATGTCTGTGTTGAAAACTGTGATGTCCCAGTTGGACACAATGTGGGCTACACGACTGCTGTCTGGAACCTCCTGATGTTAATTTACAGCCATTTTGGTTCGAATCTAGATATCTGGATTTATCCAGATTTTTTTACTATCTGGATCTGGAACAACCCAGATATCAAAAAGAGGTATCCGAGCACCCCTGGTTTTAACTTGCATTCTCAGATGCAGTGATTAACTATATTCACAGACAATGTGTAATGGATTGCGGAGACACCGCCGCGCGGTCTGGCAGCGGGGCGGCTGTCTACGCGTTCAGACTGGAGGTTTCCGCACAGCAGCATGCGTCTGGTTTGTCTGAGCCTAGTAGTGCACACAGATGGAGAGCTACGCGTGCGCGCTAGGAGGCAGGACCTTTATGCCAATAGGAGAGGGATCAACTGATCAGGATGATCAGCTGATCCCAGCGCAGTGGGTGATTGGCTGAGTGGGACTAGGCGGCGCTGAGGAGCGCTGCACTATATATACTTCTTGCCTGTCAGTTGCTGGTGGTCTGCCGTTGCGAATACTAACGTGTGAGCACTCAGACCAGTCAGATCTCACAGTGTGTTAGAACCAGGAGGACCTGGGAATTCACACTTAGCCAGATTACGTTTGTGTTATATGTTAGACCAGTTCCAGGGTGTTGTGACCACGGACCTCACACCCAAGCTTAGGGATACTGTGTCATTGATGTGTTATACTTTAGACCAGTTCCAGGGTGTTGTGACCACGGACCTCACACCCAAACTTAGGGATACTGTGTCATTTGATGTGTTATACTTTAGACCAGTTCCAGGGTGTTGTGACCACGGACCTCACACCCAAGTAGAGATGGGCCGAACCTCCGATTTTAGGTTCGCGAACCGGGTTCGCGAACTTCCGCGGAAGGTTCGGTTCGCGTTAAAGTTCGCGAACCGCAATAGACTTCAATGGGGATGCGAACTTTGAAAAAAAAAATAATTATGCTGGCCACAAAAGTGATGGAAAAGATGTTTCAAGGGGTCTAACACCTGGAGGGGGGCATGGCGGAGTGGGATACACGCCAAAAGTCCCCAGGAAAAATCTGGATTTGACGCAAAGCAGCGTTTTAAGGGCAGAAATCATATTGAATGCTAAATGACAGGCCTAAAGTGATTTAAAACATCTTGCATGTGTATACATCAATCAGGTAGTGTAATTAAGGTACTGCTTCACACTGACACACCAAACTGTTCACTGAACAGAACAGGTATGCAGTGGCGGGTTCACTAAACAGGTATACAGTGGCGGGTCCACTGAACAGAACAGATATGCAGTGGCGGGTCCACTGAACAGAACAGGTATGCAGTGGTGGGTTCACAGAACAGGTATGCAGTGGTGGGTTCACAGAACAGGTATGCAGTGGCAGGATCACTGAACAGGTATGCAGTGGTGGGTGGGTTCACAGAACAGGTATGCAGTGGCAGGATCACTGAACAGGTATGCAGTGGTGGGTGGGTTCACAGAACAGGTATGCAGTGGTGGGTTCACAGAACAGGTATGCAGTGGTGGGTTCACAGAACAGGTATGCAGTGGCAGGATCACTGAACAGGTATGCAGTGGTGGGTGGGTTCACAGAACAGGTATGCAGTGGTGGGTTCACAGAACAGGTATGCAGTGGTGGGTTCACAGAACAGGTATGCAGTGGCAGGATCACTGAACAGGTATGCAGTGGTGGGTGGGTTCACAGAACAGGTATGCAGTGGCAGGATCACAGAACAGGTATGCAGTGGTGGGTTCACAGAACAGGTATGCAGTGGCAGGATCACTGAACAGGTATACAGTGGTGGGTGGGTTCACAGAACAGGAATGCAGTGGCAGGATCACTGAACAGGTATGCAGTGGTGGGTGGGTTTACAGAACAGGTATGCAGTGGCAGGATCACTGAACAGGTATGCAGCCAGGAAAAGCTAAGCCTAACTAATCTTTCCCTATGAGAGACAGACAGCAGCTCGCCCTACTCTCTCTAATGCAGGCACACGAGTGGCCGTAATGGCCGCCGCTGCCTGCCTTATATAAGGGGGGTGGGGCTCCAGGGGCTAGTGTAGCCTAATTGGCTACACTGGGCCTGCTGACTGTGATGTAGAGGGTCAAAGTTGACCCTCATAGTGCATTGTGGGGCGAACCGAACTTCCGGAAACGTTCGCCTGCGGGAGGCGAACGCGAACCACCGAAGTTCGCCGGGAACCGTTCGCCGGCGAACCGTTCAGCCCATCTCTACACCCAAGCTTAGGGATACTGTGTCATTGCTGTGTTATATTTTAGACCAGTTCCAGAGTGTTGTGACCAAGGACCACACGCTCAAGCTTAGGGATATTGTGTCATTGCTGTGTTATACTCTAGACTAGTTCCAGGGTGTCGAGACCAAGGAACTCACACCCCAGTCTAGGACTTTGTTATACTTATATGTTATGACCATTTGCTCTGTCGACCTTTCTCTTGCTTTCTGATTCGGTACCTCTGCATATCTGCCTACCTGTTGCCAGACCCTGCCTGTACCCGGTTACCGAATCAGTCTCTCTCTCTCTGTACCTGATCTGCTCATGTGTTGCCGACCTGGCCTGCCCGACCACTCTAGCTGTCACTCTCCCTGAGTGCTCAGTCTAACTGTACTAGCAGTAACACCATTCCACCAGGTGTCGGCTGCAACCAGGACTTCCGCTCCTCAGAGAGTCCTCTCTGAAGTACTGCCAAGGGCTCTACCCCTTGGAGTCCTCTGGCTGCAGTATAGTCTGATTCCTAGTATAGCAGGGAATCATTGGCTCCCTGGTTATCTCTATCCCCTCTCCTAGGAGATAGTTCACACACAGCCATAGGCCACCTGCTCCTCAGGTGGTCCATGCTCATAGTTTCTGCATCTCCCGCCCCACAGGAGATAGCCTACTGTTGCACCAAAACACTTACACATTACTAGGTGTCCAGAGGTTAGTCATACTTGTATTATTGGGGATTCTGCAGATCATCAATAATCAGGTATACATCTGTAATCTTGGTGATACTGCAGATCACCAATAATCAGATTCTATCTGTGTGCTGACACCGATCGTTACACAATGACTATCAACAGTGTTCTTAAACCCAAGCAGTGATTTTCACTGTAAAATTATGTCTATTTTCAATGCATTGGCACTTGTGAATCACAATTCCTGTGATTTTTCTCGATCCAAATTAATTACAAATTTAAACTGAGGAATCTTAAGGTGGGTACACACGTCAGATAAAAGTCTTTTGAAAATGAAAGATCACAGACCAATTTTACCCCCTTTCGTTTAGTATGAGAGCCATACTCTACACAGTCTATTCTATGGAGCTGAACTCCCCATCAGATAAAAATCTTTGCAAGATGCTGCACACAAAGATGCTGTACACATGCAGCAGATCAGTATCTGCAAAAGATCTGTTCCTGCAAAAGATCCATTCCTGCAAAACGCATTCATAGTCTATGATATCTGCAGACCTCATACACACCTTGTTTAACGGACAATTATCTGTAGATCAGATCCACCAGGTTGGATCTTCAGATCGGCAGATAATTGGCTGATCTGCAGATGAATGTCCATTAAACAAGGTGTGTATGGGATCTGCAGATATCATAGACTATGAATGCATTTTGCAGGAATGGATTTTTGGCAGGAACAGATCTTTTGCAGATACTGATCTTTTGTGTCTGTACAGCATCTTTGTGTGCAGCATCTTGCAAAGATTTTTATCTGATGGGGAGTTCAGCTCCATAGAATAGACTGTGTAGAGTATGGCTCTCATACTACATGAAAGGGGGTAAAATTGGTCTGTGATCTTTCATTTTCCAAAGACTTTTATCTGACGTGTGTACGCACCTTTATTCTCAAATTGTAGCACTATGGCCTCAATTCACTAAGCTTTATCAAGCACTTTATCAAACGTTTGATAATTTACCTCATGGGTAAAATCTAATTTTGAATTCACTAAAGTGTTATAGATTTATTGAACGTCTTATCGATAAAACATTCGATAAATCTATAACACCTTAGTGAATTCAAAATTAGATTGTACCCATGAAGTAAATTATCAAACGTTTGATAAAGTGTTTGATAAAGCTTTGTGAATTGAGGCCTATGTGTCTAGACAATGTATAATAGAATGGTGTACCCCTTCCCATCTTTACTGAGAGATTCAGAATTTTTGTAACTGTTGACTATATCATATAAGACCATTTCAATGACTGTTTAAGGGTAAATTAAATGGTGGGTATGTGACTGCAGTTACTTACTCACTTTTTAAAAATAAAATTTAGACTGCCTTTATTTATCTAAACCACCCTAATTTCAGGCATTTACAGGTGACTTTAACCAATTATACTTTGTTTTCAGAAAAACTTAGATGGCATCAAGGAGTCTGTTGATGCATTCTATACTATACAAATATCAGAATTGGCTGATGCTATATTGTACTGCATTATAAGTACTGCAGTGGGATCTGTTTTATCCAAAGCATTCCACAGCTTTTAGTTTTTTTGGCTATGTAATACCTCAAAAGGCTGTCCCACTGCTTCTGCTCTCTTTTTTTTAATCCTCTGTCTAACTCTAGAGTCTTAAAAACTGACCTCAGCTGAGGCTAGAAAAGCATGTAGTTCTTTGGATACTCATCTGGGATGTTTTGTAACTTCCTGAATGAGCTGCCTCCTACGATGTTGGAAAAAATGTCAGGCCAGCCACTCCTGGGGAGTCACCACTCTTCTAAATCCTCTCCATCTGCAGTAAATGCTTGTCACTGGGGAGTCCCAGAGCTGTAGAGATAATTGTGTAACCCATTCAAGACTAAAACATTTCAACAATCTTTATTAGCTTTGGAACTTCATTTGATTGTGGTACAGTATGCTCATAGAAATTTGTGGGGATCACTATAGTAATGTTCCATATATATGTTTTAATTCAGCAGGGTTGGCTGCAGTCAAGCCTGACTGTGTTTAGTGTTCTGAATGTAATCATCAAATACATATTTTTAATGTTTGAGTCCTATGTTGATAGTAATACATGGTGGGAGGTCCTGATTATCTGGTGTTTAATCTATTATCATTTTTAATTATCATGCATTTATATACAATAACTCTGGCATTTTCTAGGTTTCTTTACAGAGTACATTGAACAATTTACTGTATGTCACCATCTGTTCCTCAATGGAGCTCACAATCTAATTCCTAATAAAGTCATTGTCTAATGTCCTTACCAAAGTCTAAACCATTTTTTTAGGGGGTAGTAATTAATGTACCACTATGGTTTTTAGAAAGTGTGATGAAAGTCATGCATATAGAGGGATAACCCACCATCTTCATGCAGATAGTGTCTTGACTCAGATTCAAACTCAGGACTCTATTGCTGAAAGGTGTGAATGTTAGACACTTAGGGCCATATCCTATTCTAGGTGATACATAGCTTGCAGATATGAGCTACTTATCACCTTGCCATTGTGCGAGAATTACAGGCAAATCCTATGGCCAGTTTACTTCGTGTGATGGCCGATCGTTGGGGAACATTTCTCAGATGACAGCCTGAGCGATGCTCCCATGTTACGGGCAATAGGGGAGTGAGATTTTTCGCTGTGGTGCCGTCCTTCAGCACCACAGCCTCACTCCCCACACGTGCGCACCCTCCAAACAACCACTGCCGTCTTCTGCTATTGCATCTGGGGGTCTCCTTTAACCACTTAAGCCCTCACAATGAGCTGATCTATATCTTGTTTTTTCTGCCACCAATTAGGCTTTCTTTGGGTGGTATATTTTGCTAAGAGCTAACTTATGCATTTTAACAGTGCATTTTAACAGTAAGAATAAGAAAAAAACTGAAAAAAATAATTATTTCTCAGTTTTCGGCCATTATAGTTTTTAAATAATACATGCCTCCATAATTAAAACCCACGTATTGTATTTGCCCATTTGTCCCGGTTATTTCACTGTTTAAATTATGTCCCTATCACAATGTATGGCAACAATATTTTATTTGGAAATAAAAGAGCCTTTTTTCCGTTTTGCATCCATCACTATTTACAAGCTTATAAAAATTTTTTTTTGAAATATTTCATCTTTACATAGATATTTAAAAAATTTAGACCCTTAGGTAAATATTTATGTGCTTTTTTTTAATTAATTTTTTTTTTTTTATTATTAAACATTTTATGTGGGTATTTTTGGGAGGGAGGGTGGGATGTAAATAGTATTTGTTTTGGGTAAATATATGTGTATTTTAATTTTTTTTTACATTTAGATGTAGTTTTACTTTTTGGCCACAAGATGGCAACCTTGAGTTTGCTTACATGACGTCACTCTAAGCGTAACATGTACGCTTAAAGGGACATAGGAGGCAGAAAAAGCGAAGCTTCTGAGAGAAGCTGTCGCTTTTTCTGCAGGGGAGAGGAATCAGTGATCAGGCACCATGGCCCGATTCATTGATTCCTGGACTAACGATCTGCAGCCGGGAGCACGTGTGAACGCGCGCGATCGGCCGCGGGAGCGCACATGGCCTCCTTGACGTAGTTCTACGTCAAGGAGGACAAAGTGGTTAACCACAGTGCTAACCCCCCCCCCAACGACCAGGCTAACCCCCCAACACACAGTGCTAACCCCCCCCCCCCCCCAACGACCAGGCTGTTTTTTGCAGCACTGAGCTGTGCAGGCTGCACGCGCACGATCGGCCGCGGGAGCGCACATGGCCTCATTGATGTAGTTCTATGTCAAGGAGGACAAAGTGGTTAACCACTTGACGACCACAGTGCTACCCCCCCCCCCTAACAACCAGGCTGTTTTTTGCAGCACTGGGCTGTGCAGGCTTTTCAGCCTCCTGCACAGCCCAGCTATGGAGCCCAGCAAACAGATTCACCTCCTTTTTTTGTCCCTAGGGGGACATGCTGCCGGAGGGGTCCAATCCACGCAGCAGTTTGTTTATTTTTTTTTTCTTCAGCCTCATCGAGGCTCTCTTTCTCCCTGTCCCCCTCCCTCTCCTTCCTCCCTCCCCTCCGCCTACAGAATTGAACAGGACGGTGATCCGTCCTGCTCTACCTCCCATAGGCAACAGCCTATGAGAGGATGGCACTCCCCAGCCAGGGATCGCCGATCTTGTACAGCGCTGCCGGGGGCCGCAGCGCTGTACGGATGTAAACAAAGGAGATTTCTTTCCCCTTTCGTTTACAAACAAACTCCATTCCGTGAAGTGGCAGGGAACGATTGCGCATGCGCGCGGCCGTTCCCTGGGAAACTGCTGCCCCAGGACTTGACTCCAATCGGCGTTAGGCGGTCCTGGGGATGCCGCCATGGCCACGCCCATCGCCATTAGGCGTTCCCTAGGTAGTTAATAAGGAGACCCCCAGAGCTCCCCGTCAGGCCGCTGAACATTGCCAAAGCCCTCTGCAGCTGCGCTGGTTAACCCTCAGTAATTAACCTAAACAACCACCCCCTTTTGCCGCAAGTCTCCCAATGCTGCAATTACAGTGTATCTGTCACTGTAATTACTGTCTATCGGAGTCCCAGCAAAGCATCTTTGAAGCTCCCGCTGGGGCTTTCTATTGGTCCACTGTCTGTTTGAATACTGTACTAGTCAATTGGGTCCAAGCACATCTTTAAGTAAGTGGTATTGTGAGGGTTAAGGGTGTTAGTGTGTACTGATTAGTAACGTAGTATCAGGTTAGGTAGTTTAAAAAGTAGGGGATAAGATCTGTTTCATAAGTAGCAAAAAGAGGAACTTTAACCCAGGATTAAACTTTATCCAAATCATATCCCCTTTCCCATGAGAAAATCTAATATTTTCTCAAACAGATCAGCAGGGACATCTGTACGGCTGATATTGTGGAAAAACCTCTCCCACAGTGTGATGTCAGGGCCCTGACAATGTCCTATCTGTGAACCTCTTTGCATTGTGGGAAATAACTGCTGTTTCACACTGCTAAGGGCCTGTGCCCATTAACGCAGTTGTGTCAGCTTCTGTCCGCTTTCAGCATCTGTAAGGCCCTGAGCCCACTAATGCAGTTGTGCCCACTTCTGTCCGCTTTTCAGCATCTCCATTGATGTGTAACTGAAAAGCGGACACAACTGCACACAACTGTGTTAGTGGGCTCAGGCCCTAACATTGATGTGTAACTGAAAAGTGGTGGACACAACTGCGTCAGTGGGCTCAGGCCCTAAGCAAGCAGTACCCCCTCTGTGCATATAGTTATTACTTTACACATTATCACAGTTGGCAAAGGCCAATAGAAATGTAACAAATGTACTCTTGTGTCTTGTGAGAGTGAATCTTTATGTTCTTGGTAGATATCTACAGCACCACATCTAATTCAGCTGAGAGAGTCCACATCAAATCTCCTCATGCAGAGTCTAACGTGGCTGGGCATGTTTGCTGCAGTCTGAGGTACTCAGAAATACCCAAACTAACTTCAGTAGAACTAGGTGTAAACAACGGTCACCTAATGCCTACTCTTGACCTAAAGCTGCGGGTACCCAATATCTGATGGTTACATCTTGCATGACTTTGTGAATACATATGTTTTTGAATACCTGTTCACAGCGTGATGTGCATTTAAATGTTTTGAGCTATTTCTGCAGGCTAAGAGGCATTCTTTTTTTGGTTTAATTTACACCTTTCAACATGTCTTTAACAAAACTACCTTCAAACATAGCCTGAAGGGAAAAAAGGCTTCAACGGTAGCCTATCAGTGTTAACCTTTGTGAAACTCAGAGAAGAAAAATGTCACTTTCTTGCCCCTTGGATTTTTGGATCTTTTCATGTCTGACAGGGCTGAGTGAGAAATATATTCTTTGATATTTCATGCCTCCAAGCTATTTTTCATTCTTTTCCTTTGAAAAACACCACCTGCTCACTGCGAATAGAAAAGATGGGAAAGAAATAACTTTACAACAACGTGCATCTATGGACAGCAGACAGACAATTTACCTAATTTATCTTGAATACTTGAATTATAAGTTTCAAATGGTAGTCAAAGCAGGTATTTAGGGATATTTTGCATGCACAAATGAAATAATAGTTGCGTACGCATGATCTGACTGCTAAAAGGTCTGAGTATTAACCCTTTCCAATCTGACTTTGGCCTTTTCCAGCATAGTCTTAATGTTTGGCATAGTCCGACATAGGAAAAATGGCTGCCGCCAGGTGGCACTATTGCCGGATAAAATCTGGTACAGGATCAGCCCCTTCTGTTCAAAGTATTGGAATAAGTCTGACACTTTGATTGCCGCTGACCCCATTCCCTGCCCCTGCACCTCATAATGTAAATATTACACGGGCGCATTTGGGTTTGTTGTAGGGGCACTGCTGCTGGATCCGGTCCAGATCGGTGTCACCCAATGTGTATCAAAGTGTCAGACAATATCTGACACTATGTTCCCCTAAAGCACCATGTTGTGCCGCATAATAATGGGGTCAGAGCTACAGCTCTCCTCACCCTAGTGTGAGAAAGTAGGGACCCCGCCAGCATCCTGCTGCACAGCACACCCACAAATGTAAGTGCTAGGGAGATGTGGGTAATCAGGATAATTGATTGGAAAGGGTTAACGCATCTTAGTTGTGCATGATTCTATGAACATCTTACCTAATAAAAGCTCTAGCATCTGCATCAATAGGCTGCATATAAGGCAGTGAGTGTGCAGACGCAGAGCTGCAGGCATACACGTGGGCACGCGTGTGCACCAGCATAGGCACACATACCGATGTGCATGGGCGGCCATGCGCACTGTCTGACAATCTAGCACCCTTTTGAAATGGACCTAATTAACTAGTATATAATAAATTGCCCAGATATGCATGTTTGTTTCTGTGGAACTAGGAACTGGGTAAAAGAGGCACTTGCTTAGCTTGGAGAAACATGGTGACCCTTGACCAAAGAAGCTGGCTAATAAACTTTTCCGAAAAAAAACAAAAGCTCAAGGATATATATTTGTCTAAAAATAAATGGTCCGACTGAGTAAAAAACATCTTCTGTCTGTAAACTCTTGTAGCATTTCTGGCTAGGACCAAAACATTTTATCAACATTAATGGTCCTGTCAGTTCCATCAGGAGTCAGGACAGTGTTCAAGTAAAGGAGGTTCACAGGTGGGGTGAAGGGACAGCATTCTTTCTGTAGATATATGGTGTGAAGTAGGTACTTAAAGGACACAGGAAGTGAGAGGGATATGGAGGCTGACACATGTATTTCATTTTATACAACGCACATTGCCATGCTGTCTTGTTTACCATCTGCCTCTTATACTTTCAACCATAGACCCTAAATTAGCATGCTGATCAGATGTTCCTGACTGAAGTCTAACTGGATTAGCTGCATGCTTGTTTCAGATTCATACACTACTGCAGCCAACGAGATCAGCAGGACTGACAGGCAACTGGTAATGTTTAAAGTGTATCAGAGACCTTGTACATTCAAGATTTGATACTTACCCAGGGCTTCCTCCCACCCCATTAACATATCTGAGTCCCACGCCGTCCTTGCGCGGTCTGCCGTTCAGCCATGAACAGCCCCGATAACAGACTCAGTCGGGTCCAGTCTGGGTCTTCTGTGCATGTACGTAAGTATCAAATTTTTAATGTATGAGGTCTCTAGTTTCCTTTAGAAGGAAATAAATATGGCAGCCGTCATATGCCTCTCATTTTAGGTGCTCAATAAAGGAGTACATTAGTTAGAAGGATCTGGATTCTGTCATCTTCTTTTCCTTTTTATAAAATGCACTTCACTGGCTGTAATGATCTACGACTTATATAATATAATACTGATGCAAAGCAAGTGCATAGATCAGGTATCTTGATTCATGTCTGATTTCACTGATTGTATGCTTGCTTTACATGTGTGACTCAAATACTATTTTGTTTTTTTACTGATAATACAGATGGCAGCCTTTGTTTCCAGCTCACTACTATATTTCCTTTTTACAGTAGCTAGTACACTACACTATTAAATAACCAATAATATGGTTAAATGCTGAATACAACAACAAAACATTTGTAAAGCACTTATGTGTAAAGCACATAAGCTTGTCTCAGATCAGTACATAGGGATGTATACAGGGTGATCATAAATGCCAGCCTAAACAGGTGGCTTTTCAGTTTCGATTTAATTGCGTCCAGGGTTGGAGCTGTCTTGATTGGGCGTGGCAAGGCATTCCAAAAGGTAGGGTAAACATGACATAAATCTCTGGTTTTGAAAGGGTTTTAGTTGGACTGTAGGGGGTCAAGTTATTAGGGGAGGATTCTTCAATTAACGGTAATATTAAGCATAGTACAATAGTACGCATGGAAGTACTACAAGATACGCTAGTAGCCTGACCCGTTGTACTCAAGTAGTGTGACCATTACTATGTTAGAGTACTAGAGTACCGCGGGTCAGGCTACTAGCATATCTCGCAGTACTTCCCGTGTAAGTAATGGTAATATTGCTGTGCACTGTGTATGCATGTTAATATTACCGCTCATTGATGAATCAACCCCTAGATCCTTTTGATCTGAGGTTGTGAGAGGTGTAATGTAGTTGCAACAAATCCTTTAGGTATCCGATGCTGAGGTCATTCAGGGATTTGAATGCTAGCATGAATACCAAATGTGATTACCAATAGTCTACAGTCCGCTTTGCAGCTGGGCTTTCAGTAAGGTTTTTGGCTCTCCTCACCCATCCTTAAATGATACATGAGCTAAAACTAGTTAACAAAAGCTTTACTCACCTTCCAGCCCCTAGAAGTCTATGTGTCCAGCATTGATTTTCTTTACTTGTTTTAGCTCATGTATCTTTTAACACTACCATTTTTCTTTCTAATGCTTAAAGAGAACCTGAACTGAAAATTAAAAGTCAAAATAAACATAAACATGCCATACTTACCACTTAAAGAGAACCTGAACTGAAAATTAAAAGTCAAAATAAACATAAACATGCCATACTTACCACTTGTGTAGTGTACTCCTTAATTTCTTTCTCCTCTCCTGCGTTCCGTTTGTCCACTGTAATCAATATAATTCTCTGTCCTCCATTTTGAAAATGGCCATTACCCCATAACAGCTTCCTGGTCAGCACACTGTTAAACTGTAATATCGCCCTCTTGGGCCATAGGGAAACATGGGCATTACCTTGAACATTCAGTTGTAACTGACAGCTTGAACATTCAGTTGTAACTGAAAGCTGCTGATATATGACTGACAGTAACTGGTATATTTCAGTTCTGACAAAATATTGTCAGAACTGGAAGGGATCACTGTAAGAAGAAAATGGTGAGCTTCTGAGAGGAACTGATGGTGAGGTAAGTATGTAATATTCATTTGCAGGTACATCATGCATTTCTTTTAAATAATTTTACTTGCTTCAGGTTCCCTTTAAAGAAAACATCCAAGTAAATGTAAAAAAATGTACATTTACCTGGAGCTTCCTCCAGCCCATGGCAGCCATCCTGTGCCCTCACCGCAGCTCTGGAGGCCCCAGGTCTTCTCCGCTGCAGAAGCCGACCTCGCCAGGTCGGCTTCCGAGTCGGCATCTTCTACGCTCCATGGCGCAGGTAACGTGGTCCTGCCGACGTCATCAAGTCTTTACTGCGCAGGCGCAGAACCCACGCGACCTGCGCCGTGGAGCGCAGAAAAGGCAGACCCGGAACCTGACCTGGCGAAATCGGCTTCTGCAGCGGAGAAGGTGCCTCAGGAGCTGCAGCAAGGGCACAGGACGGGCTGGAGGATGCCCCAGGTAAGTGGATCTTTTTTTTAAATTTGCTTGGACACTTACTTTAAAGCTAAACTCTCATCCTAACGTAAACATCTTCGTAATGCATAACTATACCTTGTTCCCAATATCAATTCCTTGTTAAACTAACCTTGCTACTTCAAAGTAAACTTTGTGACACCTATCCCTAGCCTTCTAGTCTAATTGCCAAGGGCGTAGGGCCCGTGGTCGCAGCGGTCGCCTTGGCGACCGGGCCCGGCTCCTGAGGAGGCGGGGGAGGGGCCCGGGGGGCCCATCTCCGTTTGGAGGGCCATGCGCCCGTTCGCGCTGGTAGGAGGGAGCCGCAGCCGCGGGGAGGGCAGCCCGACCTCTTCCTCCCTTCCTCTCCCGGGGCCCCCCCTCAGATGCAGAGTAAGCGGCTAACGGAAGCGCTATAGGCAGAACTCACCTCCCTGCGTTCCACTCGCCGCTGATCTCCTCTCTGGCTGGCTCTGCATAGATGTTGTTACACACGCAGCTTCCGGCTAAACAGGAAGCTGCGTGTGTAAGCATCTATGCAGAGCCAGCCAGAGAGGAGATCAGCGGCGATTGGAACCAGGGAAGGAGGTGAGTTCTGCCTATAGCGCTTCCGTTAGCCGCTTACTCTGCATCTGAGGGGGGGCCCCGGGGAGAGGAAGGGAGGGAGAGGTCGGGCTGCCCTCCCCGCGGCTGCGGCCCCTCCCTCCATTATGGGGACGGGCAGCTACCTAATCTATCCTGGGGGGCAGCTACCTAATCTATCCTGGGGGGCACCTACCTAATCTAACTTATACTGGGGGGCAGCTACCTAATCTATCCTGGGGGCAGCTACCTAATCTATCCTGGGGGGCACCTACCTAATCTATCCTGGGGGGCACCTACCTAATCTATCCTGGGGGGCACCTACCTAATCTAACCTATACTGGGGGGCAGCTACCTAATCTATCCTGGGGGCAGCTACCTAATCTATCCTGGGGGGCACCTACCTAATCTAACCTAATCCTGGGGGGCAGCTACCTAATCTAACCTATACTGGGGGGCACCTACCTAATCTATCCTGGGGGCAGCTACCTAATCTATCCTGGGGGGCACCTACCTAATCTAACCTAATCCTGGGGGGCAGCTACCTAATCTAACCTATCCTGGGGGGCACCTACCTAATCTATCCTGGGGGGCAGCTACCTAATCTATTCTGGGGGGCAGCTACCTAATCTAACCTATACTGGGAGGCACCTACCTAATCTATCCTGGGGGCAGCTACCTAATCTATCCTGGGGGGCAGCTACCTAATCTAACCTAATCCTGGGGGGCAGCTACCTAATCTAACCTATACTGGGGGGCACCTACCTAATCTATCCTGGGGGCAGCTACCTAATCTATCCTGGGGGGCACCTACCTAATCTAACCTAATCCTGGGGGGCAGCTACCTAATCTAACCTATACTGGGGGGCACCTACCTAATCTATCCTGGGGGCAGCTACCTAATCTATCCTGGGGGGCACCTACCTAATCTAACCTAATCCTGGGGGGCAGCTACCTAATCTAACCTATACTGGGGGGCACCTACCTAATCTATCCTGGGGGCAACTACCTAATCTATCCTGGGGGGCACCTACCTAATCTAACCTAATCCTGGGGGGCAGCTACCTAATCTAACCTATACTGGGGGGCACCTACCTAATCTATCCTGGGGGGCAGCTACCTAATCTATTCTGGGGGGCAGCTACCTAATCTAACCTATACTGGGAGGCACCTACCTAATCTATCCTGGGGGCAGCTACCTAATCTATCCTGGGGGGCAGCTACCTAATCTAACCTAATCCTGGGGGGCAGCTACCTAATCTATCCTGGGGGGCAGCTACCTAATCTAACCTAATCCTGGGGGCAGCTACCTAATCTATCCTGGGGGGCACCTACCTATTCTAACCTAATCCTGGGGGGCAGCTATCTAATCTATCCTGGGGGGCAGCTACCTAATCTATCCTGGGGGGAAGCTACCTAATCTATCCTGGGGGGCAGCTACCTCATCTAACCTATACTGGGGGGCACCTACCTAATCTATCCTGGGGGCAGCTACCTAATCTATCCTGGGGGGCAGCTACCTAATCTAACCTATACTGGGGGGCAGCTACCTAATCTAACCTATACTAGGGGGCACTGACCTAATCTAATTTATACTGAGGGCACCTACCTATCTAACCTATACTGGGGGCACTTACTTATCTAACCTGTATTGGGGGCACCTAGCTAGCCTATACAGGTGGCAACTAAACTGGCTACCTATATTGGAGGCACCTACCTAACTAACCTATACTGGGGGCACCTACCTATCTAACCTACGCTGGGGGCAACTATTCTGGCTACCTATATTAGAGGCACCCACCTAGCTAACCTGTACTGGGGGCACCTATCTATCTAACTTATACCGGCGGCGCCTGCCTATCTCACCTATACCGGGGGCAACTATACTTGCTTACCTATGCCTGACTACCTATACTGGGGGTACCTATATCTGGCTATAGGGATTTTGATATGTGTGTGCATCCGTCGGGTGTTGTCGGGGGAGGGGGGGCTGTTGTTGCCGGGGGGGGGGCACATCCAGATTCCGCATCGGGGCCCAGAGGTTTGTAGCTACGCCACTGCTAATTGCTAAAGATGACCTTCCCCTACTCATTCCCCAGAATTAACCCTCCTAAACCAATGCCTACTCTTAATCACTTACCCTATTTGTCTTCTCATTAACAAAATAATGAAGACAGATAAAGAGACATGACGGCCACATATATGGTGTCCACAAGGACACAAAGCAGATACCATGTGACAAAGGAGGACTTAGGGGGCTACAGTTATAATGATTGTTGCATGACATAAGTGGAGGTTAAAGAGAAACCGTAACCAAGAATTGAACTTCATCCCAATCACTAGCTGATACCCTTGTTTACATGAGAAATCGATTCCTTTTCACAAACGGATCATCAGGGGGCTCTGTATGGCTGATTGTGCTGAAACCCCTCCCACAGGAAACTGGGAGGACCATGGTCCTCCTAGTTTCATGTCTGCATTGTGGGAAATAGCTGTTTATAGCTTTTTCCAACTGCCAAAAAAGCAAGCAGCATCTCCTTCCACTGACATCACCTGCTAGCAGTAAAAATGTCACCATGTCATAAATGTCTGAATGTAAATCAGTGAGAGGAAAGATTTTACAATGGGCAAACACAGACTAAATCATGTATACATAATTATTGTAAATATTAAGCACTTTTTTATTACATTACCTTCACTAAAGTCCCTCTTTAAAAATTGTAACTGCAGACAGAAATTATGGACATCTGGCAAGTATACAGTGGAACATTACAGGAAAGAGAATGTGGTTTGGAGAAATCAAGATCATTTATAAAGGATGAGAAAGTGCCACCATCATCATGCTTTTAACAAGTTTCAGACTTATGTGAAGCTGTTATTTTTATAATTGTATACCACATGGCTTCACTTGCTTCAGCCTAGGATAGGGCAGATCATTCATTTCTGATGAAAAATGTTTGAGGCACTGTGTTTGGTAGATGTTAGTGTTGGGCGAACAGTGTTCGCCACTGTTCGGGTTCTGCAGAACATCACCCTATTCGGGTGATGTTCGAGTTCGGCCGAACACCTGATGGTGTTCGGCCTTTTAAGTTCGGGTTCGCCCCGAACTACTAATTGGCCGCCGAACAGGGCCGAACAGGGCCCCTGTTCGGCCGAACAGGGCCCTGTTCGGCCGAATACTGCCCCCCTATGGGGTCGCAGGCATAAGGGGGGAGCATGCCCCGATCGCGGGGGGGGGGGGGCTCGGAAATTCCCCCCACCCCCTCCGCTAGCGCTCCCCCCTCTGCCCGCTTCCCCATACAAAAGTTTCAGGAAGTACCGGTCCGGTGGTAGTGGGTGGCTGGCAGTGGGCGGCACTGTGAAGTGAGTGACTGAGGAGGAGGAGTCCGGAGAGTGACGCGTTGAGGGAGGCCGGGCAGCGGGCGGTTCAGCAGTAGTACGGTACTACTGCTGAACCGCCCGCTGCCCGGCCTCCCTCAACGCGTCACTCTCCGGACTCCTCCTCCTCAGTCACTCACTTCACAGTGCCGCCCACTGCCAGCCACCCACTACCACCGGACCGGTACTTCCTGAAACTTTTGTATGGGGAAGCGGGCAGAGGGGGGAGCGCTAGCGGAGGGGGTGGGGGGAATTTCCGACCCCCCCCCCCCGCGATCGGGGCATGCTCCCCCCTTATGCCTGCGACCCCATAGGGCCCCCAAAAGCGGGATGTTCGGGGAGTTCGGGGTTCGGCCCGAACATGCCGAACATTGCGGCCATGTTCGGCGAACTTTCCCGAACCCGAACATCCAGGTGTTCGCCCAACACTAGTAGATGTCTGTTAGAAGTCCATTCTTTAATCAGTAATACCACAATGATGGCAGAGTTTGCAAAAATTCTTTTTCTTTTCTTAAATAAGAAAATGTACCAAACAACCGCTTTATTGTAGTTTACTTAGTTAGAGACTGTGTTATTAATTGTAGAGCTCATTACAAAAAGTGCACTTTCATATTTCCTCCTACTATGTCTACTTATTATTATTGATATAGTGACATCATCTTTAGTGGTAATGTACAGAGTCGGAAACAAACACGGGTGTATAAATACAGACACAGCCACATAATAAAGAATTGGTACATAAATAGGGACAGATTTCTGGAAAGGCCACAAAGGCCTAAGCCTTGGGTGGCTACAACCCAAGAGGGCACCTGGACATGAAATAGGGTTTCTACATATGAAAGAGAGAAGGCTGCAAATGGGGAGCAACATGTTAATAAGAAAGCTGATGCCCAAGTGAGCTGTTAATAAAAGAGAGGGGCTGCATACATGGATGTAACACATAGAAGAGGTGGGGGTTGCACATGGAATGGGAGCACCAACCTACTTGCCCTAAGGGCAGTAAAAATCCAGCCTTGTACATAAATGTTATGGTCAGAGGTGTAACTAGAAATCACTGGGACCCCCTGCAGAAATCTGGATGCCCCTCCCCGGGCCCTCTCTAGGCCACTTTGGGGGGCAGGAGGGGTCACGGCATGAGGGGAGCACGGCACCATCAATGTAGTAGATATGCTCTTTTATTAGCAGACAGCTGTCATAATGACGTTTCAGGGCAACCGCCCCTTTATCAAGTTAAGCTGCTTGCCATCAAGTGTACAAATGATCATAGAACGCCTTTTATACAAAACATGGCTGAAACATAACCAATCACAACTCACTTCTAACATCACCCAATCCTGCAGCCCGTCCTCAGAGCGGACCTAATGGGAAATTAAGTTAGATAAGTTCAATTGGACCGTTCAAATGTGGATCCTCCCCTTCTTCTTACACTCACCTATTGCTGAGAGGCCATCGGGCATCGCCTAGCCAGGAAGTGTATGGCCACTCCCCCCACAAGCCGCCAGTCCGGCGGACCTGATAGGGAACCGACCAACGTCACATGGGATAGAAGGAGCCACAGCTCCGCCTCCCATGTTGTCCTGGCAACGTCAAGGCGAGCGGCGACGCGTCACCGTATTGCCGCTAGTGTTGGGCGAACAGTGTTCGCCACTGTTCGGGTTCTGCAGAACATCACCCTGTTCGGGTGATGTTCGGGTTCGGCCGAACACCTGATGGTGTTCGGCCAAACTGTTCGGCCATATGGCCGAACTAAGAGTGCATGGCCGAACGTTACCCGAACGTTCGGCTAGCGCTGTGATTGGCCGAACGGGTCACGTGTAGTGTTGGGCGAACATCTAGATGTTCGGGTTCAGGCCGAACATGGCCGAACTCCGAACATAATGGAAGTCAATGGGGACCCGAACTTTCGTGCTTTGTAAAGCCTCCTTATATGCTACATACCCCAAATTTACAGGGTATGTGCACCTTGGGAGTGGGTACAAGAGGGAAAAAAATTAGCAAAAAGAGCTTATAGTTTTTGAGAAAATCGATTTTAAAGTTTCAAAGGGAAAACTGTCTTTTAAATGCGGGAAATGTCTGTTTTCTTTGCACAGGTAACATGCTTTTTGTCGGCATGCAGTCATAAATGGAATACATATAAGAGGTTCCAGGAAAAGGGACCGGTAACGCTAACCCAGCAGCAGCACACGTGATGGAACAGGAGGAGGGTGGCGCAGGAGGAGAAGGCCACGCTTTGAGACACAACAACCCAGGCCTTGCATGAGAGCAATTTGCATTTTGTCGCCATGCAGTCATAAATGTAATACAGATGAGAGGTTCAATAAACAGGGACCGGAAACGCTAACCCATCACAGATGTTCATTGTTCATGTTACTTGGTTGGGGTCCGGGAGTGTTGCGTAGTCGTTTCCAATCCAGGATTGATTCATTTTAATTTGAGTCAGACGGTCTGCATTTTCTGTGGAGAGGCGGATACGCCGCCGATCTGTGACGATGCCTCCGGCAGCACTGAAACAGCGTTCCGACATAACGCTGGCTGCCGGGCAAGCCAGCACCTCTATTGCGTACATTGCCAGTTTGTGCCAGGTGTCTAGCTTCGAGACCCAATAGTTGAAGGGTGCAGATGGATTGTTCAACACAGCTACGCCATCTGACATGTAGTCCTTGACCATCTTCTCCAGGCGATCGGTGTTGGAGGTGGATCTGCACGCTTGCTGTTCTGTGTGCTGCTGCATGGGTGTCAGAAAATTTTCCCACTCCAAGGACACTGCCGATACCATTCCCTTTTGGGCACTAGCTGCGGCTTGTGTTGTTTGCTGCCCTCCTGGTCGTCCTGGGTTTGCGGAAGTCAGTCTGTCGGCGTACAACTGGCTAGAGGAGGGGGAGGATGTCAATCTCCTCTCTAAAGTCTCCACAAGGGCCTGCTGGTATTCTTCCATTTTGACCTGTCTGGCTCTTTCTTCAAGCAGTTTTGGAACATTGTGTTTGTACCGTGGATCCAGAAGGGTATAAACCCAGTAATTGGTGTTGTCCAGAATGCGCACAATGCGTGGGTCGCGTTCAATGCAGACCTAGGCCGAAGAGGTCATAGCCTAGGGTCACAAAACCTGTATATTTGGGCAATTTCAATGGTGGCGAGTCTGACGTACATAAATCGCAGCAATGGCCGTTAGCAACGTCTGAATCTCACGAAATGTCTCATGCAGGTAGAAGACATATTGTTAGACTTGGGCTCCAAAGATAGGTTCCCTACATCTCTGCAAACCAGAGTTACAGGGCTCCAAATTTGGTAAAATCCCCCATAGGCTTTCATTGGGCCTCCTATTTACAGTTCAAAAATCTCACATCTTTTTAAAGGGCAATTACTCAGCAGTGGCAAATTTTCTAGCATTGTAGGGACCCTTAGGGGGAACATGACTGGTGAGTTTCGGGCCCCTAGGCCGAAGAGGTCATAGCCTAGGGTCACAAAAACCTGTTTATTTGGGCTATTTCAATGGTAGTGATGGTGGCGTACATAAATCTCAGCCATGGCCGTTAGCAACGTCTGAATCTCACGAAATGTCTCATGCAGGTAGAAGACATATTGTTAGACTTGGATTCCAAAGATGGGGTCCCTACATCTCTGCAAACCAGAGTTACAGGGGTCCAAAATTGGTAAAATTCCCCATAGGATTTCATTGCCTCCCTATTTCACTTTCCAAAATCTCACATCTTTTCAAAGGGCAATGGCTCAGCAGTACCAAATTTTCTAGCATTGTAGGGACCCTTAGGGGGAACATGACTGGTGAGTTTCGGGCCCCTAGGCCGAAGAGGTCATAGCCTAGGGTCACAAAAACCTGTTTATTTGGGCTATTTCAATGGTAGTGATGGTGACGTACATAAATCGCAGCAATGGCCGTTAGCAAAGTCTGAATCTCACGAAATGTCTCATGCAGGTAGAAGACATATTCTTAGACTTGGATTCCAAAGATGGGGTCCCTACATCTCTGCAAACCAGAGTTACAGGGGTCCAAAATTGGTAAAATCCCCCATAGGATTTCATTGCCTCCCTATTTCACTTTCCAAAATCTCACATCTTTTCAAAGGGCAATGGCTCAGCAGTACCAAATTTTCTAGCATTGTAGGGACCCTTAAGGGGAACATGACTGGTGAGTTTCGGGCCCCTAGGCCGAAGAGGTCATAGCCTAGGGTCCCAAAAACCTGTTTATTTGGGCTATTTCAATGGTAGTGATGGTGGCGTACATAAATCTCAGCCATGGCCGTTAGCAACGTCTGAATCTCACGAAATGTCTCATGCAGGTAGAAGACATATTGTTAGACTTGGATTCCAAAGATGGGGTCCCTACATCTCTGCAAACCAGAGTTACAGGGGTCCAAAATTGGTAAAATCCCCCATAGGCTTTCATTGGGCCTCCTATTTACCGTTCCAAAATCTCACACCATTTCAAAGGGCAATGGCTCAGCAGTGGCAAAACTCACCAGTCATGATCCCCCTAAGGGTCCCTACAATGCTAGAAAATTTGGTACTGCTGAGCCATTGCCCTTTGAAAAGATGTGAGATTTTGGAAAGTGAAATAGGGAGGCAATGAAATCCTATGGGAGATTTTACCAATTTTGGACCCCTGTAACTCTGGTTTGCAGAGATGTAGGGACCCCATCTTTGGAATCCAAGTCTAACAATATGTCTTCTACCTGCATGAGACATTTCGTGAGATTCAGACGTTGCTAACGGCCATGGCTGAGATTTATGTACGCCACCATCACTAACATTGAAATAGCCCAAATAAACAGGTTTTTGTGACCCTAGGCTATGACCTCTTTGGCCTAGGGGCCAACTCACCAGTCATGTTCCCCCTAAGGGTCCCTACAATGCTAGAAAATTTGCCACTGCTGAGTAATTGCCCTTTGAAAAGATGTGAGATTTTGGAGCTGTAACCAAATTTGGAGCCCTGTAACTCTGGTTTGCAGAGATGTAGGGAACCCATCTTTGGAGCCCAAGTCTAACAATATGTCTTCTACCTGCATGAGACATTTCGTGAGATTCAGACGTTGCTAACGGCCATTGCTGCGATTTATGTACGTCAGACTCGCCACCATTGAAATTGCCCAAATAAACAGGTTTTGTGACCCTAGGCTATGACCTCTTCGGCCTAGGACTGCATTGAACGCGACCCACGCATTGTGCGCATTCTGGACAACACCAATTACTGGGTTTATACCCTTCTGGATCCACGGTACAAACACAATGTTCCAAAACTGCTTGAAGAAAGAGCCAGACAGGTCAAAATGGAAGAATACCAGCAGGCCCTTGTGGAGACTTTAGAGAGGAGATTGACATCCTCCCCCTCCTCTAGCCAGTTGTACGCCGACAGACTGACTTCCGCAAACCCAGGACGACCAGGAGGGCAGCAAACAACACAAGCCGCAGCTAGTGCCCAAAAGGGAATGGTATCGGCAGTGTCCTTGGAGTGGGAAAATTTTCTGACACCCATGCAGCAGCACACAGAACAGCAAGCGTGCAGATCCACCTCCAACACCGATCGCCTGGAGAAGATGGTCAAGGACTACATGTCAGATGGCGTAGCTGTGTTGAACAATCCATCTGCACCCTTCAACTATTGGGTCTCGAAGCTAGACACCTGGCACAAACTGGCAATGTACGCAATAGAGGTGCTGGCTTGCCCGGCAGCCAGCGTTATGTCGGAACGCTGTTTCAGTGCTGCCGGAGGCATCGTCACAGATCGGCGGCGTATCCGCCTCTCCACAGAAAATGCAGACCGTCTGACTCAAATTAAAATGAATCAATCCTGGATTGGAAACGACTACGCAACACTCCCGGACCCCAACCAAGTAACATGGACAATGAACATCTGTGATGGGTTAGCGTTTCCGGTCCCTGTTTATTGAACCTCTCATCTGTATTACATTTATGACTGCATGGCGACAAAATGCAAATTGCTATCCGCACGCTTCTTGTCCTTATGCAAGGCCTGGGTTGTTGTGTCTCAAAGCGTGGCCTTCTCCTCCTGCGCCACCCTCCTCCTGTTCCATCACGTGTGCTGCTGCTGGGTTAGCGTTACCGGTCCCTTTTCCTGGAACCTCTTATATGTATTACATTTATGACTGCATGCCGACAAAAAGCATGTTACCTGTGCAAAGAAAACAGACATTTCCCGCATTTAAAAGACAGTTTTCCCTTTGAAACTTTAACATCGATTTTCTCAAAAACTATAAGCTCTTTTTGCTAAATTTTTTTTCCTCTTGTACCCACTCCCAAGGTGCACATACCCTGTAAATTTGGGGTATGTAGCATGTAAGGAGGCTTTACAAAACACAAAAGTTCGAGTCCCCATTGACTTCCATTATGTTCGGAGTTCGGGTCGAACACCCGAACATCGCGGCCATGTTCGGCCTGTTCGGCCCGAACCCGAACATCTAGATGTTCGCCCAACACTAATCGCCGCACGCCATGACGGATGGAATGGGCGGTGCACATAAGCCGCATCAGCCAATAGGAAGTGACATGCGGATAAACATACTGTATATATGCGACAAAACCTACGCATAGCATGCGTAGAACTCTTAGTGTGGCTGGCATACTTTAAAGACATAGAAAGAACATGGGGAAAGGAGGGGGGGGGGGGGAAGGAAAGAAGAGGGACAAGGGAAGGAGGGAAAATATTGAGACATAAGTATGCATTGAATATTAGTTATCATAACGTCACCTAGGAGGGAACTCCCAGTAAAGAGGTCACTATTATGCTCCCAATGCAAAAAAGAGACATATTAAATGGCATCGAAAGTAACACAATGAAGAGGGAATGGTCACGGTTAGGCACCACCCGGGTTGTGGTTAGTTTTAGGCAACACCGGAACGGTGGTTAGGGTTAGGCACCACCCAGGCGGAAGTTAGTTTTAGGCACTACCGGGGGGTGGTTAGAGTTAGGCACCACCGGGGGGGGGGTTATGGTTAGAGATGAGCGTAATAACTTAATTACGATTTCGCGTAATTTCGCGTAATTAGTGTAATTACGATTATGGCCGTAAGTACATAATCGTAATGAAGAAGGATTTCGCGAAATTCCGCGTAAGCGTAATTTTCACGTAATTTTCGCATTACAGTGGGTATCGCAAAATTACGTTTGCCTTGCATGCAACCGTTTGTAAGCGTAGTTACATAACGTAATTTCACGATAGTTCATATTACTGTAAGCGTTAATTTTCGCGTAGTTTTCGCGTTACGGAATGCTGAGTTGTTTTTCAAGACGAGCTGTACTGTCTACATGTGCTATTTCGCATATAAAATTCGCCATGTAGTGATATTTCGCATCAAAATTCGCCATGCAGACGAAAACGCGAAAAAATAAGCAAAATTTCGCGAAAATTAAGCGAACCCTTTGGCGAAAATTCGCGAGCAACCCTGCTAACAAGTAATTACGAAATTTGCGAAATTATGAAGAAATGCGAAATTACGTTATGGTTTAACGCGAAATTACGTTATGGTTTAACGCGAAATTACGTTATGAACGAAACGCGAAATTACGCGTTGAAAATTACGCTTACGGTATTTTCAATTACGATTTTAATGGCAATTACGCTACCATAATTTCGCATCGTAATAGCAAATTTCGCATGCGTAATTATAGTAACGCGAAATTTCGAAAATTTCGGCTCAACACTAGTTATGGTTAGGCGCCACCAGGGGGGTGGGGTTAGGTGCCACCAGAGGGTGGTTCATTTTAGGCACCACCAGGGGAGGGTTCTGTGTGAGAGTAGGGTTGGGTTAAGCTGTATTGTTCACTTACGTAACAATTTTTAACATTATATCTTTTTATTATTATTTCCCATCT